>NC_141535.1:243400000-243770000 GCF_021556685.1 Rattus norvegicus
TTTGATGAACACTCTCTGTAAGCTGCGGTTAAGGTAGCCGTAATGGCTACTCCTGGTTGTCAACTTGACTACATCTGAATGAACTACAGTCCAGAAATGCAAGGCAAACCTGTGATCCAGATCTTCAGACCGAAAGATACAGCCTTCTGACCTGGATCACGACGTGGGACGACACACGCTTTTGATCTAGATCGAGGCATCGTGGCCATGACGTACCTGCCTTTAATCCTAAGAGACTGAGGCAAGCAGGTCTCTGAGTTCAAGGCCAGCCTGGGACAATGCAAGTTCCAGATCGAGGCGTAGAGATACACACCTTTAATCTGGGCCACACCTTCTGCCGGAAGTCTACATAAGGACATTGGAAGAAGGAAGACTCACTCTTCTTTGCCTGCTTGCACTTACTGGGTGGCACATCTGTTGGAGCCTGGATTCCAGTTTATACAGGAGAGCAGCTGAAAGAACTATCCTCGTGGGACTGAGCAACTACTAGATTCTTGGATTTCCATTCACAGCTGACCGTTGTTGGGTTAGTTGGACTGCAGACTGGAAGTCATTATGATAAAGAACCCTGACTAATATAGCAGCCAGCCCTGAGGCAAAAGAATCGCTGGAGCTCAGGAGTCCCTAGACAGCCTGGCTACATAGCAAGACACAGCCCCAAGAGAACATGCAACAAGTGTGTTTGTACTGGACATATACAGAGTTTTCCTTGGTTTCTAAGCAACATGATGCAATAACTATTTATATAGATGTCCTAAGAGATCTAGAAATGATTTCAGCTGTACAGGAGGATGTACATGGGTTATATGCAAATACTATGCTATTTGTATTGTACACTTGAACAGTCACAGATTTTAGCATGCACAGGGGTACCTGAACCAACCCATATGCATGCACACTCACACACATACACACACACACTCACACACATACTCACACTCACACTCCTCACATGCACACACACACTCACACTCACACACACACTCTCATACTCACACTCACACACATACTCATACACTCACACTCACACACCTCACATGCACACACGCACACAAATACTCATATACTCACACACATACACCCACTCACACACACTCACATACTCACACAGGCTCACATACACACTCACACTCATATACACACACACTCACACTCACACACACTCATATAGTCACATATGCTCACATAACACTCACATTCACACATACACCCACTCACACACACTCACATACTCACACAGGCTCACATACACACTCACACTCATACACACACACACTCACACTCACACACACTCATATATTCACATATGCTCACATACACACTCACATTCACACACACTCACACATGCACTCACACACTCTCATACTCACACTCACACACTCACACTCATACACACTCACACATACACACACTCATACACACATTCACACACTCACACATACACTCACACACACACATACTTACACACACTCACACACAAACATACACTCACACACACATTCACACACTCACACATACACTCACACACACATACTTACACACACTCACACACAAACATACACTCACACACACATAATCACACTCATACTCACACACACACTCACACTCACACATATACATACATTCATACACACGCACACTCACTCATACTCACACATATACATACACTCATACACATGCACACTCACACTCACACACACACACTCACACAGGATGGCATGGCTGCATTCATTACAGCAGAATTTTTCTTGGCTATTCTCATTCTCACACTTCTTTAACTTCTCCTTGAGGCTCTATATTACTCTTTTGTATTCAAACAAAAGAATTAGACTATTGAGATACCTCTGAAGAATGTTTTAAAATATCTGTGTAGCGTGCTCACTTTGGCAACACATATACTAAAAAACAAATAAACAAATAAACAACAACAACAACAAAAACCCTGCAGTTATAAATAACATTAAGTCTCTAAAAACCATCCAGAAAGACCTCAGAGGGACAGAGGCAGGTTAATTCCGGGAGTAATGAGAAGGCACCAGGGCTGGGGCTGGTCCACTCTTCTCAAGTTTTAAACTGTAGAGGTTGAGTAAAGCAAAGGGAAGAATTTCAAAAAGAGTTTTCCAAAAATGCTATCTTAAAACATTTTTTAAAATAAAAGTGAACTACCAATTTGTGAACCCCAGCTGAGCTGGCTAGCTCTGCCCGAAGAGAATTTGTAACTCTCTTTGCTCTGTAAGATTGTCTTAACTGGGTCACCCTATAATTTTTTTTTTCAAAAACTCACCTTGATAAAAGCATAGCCAACGCCGTTATCCGTGATGGTGAGTCCAAGTGAATCCTCTGATTTATAAACGTTCACTTCCTTTTTTATGCCTTTCACGTGGGCAAATATGAAATCTTCAAGACCTAGCTGCCCACCCAGGAGTTTTCCCATGTCAATTTTAGGTGTGTTTAAAGTACAAAATAGGATCTGTAAAGAGAGAGAAAAGCTCGTTAGTCTTCTTCAACAAAACACCCTGACCATCAATGAACTTGTTCAGTAAATATCTACTGAATGAAGTAGTCCTCAATTTATGATGTAAAAGTCCCTGTCATAAAGTGTATTAGAAGGTGATTAAAGTGTATTAGAACTCTGTCTGGGCAGAGTTCGAGGCAACGTTTTCACATGCTAGAATTAGACATGTCTTCAGCATTTCTGAAGACCAGACACTATGCTAAGTGATTTATATCGGCTCTCTCACTGAACACTCACAATGACTATGTAAAGGACGTTGTTGTCCTCATATCACCAACAGGAAATGGAGACTTAGCAAGATGAATTAATTTGCTTACAGTCACAAAATCATCATGTGTCAGACTCAAGGGTCTGAGTTCAACTCTCATCGTCTTCAAAGTGGTTTAAACTATGTTATTCTCCTCCGAAATATAAGTTCTATTCCCAAAGGCCCTCAGGAAGCACATGCATGGTAGTGAGGTACACACTACCGTGAAAATGCACGTCAAAACCAGTAAATATTTCTTTCTGTTGTTTTGTTTTGTTTTTCGCTGAACAGACTCTGTACACCAAGCTGGCCTTGAAGTCACAGAGTTCTGCCTGCCTCTGCCTCCAGAGTACTGGGATCAAAGGAATGCACCAACACGCCTGGCCTTATCTGTTGTTGTTTTTTTTTTTTTTAAATTTATTGTATTATGTGAGTACACCATTGCTGTCTTCAGACACACCAGAAGAGGGCATCAGATCCCATTACAGATGGTTGTGACCCACCATGTGGTTGCTGAGAATTGAACTCAGGACCTCTGGAAGAACAGTCAGTGCTCTTAACCGCTGAGCCATCTCTCCAGCCCAGGCCTTATCTTTTTTGAAAGGGGATATTTTATTTCCTTTGCATCATAGTGATTCAAAATAGCAATTTAAGCAAAGTTGAGGGCATAGCTCAGTGGCAGACATCTTGCCTAGCACAAACCAAGCCTCAGGTTCGTGAAGAAAAAAGAAAAATGACTTTTTTTATTTCTATCAAAGTTGGCTAGCCCACCAAGGGCCAATATTCTATAAATCTTCCCCAACAGCTCGAACTTTTGATTATACAAAAGCCACCTCCCTGTATTTCTGGACTTGATCCTCACGGCCTGCTTCACTGGAGTAAAACCCGAGTAACCTCCCACCCATGTGCCTGCTGCTCCGGCTGGTGCGGGTTCTTACAAAGAGAAATCGCCTGCTGCCAGCTCTCCCTTGGCTCTCGTCCCCCTTGTAAAACACCAGGGTTGTTACTTGACTCTCACAGATTCAGTATCCAGCAGAAGGACCTCTGTGAGTTCCAGATCAGCCCGGGCTACACAATGAGAACCTGAGGCCTGGATGGCATGCCTAAAGCTTGGGATACAGTGGGTTCTTACAAATTCAGTAAGGGACTAAACATAAGAAGTTTACCAACAGTACCACTGCCCTGCTGTTCCCATGAGACAGGCGCTTTCTGAATAATAGCTCAACTAGGCATGGGAGCTCCTTCAACTGCAGGGCCCAGGAAGAAGACATTAGATGCTGCTCATTTTAAAGGTCACAACCAGGATAAATTTTATTTCCCCCCAGAAATCGTATGCGATGGCCACTCTTGGTTGTCAACTTGACTACATTGGGAATAACTAAAAATCTGAGTTGTCAGACACACGGGTGAGGGGTTTTTATTCGTTAACTGGGTCAGCTGAAGGCACAAATCCATAAGCACTAGAAGTTGGACTCTGGGCCACACCTACTGGTGGTAGCCTATGTAAGAACAAGGAGGAAAGAGGCTTCTGCTCTGAGTGCTGGCCCTTACTCTTACATCACCGGCATTGGAGCCTACTTCGGAATTCTGACAAATACTGAAGGCAGATGAGCTGAGACATTCAGACTTGTGGACTGAACAACTAATGAGTTCTTAGGCTTGCCATGGGAGATAGCCATTGCTGGACTAGCTGGATCACAGCCTATAAGCCGCACTAATAAGTCATATATATATATATATGTGTGTGTGTGTGTGTATACTTGTTATATATATATGTGTGTGTATATATGTGTATATATGTGTATGTATGATTTTATGAATATACACACATGTATGTATATATGTATATGTTTATATGTGTGTATATATGTGTATATGTGTGTGATATGTGTGTGTATATATGTGTGTATATATGTGTGTGTATACATATATATATATATATATGTATATATATTCTATCAGTTCTGTTCCTCTAGACAACCCTGACTAATAAATCACATTACTCAACATTTTAAAAGATAACTCATGGACAGCATTCTTTCTGTGTATTTATACTTTAATTGCTACTTTCCCGGTGTTTTTAAATTCCCGATGTGATGCGTACTTGTTACTACTGATCATTGGAGCTCATCTGGCCAGGACAGCTAGCCCAGAACCAACAGGGTACATTAAAGTTACGTTTCTTACAGGGGAGCCCTGTCATATTCTTCAAGGATACTTTGTGGATGGTGCAGAATAAATATTTGTCCCTAGTGCTTCAGGAGATGGTCTAGCCCACACACAGATGAACAAATGACCCAAACGCATCCAAATTATTTTTAAAACCCCAGGAAGTTCATTTCCAGCTCTCTTTTGTTTGATGTTTTCCTTAAACAGGAACTGGAACTGCGCTGGCCAAAGAGTCTAGTGTCCCAACATTAAGTGAAGAGGGAGGTTATGGTTCACACACCTAGAAACTCACTATCTGTGGGTGTGGTTTTTTCATTGTTGCAGATAGATTCTTATTTCACACAGTCCATTCCGGCCAACTGCAGTCTCTACTCCCCAAACCCTCCTGGTGTATGTTGTTTACCCATCCCCTCCCCACCCCCTCACCCACCTCTCCTTTCCCAGAAACACTCCCCCTACATTTTCCCTCAGAAAAGAGCAGGCCTCCAAGAGACAAGGACCAAACACAACAAAACAAGATACAAAAAGATCACACGCAAATCTGGAGGTTGGACAAGGCAAAAGGAAGAGTCCCCAAAACAGGAAAAAGAGTCAGAGACACACCCACTCCTACGGGTTCAGTTTTAAGTGAAAGCAGCTGAAACAGTTCTCTTGTGGCTACCTACGGTAGCAGTAGTAAAAATTCTCATATAACTGCTTTCTTATATCTCAGTTTTCCCAAGAATCTCGCTTTTTTTTTTTTTTTTTTTTGTGCCCTTTATTTCAAATAAGAATGATAGAAACAGGGCTGGAGAGATGGCTCAGCGGTTAAGAACACTGACTGTTCTTTCAGAGGTCCTGAGTTCAAATTCCAGCAACCACATGGTGGCTCACAACCATCTATAGTGGGATCTGATGCCCTCTTCTGGTGTGTCTGAAGACAGTGACAATGTACTCAGACACATATAATAAATAAGTCTAAAAAAAAAAAAGAATGATAGAAACATCAGTCAGTGTTACTGCAGAAAATAAAAAAGAGAAATTGAAAATGAATAAACCAAGAATTCGCCCTCTCATGTGAAGATTTTCACCCCATCATTACACGTAAGAAAACCATGTGATTGCCTTTCTGTTGTTAATGACTAGGTTTGACCTGGGCTATTCTCTCTTTCTTTTTTTTCAGAGTTATTTATCTTTAATTATGCATATGTATATACATCTGAGTGTCTAAGGATTCTAGAGGTGTTTGATCCCTCTGGAGTTGGGTCTGCGGGTGGTTGTGAGCTCTGGTATGGGTACTGGCATCTGAACTCTGATCCTCAGGAAGAGCAGCCAGTGCTTTTAACTGCAGAACCATCGTTCCCAGCCTGGGAGACTCATATTGTCTAAGTTTTATAGGCTGGTCTAGATAGTGAGTTCTAGGCCAGCGAAGACTGTCTAATGACCCCATCCAAAAAAAAAAAAAATCTTCCGAAAAGATCAGCCTTAGTCACAGTCACTGTTCTACTGCTGTGAAAAGATACCATGACCAAGTCAACTCTTAGGAAAGAAAGCATTTAATTCACAGGCTTAGTCCATTATCATGCCAGGAGCCATACAAACAAGCTATTGGAGAAGCAGCTAAGAGTTACACCCTAATCCAAAAGCAGAGAGAGACTGGGCTTGGTGTGGGCTTTTGAAACCTCAAAGCCCACTCCTAATGGTGCATTTCCTCCCACAAGGCCACACCTCCTAATCCTTCTAATCCTTTCAGACAGTTCCACTCCATGCTGACTAAGTATTCAAATATATGAACTTATGGGGCCATTCTTATTCAAACCATCACACTCTCAAGAGTAAACATGTTACATTAAAACTTGTAACTCCTAACTGTGCTGGTACTGGGGTGAGGTATACACTGTTTCACTATGGGCTCCCACTTTTGCTAAAATGCAGTGGATAGCAGCATCTACTTCAACTGTATACAACACTGAACACAACACACTGAGGAGATGGATGCCAGAAAGAATAAAAGAAGACCAGTATCAAGGACAAGAGACACTGGTGCATTGTGGGTACCAGCTACTTACACAACTTGAAGTTACAACAGACCCAGGTAATGTTGTCTTTCAGGCTGCACAGCACTAACTTGAAAGTCCAGATTCAGAATGTTCCACAATCCAAAACATCTTGCACCTCAATATACTGTGGAATATTCTATGCCACAAATCTTTGTTTTCTACCCAAAATTATTTTTTAAAGCATTACACACCGTCATCTTCTATTTACTTGCATGAAATTAATTTGTAAATAAACTTTGCATTAAATGTGCAAGTATTCCAAAATACAAAATGAAACTGGAATCCAGAATACATTGAGTTCTAAGCCTTTCCGATTAGAGATAAGCAACCTACGGGTGTGTGTTTATCTGTTTGTTTTAGGGCATGGTCCCAAACATGATAAGAACCTGCTTCAGGGACAGCAAGGTAACTCAGTGGTTAGGGTGCTTGCCAGGCAAGTCTGGCAATATGAGTTCAATCTCCAGAATCCACGCAAAAGCCAAATGCAGTTGCTCACATATACTCCCAGAATTCCTACACAGAGCCGGGAGGCGAACAGAGAATCATCTGAAAGCTCACATAGGCAGCAAGCACAGAAACAAGAGAGGATTTGCCTCATCACAAGGTGAAGAAGAGAATTCACTGCTGAATGCTGCCCTCCATTTTCATACACAGGCCGTCTCCCAAAATAATCTTTAAGAACATCCAACCACTGAACTATATCTGCCTTGCCTTTTTCCTCCTGCCTTAGAAAACAGTGGCTTAGAGTAAAAAGTTTTGTCTAGGACTGTAGCCATGGTTGACAGATTCCAATCTCTTTGCCCTCCAATGAGTCTCTGAGATCTAACATCTGCCCAGGGCCATCTAAGCCCCCATCACCTCCCAGTGTGTAAGCACGACTAATCCTTCTGACTCAGATATGAAGGCATGTAGCCCTGTGCTCTCAGCAGACAGGACATCAGCTCAGACCACAGAGAGTTTGTCTGTCTAAGGTCAAAATCACAACAAGAATTCAGGCTTCAGTGGGGTTTTTTTTCTAACACATAATTCTTTATCTACAATGTAATATAAATTCAGTCTTCAGTGAGAAACTGAATATACATAAAATGTATAAAATGTATACAAAATATACATTTTATGCTGTGTAAAACTGGATAGTTTCTGTAGTAAACTGTTCGATTTCTAAAGGAGTAAGACAGCTTCTGAAGTGAATTTCTTGTAAATGGCTCTGAAAGTCATGAACATTAGGTGTTTTAAGAAATGTCCAAATATCATCAAAGCATGATTGCTCAGTTTGAATTATAATAATTGAGAAGTCATTTCTGGTCACTTTAAACTATTTACATTCATTTCTCTGTATTCTAAACAGCCATTCCAAAAATCTCCTGCCTAGTATTTTCTCAATATAACATACTCAATCTCTAACATTGTTTCAAACAATGTATCATATTATACACAGCATCTTAATACCGTAGTCACTAGAAACAGTTTCACAGCTTAGAAAAGATATAAAATTGGCAACAAGGCAGACATTTAGAAACATGATACTGTGTGCTTTATTTAGACCCTCAAGAGGATATTGTAGAAAGCCCTGCCTCGAACAGGGTAGAACTTTCTATAAATGATTCACTTCTAAATTAGCCTCCCGAGGTCAGCAATGGCAAGCCTTAAATAAAAAGTGAATCATTCTGTGTCATCCTTGGCCAGCACAACTACTTCTTCCTAGGTTTCTAATGACGAAAATAGTATGACAAAGGAATTCTATCAAAAAAAAAAAAAAAGAAAGAAAGAAAGAGAGAGAGAGAGAGAGAGAGAGAGAGAGAGAGAAAGAAAGTCAAATCCATATTTTTAAACCACCAAATGACTTCCCAGAATAACTAAAGGAACAAATTTTTCTGCTATGAGGTCTAATTGAGGGAACTACTTATCTAAGAAAATCAAAATCGCAAGGCAGTTCCTGAGACCCAAGAGAAGGGTGGGAGGGTATTGGTTTTAATCTCGCCTGTGTGGTCACAATCCAAGCACGAACCCAGCAAGTGAGACATTGCCTCTCCCACACTATCCCTGCAGAGAGAGGAGCTGGTTTAGCTTATCCCATCGGAGGAATGGAAGCTATTGCCAACTTCAAGACATCGTAAATCAAATGATGCTTCCGTTCCCAGCTTTCTGAACCAATTATCTTCCATAAAGTGTCTTCCTCTTTGATGCAAAAGATGGGGAAGAACACAGCAGGTAAGGAGCCTAGGTCAGTAGTTTACCCCCCCGGCACAGTGAGATGGCTTGCTAACATCACAGGTGACACCCGTGGACTAGGCTCTCCGGCCACCAGCGAAACTGAACATAGAGTCATATAGATGGCCGTTTGGCTCCAAGAGAACCTCACCTGCAACACTGAGAATAAAATGTCTAGAGAGCAGGTGGCATTTGAAAGTGACCTAAGTGGGGGCTTAGACTTGCTGTGGCTGTAGAGAACTGGAGCTCAGTTCCCAGCATACATGTCAGGGAGTTTATAACCACCTCTAATTCCAGCTCCAAGCATCCATCCAATGCCTTCTTCTGTCTGCTGTGGGTTCCTGTATGCATATGTACACACACACACACACACACACACACACACATACACACACACACACAAACACACACACACACACACACAGACGCGCACGCATAAACAAAATAAAAAGGTTAAAAAAAATTGGGAAGAGAAGGAAGGAGACCACCTCAGGAACTTTAATCTTTATTTGGGAATTGGAAAATGTAAGAAATGAACGGATGGGTAGAGTGGGAGGGGACGGCCAAACGCACAAGCGTGGTTTCCCTTGTTGCAGACTGTGTGTGAGGTTTCTGCTAGGTTGGGAGTTGCTCAGTTTTGACCCTCTTCTTGCTGTAGGGACAGGGAACTCTAGGACCAAACACTGGGGAAAGGTGAAGGGGCTGACAGGTCTCTGCAAATAGGTGTGTCACAGTCCTAAGTAAAGGTCTCTGTGCTGGGGATTGCTTAAGCTTGCTCCTGGATTCCTGCTCCCCGCTCCTGCTCCCCATTCCCTGTGCCCCTCCTGCTTCCTGCTCCCTGCTCCCACCACAGTTTCTCCCCACCCTCTGCTGGCCAGTATCTATTCAACCTTCAATATCCCTAGTACTGAGGCAGGCAGAGTATTTGGGAGAGGAGAGGAACCCAGCAGGGTCAGAAGGCTTCCCAAAATCTTGGCAGCTACTATTGGACTCTATGCTCAACTCCCAAGAATGTGTCACCACACCAGAGCCAGAACGAACAGTACCAGGCCCCTGGCTCCAGGCTGGGTACTGACTCTGCCTGTGCTACCTGCTTCTATTTTTATGACCACACATGCTCCATCCCTCGGCTCCCCTCAGATCCTGTGATGTGTAACCCTCCTCATACTGACAAAGTGGGAAATACAATTACGTAAGCCTAGGTTCTAACTGTGTTACAAGCAAAGTCAGTATTCTTTGTTCTCGGTTCTCCTAGACTGCAGTGACCATGCAAATCAAAGGCCCAATTGTTTCTTGCAAAAGCAAGAATCTTTCATTTGAGACAGGGACAAGAAGGGGAGATGGGGGAGTGGGGGGTGGGAGGGTTGAAGGATGGAGGGGAATCCTACTCCAGTGTAAAGGTATAACAAACTTTTTCATCTCCTATCTCCTTCTTTTCTGCCCCCAGGCAATCAGGTTATCATTAGGTTAACTATATCCCAGGTTACCCTTGGTCTCACAACTTCTTCTGCTCTCCGCTTTATTCGGGTGTGTGATAGAATTGTACAGTCTCCTATTTCTGCTCCATTTCTTCTTGAAAGGACCGATGGGCGTGGCCCTGTGTGAGTGTAGACAGAGGATCCTGGTGGGATGGCTCAGTGGGAAAAGCCCCTGCACCATGAGTCTGCAGACCTGAGTCTGGTCCCCAGAACCCTGGTGAAAAGCTAGATTTGATGGTGGGCGCCTGAAACCCGGTGCTCCAATACCAGAACAGGAGCCTCAGCCAGGACCAGAGAGCTTGCGGTAGCCACTGTGACAGAAAAAGCAGGAGAGACCTTCCTCACAAAAATGGGAGGACAGAGCATCTCCTGAACAATGCGCTCTGGCATCCACATGCCATGGCACTCAAGTGTCTGAAGACTGACAGACAGACAGACAGACAGACAGACAGACAGACAGACACACACACACACACACACACACACACACACACTAGCAACTTTTAATTAAAAATAAAGAAAGATCTTAAGACACTGGATCTGGGGAGAGACTGTACTTGAATTCTTCTTCTGGGTCTGCCCCTGACAACCGTCTCTAGACTCCCCAGTCTGGGCTTCTAGGGCCATAATATGAACATAATTACCCAGATTCTAGGAGTCTTAATCGGTATTGGGAGTGGTGAAAATTAGCTCTGACTGCTGAACGTGGATGCATGTTCAGCAGAACGATTAGTAGATTAGCAGACTTATGAGCTAAGAATAACCCCATCCTGGTATTTTTTTTTTTCCGGAGCTGGGGACCGAACCCAGGGCCTTGTGGTTGCTAGGCAAGCACTCTACCACTGAGCTAAATCCCCAACCCCCATCCTGGTATTTTCTACGCTTGGCAATAATACACAGAGGAATGCCTTCCCAAAGTCCACCTTCTCCCCTCCCCCAATCCGACCTCAATGTCTGTGCTTTTCTCTCTTTTTTTTTTTTTTTCTTTTTCTTTTTTCTTTTTTTTTGGAGCTGGGGACCGAACCCAGGGCCTTAGGGTTGCTAGGCAAGCGCTCTACCACTAAGCTAAATCCCCAACCCCCTAAAGATTTATTTTTATGTGTGTGGTTGTTTTGTTTTGTTTTGGTTTGGTTTTTTTTTTTTTTTTTTTTTTTTGGTTCTTTTTTTCGGAGCTGGTGAGCTGGGGACCGAACCCAGGGCCTTGCGCTTCCTAGGCAAGCACTCTACCACTGAGCTAAATCCCCAACCCCTGTGCTTTTCTTTTGCACCATGCTGACTCACAGCCTGTCAAGAACCTTGCAAACCTGGGCAGAACTGCAGTAACCTGTGACACTTTGAGACATTGCTACCACATGCTTTACTCTGAGTATTATAAACCTGTAGGAGCCAGGCCTGTGGCTCAGTGCTTGCCTGGGTTTCTGTTTCATCATCTAGAGAAGAACCAAAGCATTCCCTAAGATTGATCTGAAAGCCTAAACCGAGCAGAGATGTTCTCCTGTATGCCCTGTGTGAAGCATCGCCTGCAGTAGCCAAGAGTCAAGCAACCGTACTAGGGCAGGAGTGGGTGGTACCAACCTCTAAGGAAATAGCTGAGATCTGGGAGAGCTCTTGGTTACAATAATCACATGACACTGGCATTAGCAGGTTTGGAAGGGCTCAGAGATACCATGTGAACTGCCTGGCTTGGTGAAGAATTGGGAAACTTCCAAATAATTTTCAAGTGGCTTGTCAGATATTCATACTGACAAAGTGGGAAATAAAATTACTTAAGCCTACGCTCTAACTGTGTTACAAGCAAAGTAAGTATTCTTTGTTCTGAATTCTCCTATGCTGCAGTGACCATGCAAATCAAAGGCCCATTTGTTTTATACAAAAGCAAGAATCCTTCGTCTGAGACAGCGACATCACTAACCAGAGCACTGCCTGTGTTATTTGACCTTTAGCATGCATTCAGTCAGCTCCTGTGTTACTGTGTTGCAATAAATAATTTCAAGAGTTTACAAACGTTACTTGGTCGTTCTGTATTTTAAATTTCCATAGGAGGCTGGAGTAGTGGCTTAGAAGAGTACTGGCTGCTCTTCCAGAGCCTGGGTTCAATTCTCTGCACCCACATCTGTAACTCCAGTTCCAGGGCACTCAAGGCATTCTTCTGGCCTCTTTCAGTACCAGACACACACACAGTGCAAGGCATACATGCAGGCAAAACATAAACAAAACACAAAAAATAAAACAAGTTAGAAATGTCTTGGGCCAGCAAGATGGTTGAGCACATAAAAGCACTCACCATACAAGCCTGATGACCTGAGCTTCACTCCTGAAATCCACAAAATCAACTCATGAAAGTTGTCCTCTGACCTTCATATTTGTATACACACGTACATGCACATACATGCACACACATATATACATACACACAACATGCACATACACACAACCTCACATGCATGTGCATACTCACACACATGACACATGCACTCGTGCACACATACACACACATGCTTATACACACATGTACACACACATGCATACACACATATGCATACACACATGTACACACACATGTACACGCACGTGTTACAGTCCAGTAGTTAGGTTAAACATTTACAAAGTTTAAATATCACATATGAAGACAAAGTAAGCTGAGCGTGGTGTCCACACCTATAATCTCAGCGTTTGGGTGACCCACACTGAATCACCACAAGTTTAACTCAGCCTGGGGCACATATTAAGTTCCAGGGTGAGACCCTGTCCAAAAAAAAAAAGTGAGAAAAGAATGATATAGAATGTCATGGTTTATTCATGGTTTATGTATGCTCGGCATAGGGGTGACAGTGTTAGGAGGTGTGGCCCTGTTGGAGTAGGTGTGTCACTGTGAGCATGGGCTTTAAGACCCTCATCCTAGCTGCCTAGAAGTCAGTATTCTGCTAGTAGCCTTCAGATGAAGATGTAGAACTCTCAGCTCTTCCAGCACCATGCCTGCCTGGATGCTGCCATGTTCCCACTTTGATAATAATGGACTGAACCTCTGAATCTGTAAGCCAGTCCCAGTTGAATGTTGTCCTTGTAAGAGTTGCCGTGGTCATGGTGTCTGTTCACAGCAGTAAAACCCTAACTAAGACAGAGGATATATGAACATTCAGTGAGATATTATTCTATTTTTATTATGGTTAAATCCTTTTTTTTTTACTATCTGTAGGTACAAACACCTGATTGTTTCATGTGCCTTCTATTTTTCCCAAGTATCTGTATACTAAAAACTATATTTATCTCTAGTATTATGGTTAATTAATATATTATGTTTGAAATTGTGTGTGTAGATAGATGAGATTTAAAATATTATTATAGAGAGTTAAATATGTGTCACACATTTAGAAATTAGACAAATTTGAGTATAAAGTTAAGAATTATCTGTGGAGGCTGGCATAGTGGGACACACCTTTAATCCCAGCACTTCAGAGGCAGAGGCAAAGGCAGGTGGACATTTGTTCGTACAAGGCCAGCCTGGTTATAGGACAGCCAGAACTGCATATGTAATTCTGTGTAGACTCTGTGTTTAAAAAAAAATCGTTCTGCAGAGCAGTGAAGGAAGATGTGCAAGAGGAGGATGGTGATTCTGAGACCAGTTTGGGCTACGTAGAGATTCTAGGCAAGCCTCACTATAGAACAAGACCTTGTGTTGGTTGGGCAGAAAGAGGAGAGGAAACAACTTGGGATTTGGACAGACACTTGGGATCCCTGCACTTGAGTATTTCACCCATACTGTGAGCTCCAGCCGCCTCCACTGTCAATCAAGGTAATTTCTAGAGGTTCTGAAGGAATCCTTGCTTTAGATAAGATAGCTCATGTTAAAGGTACACTAAGAGGAATTCAGCAGTATTGTGCTCTTCCTCTTTTCTTGTGTCTACTTCCCTTCTCCCATCCGTGACAGGAATGGAGAACATCCTAACAGAAACCAGAAGGTGAGCTTGGGAGGCTGAATCAGAATTGACCCTGGGTCACCAAGGAAATGGTACTAACACCAAATACCCAGGCACCACTACATAAAAGTGACACTTGGATGTGTGAATCATTGCAACAAAGATGGGGAATCACCTTCTCCTTACCTCTGACACTGTGTATCCCTCCAAGGCCACCTTTACAACTATAACTTAGGAACTTGTGACTTTTACCAACTGACAAGTGGATCCTGAGTGTCAGTCACCAAATAAAAACAGTTGGACCTGTCTCTCCATGAGACTTTATCTCCAGGGAGATTTTTAGACACATAACAAAGATGCTTTCTCAATGCTTGTGTTCTTAACCCACTCAGCCACTGACAGAGGTCGGATACATTTCTGAAACATAAACAGCCTGTCGCTAGCAAACACTAAAGTCCCCTCCTGTTTTTCAGACATCCGGAAACCCTGCAGAACCTCTCTAGCATCAGCAAAGCCCCAGCTTTGACTTCCAGCTTTAACACTCCAAACACTCAGCCCACTACACAAGAGCTGCAGTTCCTAAGGTGGTGGCCAAGGTTTGTTTGCTACTCAGAGAAGCCACCTCTCCTCTCTAGCTCAGCAAACATCTAGCCCAGAGCTATTTGTTAATTAGTTACTTCTCTCTGAATAATATGTTTCAAGGAACACCCTTGGCTCACTCAGGGATTTATCCTCAGGAGACAGGAAAAACAACCAAAGAAACCCTTCCAGGAGACACACAGACTTTTAGGAATCATTCAATTTTGGCTCCTTCGTGATGACACAGTATCACTTCTCCTAGCACCTGGAAGACACCATGGGACACAGCTACGTTCACGATGCCTTCCCTTCCCAGGCCTCTGTCTCCTTCTCCTGCCACTACCAACCATATAAAAAAGGTATTCTGAATGCTTCTAACCAGGTTTATTTTTAAAGTACAGGGAAAGTGATAACCACGAAGTTATGTTACATAATCTTTACCAAGCATGTGTGAAGCCCTGATACCTGACACTAAGGTTCAACCCTTAACAGCACCTAATTAGTCTCTTGAAACTAATTATTATTTCTGGTTTTGGCGGCCATATAATCCCCCAAATTTAGGAAGGCAGGACAGGAGGTTCAGAAATTGAAAGTCAAAAGCCAACTAGAGGGGTAAAAAGTATCTGTCACCAAACTGATGACTGAAGTTAGGCTCCTGGGTCCACCTGGTGGAAGGAAAGCATCAACTCCCGCACACTATCATCCAACCCCACACCCACACCTTAGCTGTGCACTCCACATACAAATAAATAAAGGGAATATAAAAAATTTAAGGAGTTGAATGGCTTTCTTGTTTACAGATGGAGTTCGGTACCATTCAGGACATTGCCTCAATTTTAAAAGAGGTTGAGGGGGTATACAGAAGAGGTAAAATTATAAATATAAGGCTGGAGAGATGGCTCAGCAGTTAGGAGCACTTGCTGCTCTTGCAGAGGACATAGGTTCAATTCCCAGCACTCATATGACAACTCACAACCATCTGTCACTCCAGTTCCAAGAGATCCAATGTCCTCTTCCAGCTGTCTCAGCACCTGCATACATGTGACACACTTACTCTTAGCACCTGCATACATGTGACACACTTACTCTTAGCACCTGCATACATGTGTCACACTTACTCTTAGCACCTGCATACATGTGACACACATACTCACTCGTAAATAATTTTTAAACACTATAAAGATCTGTGTGAGATACATTACCATAAAAATCAAGACATGGTTACTCTTGTGGTAACTGAAGGTTTTTCCGGAAATGGTCTATTTCCTTATGCTCCTGGCTTCAAGGCTTTTAGTTGCTCCATTATACACAACATTTGCCTCATGTGTGTTCCTCTGCTTACGTTTGTCCAACAATAAAACTCTTTTAGTGAAGGATGACAGGAAGAAATGTTGGCAAATGTTTGATAGCTGCTGGCACTGGGCATGGGAATAAATTCTATTACCCTCTTGCTTTTGTATATAGTTTCCATAATAAAAGAACTTGGCTTTATAAAACTTTCACTGGGACTGAAAAGATAGCTCAGCGGTTAAGAGCACTGACTACTCTTCCAGAGGTCCTGGGTTCAATTCCCAGCAACCACAGGGTGGCTCACAAACCATCTGTAATGGGAATCTGATGCCCTCTTCTGGTGTGTCTGAAGACAGCTAGAGTGTACTCACATACATTAAATAAATAAATAAATAATAAGCAAACAAATGAATAAATAAACTTTAACTGTAGCCTAGTGCTGGTCCCTGCCCAGAGTAGCTTTCGAAATCGCAGAGGAGAGAGAACAGATCAACAGTCAGACAAGAGTTACTGCCACACAGGGGAGAGGCATGCTATTCAGTCCCAAGGTAGAGGGTAGATTTTGGGATGCTCTGCGTCCTCCAGCTAAAGAGCAGGTTAACAGGAAACACCAGAGGGGGAACTTCCAGACAGAAGAGAAGACAATGCCCAGAGGCCCTAGAGAACAGCTCACATCACGTTTCTGGTGGTCATGAGGTAACAGCATGGCTGATCTTTCCCTAATTCACATTGTCTCAGAATGCTCAGCACGGTCCGTTCCTGTACCTGCAGGACTCCTCAGTCTTCACCTCCCTACCCCACTTGACACTGCAGACAGCACAGAGCTGAATCAAGGAGCCAGAGGCGCGAGAGGGTCCTGACCTACCAATTCTGGACCCTGACACCCAGAGGCTCTAGCTGAGAAACATAATGTAGGGCCCAGAAAACTATACAGTCCTAAAAAAAATGGGGTGTGTGTGTATGTGTGCATGTGTGTCTGTATGTATGTGTGTGTATGTGTGTGTATGTGTGCATGTGTGTATATGTGTGTATGTGTGTATGTGTGTCTGTATGTATGTGTGTGTATGTGTGTATGTGTGTGTATGTGTGCATGTGTGTATATGTGTGTATGTGTGCATGTGTGTATATGTGTGTATGTGTGTATGTGTGCATGTGTGTATATGTGTGTATGTGTGTATGTGTGTGTGTGTATGTGTGTGTGTGCATGCGTGCGTGCGTGCGTGCGTGTGTCTGTGTGTGTGGCTGTGTGTGTATATGTGTGTGTATGTGTGTGTATGTATGTGTGTGTATGTGAGTGTATGTGTGTGTACATGTGTCTGTGTGTGTGCATGTGTGTGTATGTGTGTGTATGTGTGCATGTGAGTGTATGTGTATGTTCGTGTGCGTGTGCGTGTGCGTGTGCGTGTGTGTGTGTGTGTGTGTGTACACAGATATGAGCATGTACCATAGCAGGAACACGGAATGGAGAGGACAACTTGAAGCAGGCAATTCTGTCCTTCCAGTATGTGAGCCCTGGGTATGGAACTCAGGGTTCCATGCTTGGCCACGAGTGCCCTGACCCAAGGAGTCTCCTCACCAGCCCTCCCTTTTATGTCTCAAAAGGAGTCATTTTTCTTGATGTTTTTACTTGAAATGTTCAGGAGGGGTAAGTGTGTGTGTGTGTGTGTGTGTGTGTTGTATGTGTGTGTATGTGTGTGAAAATGTTCATAGGGGAATACTAAGCATACAAAGTGACTGTTAACACACTCATAAGTGGGCAGGCCAGCGAGCACAGACCCAGAGAACACCAGCAAACCCAACCTTGTTTATACAGCAAGCAGAGCAAATGCATGGCTGATTCAGTTCTGCCTTCAGATCAAGTCAGCCATTTCTGCACCTCCTAAGATCTGACTCACTCTCCGGGCCTGGAGAGTAAAGCTGCCTCTCCTCCCTCAACACCACACACACACTCTATAGTACAGCCCCTCCCCCCACACATACCCTATAGCCCTACACACACCCTAAAGCCCCTCCTCCCAAATACATGAAAGTCCCTCCACATGCACACACACCCTACAGTACAGCTGCCCTCCATACCCCTCCCTCACATACCCAAAAGCCCCTCCCCCACACTAAAGCCCCCCACCCTATAGCCCCTCCCACCAGTACACCAAAGCCCCTCCCCACACACCCTACAGGAGACGTCTACCCCACTACTGTCTATACGCTCAGCTTCATCCTGCTGTATCCGTTATGAACATTTATTTAACAAAGGTTTATGGAGCACCTGACCATCTGGTGACTTAAACAAGATTTTTAGCAGCCCAGCTCTCAGGGAGAGAGAGGGAGATGTCACTGAGTTAACTCAGGGTGCTGATGCTATGAGGTACAGTATGTGCTTGTCACTGTTGGGACGGGGAGGCCCACAGGGAAAGTTTCTTGGTGGAATTGCACTTTTAAGACTGGAATGTGAGTTTAAAAAAAATAGTTGAAACAAAAAAACATTAAAAAGGCACAGTGGTGCCGGCTCTCTCGTCCAGCTGAGCAACATGCCCAAAGAAAATAAGGCCAAGGGGAAGAACGTGACCCTGACCCTTGCCATCATGAAGAAACAGGAAGCCAAAAGGTGGTCAGTTCTTTGTTTGAGAAAAGACCCAAGAACTTCCGCATTGGACAGGACACCCAGCCTGCTGCAGTGGCAAAGAGCCATCTTCTGTAAGTGGCTCAAAGGACCCCTGGCCATTGACCAGTTCCCCCAGGCCCTAGACAGGCAGACAGCGACTCCCTACCTCCAGCTGCTTAAGCTTGCCCACAAGTGCAGGCCAGAGACAAAGCAGGAGAAGCAAAGGCTACTGGCCTGGCTGAGAAGAAAGCTGCAAAGGGGGTGTCCCAACTAAGAGACACCTGTGCCCCTAGCAGGGGTCAATACAGCCACCACCTTGGTGGAGAACAAGAAGGCTCAGCTGGAGGTGATTGCCCATGATGTAGACCCCATTGAGCCGGTGGTTTTCCTGCCTGCCCTGTGTCGAAAGATGGGGGTGCCCTACTGCATCATCAAGGGAAAGGCCAGGCTGGGGCACCTGGTCCACAGGAAGACATGCACCACTGTTGCCTTCACACAGGTCAACTCTGGAAGACAAGGGAGCTCTGGCTAAGCTCGTGGAAGCTGCTAGGACCAATTATAATGACAGATCCTCCACCACTGGGGAGGCAACGTCCTGGGTCCTAAGTCTGTGGCTCCCATTGCCAAGCTGGAACAGACAAAGGCTAAAGAACTCGCCACTAAACTGGGTTAAATGTACGATAAGTGTTCCGTACATAAATATCATTTAAAGATTTTATGCCACATTTCCCGCGCCGCAGCGAGCGGCAGGGATTCGGCGCTGGAAAAAAAAAAAAGATTTTAAAAAGACACAGTGGGGGGGTTGGGGACTTAGCTCAGTGGTAGAGCGCTTGCCTAGCAAGAGCAAGGCCCTGGGTTCTGTCCCCAGCTCTGAAAAAAAGAAAAGAAAAGAAAAAAAAAGACACAGTGGGTGCTGGGGATTTAGCTCAGTGGTAGAGTGCTTGCCTAGCAAGCTCAAGGCCCTGGGTTCGGTCCCCCGCTCCGGAAAAAAAGAGGGAAAAAAAAAAAAAGACACAGTGGAATGAAGTGTTTTAAAAGTATAAAACGTGGGGCTGGCGATGTGATTCAGCTGCTGAAGTGAGCACAAAACCCTGGGTTGGCACCACATAAGCTGGCCGTGGTGACACATGTGTAACCATAGTCCTTAGGAGACAGCCAGCCCTGGATACAGGGGACCCTAATCTGAAGTGTAAAGAGAAGATTCTCAAAAGATGTGATGAGCGTAGCAGCCACAGAGGAAGACTCGGGAGAGAGCAGGAAGATGAGAAACCTCTTGGCTGGTGGGGGATGTTTAGAAGTAACTAGGAAAGACTGAGAATATCATAGAACTGGAATACAATAGAACAGGAGACAGGTGGAGAGAGGGAGCTTCTGTCGCACGCACACATCAATAACCCAGCACTGACAGTCATCAGTGAAGCTGTCACCAGGATTTATACCCCAAAATTCAGTCCTCTAGTGAGAACACTGTTGAGACAGCATTCCCAGGGGAGCTTTGAGGTCTTGATGAGGTGCTAAAAAGATGGAGGTCTGGAGAGACAGCTCGGACAGTGAAGCCCTTGCCACGCGAGCATGAAGAACTGATTTCATTCCCTCATTTTGGGGACGGTGTCCTGGAGAGATGGCTCAGTGGTCCAGAACACTTGCTGCTCCTGAAGAGGACTCTGGTTACTGATGCCATTGGATGGCTGTGTCTCATGGGTAGAGCGTACACAAGGTCCTGAGTTCAATTCCCACTCCCCCACTCCCATCCTTGTGGGGTGGGAGTTCCCTGCAGGTTTGTGAATCCCAGGTCCCCCAGGCTTCCTGGAGTTCTCATGTATAAGCCAGGTTGACAGTAGTTCCACCCGTCATTATCTGGGTCGCTAGGAAATGGTAAAGACTGAAGAACACTTTCTGTTCTCCAGAACTGCCACAGAATCGCACAGTACTGATTGCCACAGGAGCTTGGCACTGGCACCAAGGAGTCAGGAGGGGAAAAGGCTTCTGAGAAACCTCACGAGGCAGCTGCCCATATGCTGTAACTCACCAGGAAGTGGCTTTGCTTGCAAGTAGCTACAAATGTCACCGTTTATAAGATGGGTATGCTAATTAGCCTGGCGGCAGTAATCACTTACATTTATATGTAATTGTAATATATACTGGTTTGTACCTTAAACACATACGGTTTTTTATGTTAAAGGAAGCTGTGCAACATGAAAGCTTGAATTTGAATCCCTATTTGGGCTTCTCTATGTCACTGGGGAGCAGAGCAGGCAGATCCTGGGAACTGGGTAGCCAGTTGGCCTAGCCAAAAAGGCAAGCTTCCAGTTCAGTGAGACACCATGTCTCAACACAAGAGGCAGAAAGCAGTAAAAGAAAACACCCAACATCTCCCTCCACCCCTGCACATGCACCGAAAGGTATGTGTGCACCCATAAGCTTATGTGCTTGTCTCACACACACACACATACACACACACACACACACACACACACACACACGAGAACACACATACTCATGCAAGCATGCATGCACGCACAAAACTGAATTAGATTGAAAATAAAGAGAAAACGTTAAAGATATGATGTTCCCCATTTTCCTTACTGAGAGCAGTCACTCCCCCTCCACACAATATAAAAAGTTAATATCTGCATTAAGCTAAAGATTTAATGCCGATGATGCAGAATTATAAATACTAAATTTGTGAGGACTCTTATTCAACCAATGCATTATTAATAATAAATATAAACCCATGTGGCTGGGGATATAGTTCAGTTGGTACAGTGCTTGTCCAGCACTCACAAAACCCTGGGTTCAGTCCCCAGGCCCCAGCATAACAGAAACTGGGTGTGGTGGGGCCCACGTGTAACCCCAGTCCTCACGAGACTGAGGAAAGAGGATTTCCTTAGCTTAGGCTGCATTAGCACCTGACTCAAAAGACACGTGAAGCAAAACAAAGTTCCCAAGGGTGTCCCAGGTCAGGCCCTTGGAGTTGTACCAGTAAACAGACAAGACACAAGTTGTATCCCTGGGGAGTTTTGCTCTATCAGGGACGCAGAACAGAAAGTAGAGTCCTATAGTCAGGACAGTAGAATGCAGTGGAGGAAAAGTAAGCATGGCAGTGATTAGGGGTGCTATACATTCCCAGGGCATGATCAGGGCAGCCTCGCCAAGAGGCCATTCGCCGGGGGAACAGCATGTTGTCAGAAGAAGACTGTCCAAGCCGACAGTCAGGGGCACTCAGGAAATAGCCACACAGCCAGACTGACTGGGGTAGAAAGAACAACGATCACAGGGCCTGGAGTGTTTTCTTCCACATGAGATGAGAAGCCATGGAGGGTTTGGAGCACAGAATAAAGAGACAGCAGCTCTGACAGAGTTGCGATATAAAGGAGAGAGTGGTGAGCTTAAGACATGGGACCAAGGGGTGGGGTATGGCTCAGTGAATAAAAGTCACCCAGACCTGGTGACCTGGTGACCTGGTGACCCGAGCCCTATCTCTGAAAGCCACGTAATCAGTCAGATGAGAGTTGAGACAGGGCAGTCAGCTGGACAACACCCATGGGCCTGTAGTACACAGTGCAGTGGTGGAAACCAGACAGATCCTTCTTCAACAAAGTGGGAGGTGGGAACAGGCTTCAGAGATGGGAAGCAAACGCCCTGAAAAGAACACTCGTTGTTTTCCCTTCGTAATATTATTATAATAATTAAATAATTAATAATAATTAAATATTTTGAAATTAAGAGCTTCAATTTTGTTTGTTTTTGTTTTTGTTTTCCGGGACAGGGTTTCTCTGTGGGCCCTATCTCTCCTGGAACTCACTCTGCAGACCAGGCTGTCCTCAAACTCAGAGGTCCACCTGCCTCTGCCTCCCGAGTGCTGGGATTTAAAGGCCTGTACCACTGCCTGGTACTGAGAGTCTGAAATTTTAAAATCACATGTTTAAATGTATTCTTTTTGCTACACATGATGACACACACATGATCCTAGCTACCCAAAAGGCCAGATTGTCTGAAGCCAAGAGTTAGAGGCAAGTCTGTGCAGCAGAGAGACCTCCGTCTCAGACGTTTGTGTGATACATTGAGAGGGAAGGAACTACCAAAGGTTCGCCCACTCATTTGATGAGCTGTTTGGTACCTAACTATACAAACTGATAAAGGTTGCATATCTCTAACCCAAAATGTTCCCAAATCTGACACTCTTTGAGCATCAACACGGCAGGCAGGCAGAATCTGGGCAGGCGCTCAAAGCGGTATATAAAGATCACATTCTGGCTGTGTATAAAGTGGATACAAAACATAAAATTAATTTTGCTTTGTGCATACAGTATATTAAAACAGAAATTAATTTTCTGTTTAGACTTAGGTCCCATCCCAGGACTTTTCACTGTGTGTTTGCAAATATTCCAAAGGATTTCTTAGATGTCTGAGACACCGAGGTCACAAGCACTTCTGGTGAGGGAAATCACTGGCCAGTCTAACCAAGACCCAGGAATGACTTCTGTTTTCTAAAGAAACAGAGGCTGAGTTTCTGGTGTCTGGTTATACCAGCTTCTAGCCACAGTTAAGTGTACGGCTTGCTCCTGCAGTCGCTCCTCGAAGTAAGGGTTTATAAACAGATCAAGCCGTCAGCTCCATGCTGAACAGTTAAGGTAGTTAAATATTCAAAACGCCTCCTCACCAAAACATATAACGATGCTCAAGAACTCACGAGCTACAGGCACAATGACTCAACTCTTTTATATAATCTGAATGTTTTTAAAAATAGTTTAAGGGTGAGTGAGTGGTTAAGGAGCTTTTATAAGGGGGAAGACCTGAGTTCAAAGACCAACACACATGTAAAACCCGGAGTCTGGCTCCGTACGCCTGTGAGCCCAATGTTGTGGGACAAAGACAGGCAGAGTCCAAGAGTCCACTGGCCAGTCGGCCTAGCTGCAATGAGAGGGTCAGATTAAGTGAGAGGCTCTGTCTCAAAGCAGTAAGGCAGAGAGAAGAGGAAGGCACACCACATTCTGCTCTGGCCTCTGTATTTAGGTATCATGTGCATATACACACACACTCATGTGTATGAATCAAACACATACACCATACACACATACATATCACACACACATACACACACACGCACCATCCCCACACAAATACCACACATACATAATGAAAAACATTGCTATTTAGCTTTCTAAAGAGATGTCTTTCATTTATGTGATGAGTTAGTCAAACTCTCCTCCCCACCCTCTCTCCTGAATTGCTCAGTTAGTTATTCGTGGGAGCATACAATAGAGGCTTTTTGCATAATCCATATGTTTCTATGATCACAATAGTCTGCACCCAGCCAACATCAGTAGCAAATGTGAAACAATTCACAGGCTTCGTTCACTTCCCCCTCCAGGGACCATGAAACCCACAGCAGTCATTCATTTCCCAGCAGCATCGCCTGTTTTTAATATGTACTTGTTGTGCATTGTGGTGGGTTTTATAGAGATATTTTCATCCAAACATATCATGTACTTTGACCATATTCATTCCTCATATAGTCCCCACCCTGTAAGGTCCCTTCCTGTTTCTCTTGTTTCTACTTTCCTTCTTTTTTAATATTTATTTATTTTATGTATGTGAGTACACTGTAGCCGTCTTCAGACACACCAGAAGAGGGCATCAGATCCCATTACAGATGGTTGTGAGGAACCATGTGGTTGCTGGGAATTGAACTCAGGACCTCTGGAAGAGCAGTCGGTGCTCTTAACCACTGAGTCATCTCTCCAATCCCTTGTTTCTACTTTCATCGCACACACACACACACATACACACACACACACACACACACACACGTATGTATGTATGTGTATGCGTATGTGTATATGTATATGTATGTTATTATTACATATGTACACACGTCCTTTACAATCTAGGATATATGATATATATGAGGAAATGTGGTCTGGCTTCTTCCACATAATATGATTAACTACAGTTGCATCCACTTTCCTTCAAACAACATAATTACATTCTTCTTTACAGTTGACTACAGCTCCATTGAGTGTGTCTGTGCATATATACATACATGTACACATACACATACACATACATACATATACATACAAATACATACATATACATACATATATACATATGTGTACACATGTACATATACATAGGTGTGTATATATACATATATATGTGCATATATAAAATGTTCTCTATCCTTCCATCAGTTGACAGACTCCTAAGCTGATCCCACAACTCAGCTTTGAACAGCGGAACAAGCGTGGCCCTGTAGGTCCCTCCACACCATGCAAATTGAAAGTCCTTTGCCCAGAAGCTGTCCAGTTTGACTCTATGGCTTTTTTTTTTTTTTTTTTTGGTTGTGGAACATTTATACTAACTTCGCAGTAGCTGCACTAACTTACATCCCCCTCAGCAGTACACGGGGTTCCTGTCCCCCCTCTGCCCCTGCCCAGCATGGCTGATGTTTGGTTGTCTATTATCGTAGTTGCTGTTTCTGCCTGTGCGTTTGATAAGGAAAGTTCAGGAATGCCAAGTAGCACATGTGTAGGTCAGAGGATAATTTGGGGAAGTCCATTCTCTCCTTCTCCCTTGATACGGTTCCAGGTCGCTAGGTTTGTAAGCCAAGGGCTTTACCACTGAGCCGTACAACCAGCCCTGCCTTTGGTTTTATTTAACGAGAGTGATTCTGAGTTTGGTAAATGGATCTCACTGTATTTTTGACTTGTATTTTTCTAATGACTAACACAACACCTTCTGGGGACAAAAGCAATACATATCTTTGTGTTTGGATTGAAAAGCTTTTGGCTACAAAGTTTTTCTTGGTGCGAGTTATTAATCCCAGCACTCAGGAAGCAGAGGCAAGAGGGTCTCTGAGTTCAAGGCCAGCCTAGTCTACATAGTGGGTTCCAGACCAGCCAGGGCTACATAACAAATGCCTGTCTTGAAAGAACAGTTTTTCTAAATTTGTATCTAGAATTTGCATGCAATTACTAAGAACCTTCTAGCTTCTGTGCAAACAATTAGAACCAGAAAACCCAAACCAAGTTTTGACTCCAACGAACCAACGGGAAAGTTAAGCCTGAAAAAGCCACTTAACTTCTCCGAGGCACACTTGGACCAGCTCTAAAATGCAACAGTGAGACAGACTGACCACACCCTACCCTGCGTGCCTAGAGGAGCAAGAGACACACAGTCACTGGAAGTTTGCCTGCACCTGCCTCACCTGACCTCAGACTCCTTCCTCTTGAGAGTAAAGCTCTTGGTATGTCTGTCCCAGCAGCCACTTCTCTAGAGTCAGAGGGCTTCTGAGTTCCCTGTCTGTGCCATTCTCTTTAGGGAGGAAAATTTTTTCTCTTTTTATTTTATACACTAACCTCTCAAAAAACAAGTGTGCATCACCATCACCAGAGAACAGGGGAGGGAACAGAATGCCCAGGGTGTGCTTTCTATGCTCTGTCTCTGTCTCTGTCTCTGTCTCTGTCTCTGTCTCTGTCTCTCTATCCCTCCTCTTCTCTTCTCCTCTCTCTCTCTCTCTCTCTCTCTCTCTCTCTCTCTCTCTCTCTCTCCCCGTCCCTCTCTCTCTCTCTCTCTCTCTCTCTCTCTCTCTCTCTCTCTCTCCCCCCCCCCCGTCCCTCCCTCTCTCCCTCCCTCTCTCTCTCCTCTCTCCCACCCCACCCTGACAGGCTCTTGCCATGTATATAGCTCAAGCTGGGTTCAGATTTGCTCTTAGCCTAGCCTGGCCTCAAAGTCGTGATCCTAGTGCCTCAGGTTCAGAGTGCAAGGGTAACAGGTATGGACCACCATCGTTAGCTTCCTAAGACATCTGAAGGCTTGGTTTTGTTTGTCCTTTCCTTAGTACCCTGTGGGGAGTGCACACAATGGGAGTGGTGGTTACAGAAGAACTGTGTGATGTGTCTTTGATTTCATTAAGCAACTTCAGCCTCAGGGTCCGCTCCTAAGAGGTTTACTCTCTGCAGTGGTGAGTACTGTGTTATCTGATGATTTCATACATGTGTATGCTGTAATCTGGTCAAACTCTCCTCCCATGCCCTTTTACTCTCCTCTAGCCCCTGCCAAGCCATGCCTCTGTAGGTACTGGATAGAACGAGGCCTGTCATTGGATGAGAAGGAAGGATGGGTGGGAGAAACGTTTTAGAAAGAAGAAAAGGAGCGGGAGTGAGGAAGAGGAGCTGGGAGAATATGGTGGCAGATGTTAAGTTCTTCTCCGCATAGATACAGGTTGTTATGGCTATTTTTAAGGGATGGGTGTGTGTATAGATGGGCAAATTATATCTTAGTAATTGGATCAGAGGTTATTGTGTGCTGGGTTCTTTCATGTGGTGACTTAATTGAGTCCACGGTAAGAGATAGACAGTCTCTGTATGAAACTGGCATGGCAGCGACCTGCCTTGGGAACTAGATGGGTCGAGAGATTGCTGCTGGGCTCAGAGAGCAGCCATCGGCAGTGTGAGATGGGATGGAGCTTAGCGGGTGAGACGCTTTGCTGACTGAGATGAAAATATCCCGCAGATGCCGAGTGGCCCAACGTCCAGTGCCGGTGCTAGCTCAGGATAAAAGAAACCATTTTTTTTTTTTTTTACCTGCAACACACCTCTTGCCAACGACTCTCCCTCACATTTCCATATTGGTTTTTTTGTGTTTACCTAGGGCTGCCTTCATGATCTTGGGTGTGGAGCTAATCTACTGGACTGTGGCACCTCCCCAGTGCCTACACCACTGAAGACATGGCGCTCTCTCTCTCTCTCTCTCTCTCTCTCTCTCTCTCTCTCTCTCTCTCTCTCTCAGCAGCCCTCGACAGTCAGTAACTTCCCTGGGAGGAGCAGGTGACCAGTACTTTGACCTGCGCATACAAGTGTAGTGGTCAGAGAAGAACTTCCAAGAGTCTCTTCTCCTTCCATCAAGTAGGCTCTGAGGCTAGAACTCACGTGGTCAGCTTTGGCAGCAAGCGCCTTTAACCACTGAGCCATCTCGCCCACTCTTAACGTTTCATAATCCATCCGGAAAACAGAGGTTGATCATCCACACAAGCATACCATCGCTACAAAAACTATCGTATGGACTTTTACACATCAAAACACCTTATGCTCATTAATATCTCAGAATTTTATCTGGTAAGCCAATGTGCTGGAAACCAAAAACACTCAACAGAGCTACCAAGCTATTATTAAAGAACTGGAAAAACGAGTTAGCAATGTAGCTTTGAGGAATTTGGAGTCAGGGGAAAAAGGGGCTTACACGGAGGCTCTGCCATTTACCACGTGTCCTAAATGTGAATTTAATTCTCTGCACTGCTTCTTAAGTAGCTTCCCCTTCCTCTCTCTTCCTATGGGAAGAGAGGTAGGCGTATCCTATTCTGTCAAATCTTTCTCTTATTTGTCACCTTGTCTGTCACTCAATTAGGTATCACTTTCAAACATGGCTGCTTCTTTCTACAAACTAACTTTACCTTCATTGTTTGGGATTGAAGGAGTGTACTCAGGGCCTGACTGTATTCCAGCCAGAGGGATTAAAAGTGTATGCTAAGGCTGAGCCCCACCACAGCTAGAAATAGGTTTTTTTTTTTCAGTTAAAACACAGTCTTGGGGTTCACAGTGTGATCAAATATCCTGCAACAATGTATGATTTTGAATCTGAACCTCAAAGCCCTGGTTCCGTCTGTGCGAAGCAAGAACACAGTAACACTTCTTAGGGGCTAAGTATATTGGATAAAATCATGTATCTTTAGCTCAGAATCCTTTATGCACACACAATAAGGAAAGCTGTCCATGAAAAAGACTAAGTCTGGAGTCAGTCCCCGGTTACAGAAGAGAGTTTAAAGCTCCCCAGTATTACACGAAGGCTCTTGCTAGCTTGGAAACCAGAGAATTTGAGTATAAACAGCAGCCTTGCTTTTCTTCCACCAAGCTACCTGACCTTGGTCAAGGTCCAGCCTTTTGCAGGTCAGCCATTTGTTTCCCTGGCCCATATCCGTGGTATTAATTACAGTTTTCAGAGTCCTGACCGTATCCAGTGTAACCTGTTGGGTTTACATACAGACGCCTCCAGTCTGAAGGACAGCCTTGTTGGGAGATAACCTTTATCTCTGCCCGATAGGTGGCTGATGCTGACAGAAGTCAACCTTAGCCAAGGCTACCCAGCTACTGCATGTTGGTGGCTCCACAGTCAACCACATCTGGTTAGCCTGCCACCTACCTCACCTGGAGACGGTGAAAGTCGAGTGTTACTCTAAAAGTTCCTCTTCAATTGAACACTCCTATACAAACACCGTGTTACGGCAATCCTACACTAAAAATAAATGATCCACAAAAAGACTTGTGATTTGTCCTTAGAGCCTGGGAACCCTGAAAGAACAAAGGCTAGCACTTTTAAAACTCCTTTCTTGGGGTTGGAAAGATGGGTCAATGGTTAGGAGTGCTGACCGATCTTCCAGACAGCTCTGGTGTGATTCCCAGCACCCACATGGCTGCTAACCACCCTCTGTAATCCCACTTCTAGGGGATGAGTCTGTACAGACACGTGTAAACAAAACACTCACCCACATAAGACAATGTTTTTAACCCTCAAAAAATTAATAAAAAACAGATGTACGTAGGCCCGCTCTGAGAAGAAGTTGCTATCTACAGTTCTGAAAGCCCACGGCAAAAGCCTGAGCTCCAAAAGAGACGGTGCGTATATCCATGCATTTGTGTGCACACACGCACATTTCGTGTGCCCTGGCAATAGCACGCACACTCACACAAAAATGAACAAAACGTTTTCATGTGTGCAACTGCTTGTAGAGGCCAGGGGGACACTGAGTAGGAATGCCAGAGTCCTGAACATTGCTTCTTAGACTCCGTGTTTGTTTGTTTGCTTGTTTGAGACAACTTCTCTCACAATCCTGAAACATACAGAGTAGACTAGGCTGGTTCAAGCCTGTCCCTAGGCTGGGGTTACCACCGTGTGTTTTTTCTGATGAGTTCAGGGATTTGAACTCCGGAGTCTTCGGCTTTTACTGCAGCTCTAAAACATTTACTTCACACCGGTGTAAGCGCCGAGGGCCCACAAAAATCCTCACAGACTAATGCGTCTAAGATAGGACCTATGGCAACTCCAGTTTCAGGCATCATATTATCAATCTACTTACATTTCTTGGTCTCTTTTCAAAGATACCTTGGGAAAATGTAGCTGAGCTCTTCCGTGAAAGCTGCGTTTGCTAGTCAGATAGTTTGCTATGATTTTCTGAGTTCCTTCCCTTGGAATAACAACCCATGTTTTAAATTTCTTATATATTATCACCAAAGCAGTTCTTCCTGGAGCCATCCAGGGGTGAGCAAAGTAGGCTTCAGGTTGCACCCACCAGGAAGTCCTTCCCCTTTACACTTTCCCCCTTCTCTTTAACTCTGGTTAGACTCCCAATGCAGCTCTCTGACAGAAAGCCTAAGAGTAAAGTCCAAGTCCTGTGGAAGGCATTCATTCGTCGCAACAGATCTGAGTCCCGGAAGGTGCTGGCGCACATCCTATCCTGAACGACCAGACCTGAGCACGTCTACAGCAGACTCCCTAACAAAAGAAAGCCTAGTCGCCTTGACCCCAATGACCCACAAGCCGGATCTGAGCGGATAGTTTCATCCGGTCCCGGGACTGGCCTTTCCACCACCACACACTCTTCCCTCCGATGCTCTGGGGACCGACTCCACCCAGCACCAGCAGGCTACTTGAGGCTCGGGAAGTGCTGCGCCGCAGGCTTGGGTGGCGAACAGACTGTGCCCCCTGCGCTTACCTCGGACGGCGCGATCTCAAACACCCCTGCGATCTTGGCGTAGAGCTCGCTGATGCTGGAGAAGTCCTCCACTCGGCCCGTGGCGCTGCCGTGCGCCAGCTGTGCGTGGAACACCAGCCTCCGTGCCGGAGCTGGGGGTCCGGGGACACCCTGGCTGCCACCGGACCTCTCGCCCTCCACCAGCCTCGCGGTCTCCTTGGACTTGGCAGCCTTCTTCTTCCCACGCAGCCCAAGCGGCATCTTGCAGATCCGAGGGTGTGGACCACCAGGCTCTCCCTGGCCTCGGACAGCGGACTTTGCGCTCGGGGGCCTGGCTCCGCGCAGGTGACAGTGGCTGCTTGGCCAATGGCAGCAGCGCTTCCGCCTAGCGGCGCGGGTTTCAGGTCCCCTCCCTGTGAAGGACAGGGCACCTGAGCCGGGCTGCTACCTGCTCAGGCAGAAGGAAAGCTGTGCACAATGGGTCAGCTCCCTTCTAGACTCAAGCTTACCGGGTCAACCCAAGCCTCCTCTGAGTGAAAGGAATTGATTTCCATGAAGGGACCGGGATGCTAACAAAGGTCTCTCACGTCAGCCTTGCTTTCCCTTTCACAATCTGGGCGCTCAACTGGGTGTGGTGGTTGAGGCCAGTGATTCCAGCACTGTTAAGGCTGGGACAGGATGCTTGCAAGGATTAGAAGACTCGCCTGGCCTACAGAGTGAGCCCACTTCACACACACCCACGATGAAAGGCCCTCAACTATAATATCTGCAGGGAAATGAAAAGATGGAAAGAGGACATTACTATGTTAAACAGAGTAGGCCGGGCTCAAAAAGAAGACTGTTGCCTGTTTTTCTTCTCATGTGTAGATTACATGTGTCGGGGAACATGCAAAAAAAAGAAAGGGAACTGTGGGAGGTTACAGAATCCATAAGACAGGAAAGTAGACAGGGGAAGGTGGTCCAGGGAGAACAGTGGGGGAGGAGACACAGAAACAGACGACAGTGACCTGTACGTGTGAAAATGCCATAACCAAACTCATAACTTTGTGTGCTAACCTAAAAACCATTGTAGTAGAGGCAGCATTCAGCCACATTTGGGTAACCCCAGCCAGAGACTTTGTCCATAGGAACCTATGTAGAAGCCATCCTTCCTCGAACTTGCCCTCTCTGCAATGAGCTCTCTCCCTCTGCAAGTGTCAAGTCAAGTACCTCAGCCATTCTCGCAGTACCTCTCTGTGACAGGCTCCTTTTGGGAGGCCCACTTTCTCCCCTAGGTTTTCAACACTCCTCAGTCCATTGTTTCACATCCTAAGAGAAACTCTGTCCTGTTCTTCAAAGAGCTGAAGACATTCACTGAGATGTGTGTGCCCTCTGTTCCCCATGCCGCATCAGAAACTCTAGCCACCTCACTTCTATAAGCTCTGAAGCAATCTTTCATCTGAAACCATCTAATTTCTCCACTCTAGGCTCTCTTTAAGAAAAGGTGGCGGGGGTAGTGTGTGTGTGTGTGTGTGTGTGTGTGTGTGTGTGTGTATGCATGCATGTGTGTATATGTATGTACATTACATGAGTATATATGTACATTCATGTAGTGTGTATATATGTGTGTATGTACATGTAGTATATATGTGCATGCATGTGTGTATATATGCATGTGTGTATATGTAGTATATATGTGCATGCATGTGTGTATATATGCATGTGTGTATATGTATGTGCATGTGTATGTAGTATATATACATGTATATGTGCATATGTGTATGTGTGTATGTGTGTGCACTCTCGAGTGCTGTATCTGGGTAGTGCGTATGTGGAGCTCAGAGAACAACCTTGGTCTAAGTCCTCCCTGTCACCCTGCTTGAGACAAGGTGTCATGGATGCTGCTGTGCTCGCCAGGGCATTTGGCCCAAGTGTTTCTGGGATTTCTCCTGTCTCCACCTCCCATTGCAGGGTAGACATGCTGTGATTGCAGACATGTGTGCTACTGTATCAGGTTTATAAGAGGTCAGCACCCACACTTGAGTGACCAGTCTTTACCCACAGAGCTATCTCCCTAGCCGAAGGCTGTCTACTTTTAAGTTACCTATTGATTTCTCCCTCAGTCCCTGGGGCCGCTGATGGACAGCACCATATCATTCCCAAGTCTCTCACCCTCGCTGTTTCCCGGGGGTCTGCATTTTTTACAAAGAAGCATTTGCTGTTAGCTTACATGTGAGAGGACTGCGCTCCACGTTCTGGGTACAGTCAGCCATGTGTCAATCACCTAATGCAATTAACTCTTTTCGGTCCATCACCTGGAGCTTTAAGTGGTCTGTGCTGGTCTTTTCAACTCTCTTACCTCTTGACCCTGCCCCACCTCCACTTCCTTGAGGTGCTGCTTTTCAGGTCTCTCCAGACTTATTCAGCCCTCCCCACCCCATCCCAGTGTTCTCCGAGAGACTGCACTAACCCTCCATTTCACAGATACTGTTAGCCAAAGTACGTGACCTGCAGTTCAGTCCCATGGGAAGGAAATGGATACTCTCAGATTGCCACACTGACCTCATTCTTCCTGGTGAATACGTCCTCTCTCTATTCTCAACTAAAGCAAATAGACCCAACATGACGGCGGTCCAAGTCAAGACATCCTTGAGTCATCAAAGGAAGTTTTTCATCACCCTTCACCTCTCCTGTAAAGCCAGTCCTGGGAAGTTCATGTTTCTCCAGGTACAGTTAGTAGATGTTCTGAGGGATGGGGTGAGGAGAGAGGAGTCTGTGATTTCCTTAGGATAATCTGAATTTTTTGCAGTTTCCTTAGGATAATTTGAATTTTTTGTGGTTGTTGTATGGTTTTTGTCACTTTAAAAAGTAACATGGGTACTGAAGAGCTAGCTGTTGGTAGTGCTTGCTGTATAATCATGAAGACCCATGTTCTAGTCCCAGCGGCCATGTAAAAGCAGGGGCAGAGAGGCAGAAGTTTGTAATACCGGTCCAAGGGAAGCAGAGAGTAGATGATTTCTGGGTTTGTTGTCACTCAGCTGAGACAAATTGGTAAGCTTCTGGTTCAGTGAGACACCCTGATTCAAAAAAGAAATAACGTGGAAAGACCCCCACCACACACACACACACACACACTATTTTGTGAACATATTGAACATTCTTTTTTAAAAACTTATTTATTTATGTATTTATTTTTTTAAGTGTAGGAGTCATGCCAGAAGATCCCGTCATAGAAGGTCATGAGCCACCATGTGGTTGCTGGGAATTGAACTCAGGACCTCTGGAAGAGCAACCATTGCTCTTAACCACTGAGCCATCTCTCCAGCCCATATTGAACATTCTTGTTCATCGGAATGACTGAACCCAAAATTCTGCCACGTGACCTCAGAGTTTGAATTTGCCTTTGTGACTCTGACTTATAGAGCACCAAATAGTATTACTTGGTCATGGTCTAAAGAGAAAAGAGCAAAGCCAGTCATACCATCTGTAAGCCTAGCACTAGGAAGGCTGAGGCACGATAAAGCTCAAGTCTGAGGCTAAACCAGGTGGGAAAAACAATGTCTCAAAAAATAAAAAGTAACAAACGTAGAAAAGTATAAATTAGTGGTGCAGTCTGGCGCAGTCCTTTCCTGTGAAAGTAGAGAACTGGTCTCTGAATTGTATGAAGACTGCAGAGAAGTCTGACTAAAAGCCGGATAAGACATCACAGGGATGTGGCAGGTTCGTCGTGGGGACTTGGGAACACGGGGTGTAAACCTTAGAAAATCTTTAAGGAGAAAACTGTGGGTATTTCATCCCCTTTGTTCCTCTAACTTACAATCCTCCTGCCTCAGCCTCTGCAGTGTTAGAGTTGCAGAGTTGGTAAAGTGCCTGCCACCATACACAAAATGGGCACACACACACACACACACACACACACACACACACACACACACACGGACACACGCACATTTTTAATTAGGTAGCTACAGCTGTGTGAGTTTGTTTCCAGCACACTGTTCTGCCCCATTAGCCTAGACACCAGTTTTGTGCCTGTCCCATGCTGTTTTGGTCACTGTGGCTCTGCAGTATAATTTGAGATTGTGTATTGTGTTAACCCCAACATTGCTCTTTCCTCTAAGGATTGCTTTGGGCACTCAGGGACTTTTCTGTTTCTATACAAATTATAGGGCCCTTTCTAATATTATAAAAACTTTTACTGACATTTTGGTGAGGATTGCATCGCTTCTAGACATTGTCTTCAGTCATACCGCCATTCTCACAGTATCAATGCTGCCAACCCGAGAGCAAGGGAGGTCTTTCTGTCTTTTAGTATCTCCATCAGTTTCTGCCTTCATTGTCTAATGTTTTCATTTCAGAAGTCTTTCCCTTCCTTGGTTTGGTTTGCCCTCACCCCCTTGTTCGAGGAGGGGTGTTGGTCTTGAAGCTATTGTAAATAGAAGCTTTTCCCTGACTTCTTTTTTCTGCAACTTCATCACGGCCAATAAGAAGGCTGCTGGGTTTTGCGGGTTGGTATCCTATCCTGCTACTTTGCTGAAAGTATTCACCAGGTCTGAGAGTTTTCTGGTGGAGTCTTTGGGTTTCTATATGTAAGTTTATAACTGACGCGGGTTGTAGGGTTATTGGGTCCCGCATCCGCTCTGCCATGGGGCTTGGCTGCTCAGGGAGGAAGGACATGGGAAGTTTGACCACGCTTACCGCTTACCGCACACTACTGCAAGGCAGGCGGGTGTTGGGCCATAGGGCAGCCCCAGGACATCGCTCCTCAGGTGGGGAAGCGCAGTCTGAGGCACAGGACAGGCAGAGCTGGCTTGGGAGTCCCGAGGCATGCAAGGAGGCCTGGGACGTCTGGTTCTCAGTCTCTTGGGCATTCAGGTGCCGCTGGGATGCTGGGGAAGAGCTGAGAACAGAATGGGGACCCACAGGCTGGATCTAGCCTGGGCTGAAGGGGAAAGAGGGGGAGAACTCCGGCAGGGGTGGGAGTTTTAGAGGGGGTGAGTGGTCCTTGGCTTGACCGCAGGGAGCTGCAAGCATGGTGATGGAGGTGGCTGGGAGCGCAGGGAGGCTTTCTTCCAGAGATTAGATGGCAGTTCTGTAGGCAAAGGGCTTCTCTGTGGCTCCCATAGCAGATCGCGATGAAGAGAGACAGTGGTTTTAAGGTGTTTTCGCAGAAAGTGGATGAGTAAAACCTGTGGTCATATCCTTTACCAGTAGAGGGGCTTGGGGCATTGCCCTTATGTGACGGATGGCCACAGATCTATGGAGGGCTGCAGCCAGTGACCAGCCTGGCTTCCTGGGAGTCAAGCGAGATGCCTACTGTCCCTTTCAGGGTCCCCGGAGTTTCAGACTTCCTCAACTGGGAACCAGGGTGTCTTTCACGGTCCCACAGCTATACCCTAACTTTTCCCATTGAATTGTTGGCTCTAACTACATAGTCCTCAATGGGAGGGAGCACTTCACATTTCTTCTTGGTGTCCTGTTTAATTTTTTATTGTATTGTTTGTGTAATAAATATTATTATCATTGAACAAGCCAGATTCCTCCTTGGTGGGGTCAAAGATGAACTAATAAAACACAATACAACAGAAAGTATCTAGCTACGTTTGTGGCTCAATAAGAGAGTTAACCTAAAATGTATGACTCAGCACGATTAAAAGGAGGATTTGAGGATTTAGGTTTTCATTTTGCATCTAGGATTAGAGTGCAGCCTGATTGCACTGTCTTTGTTTCTTCCATTCACTGGCAGCTGGCATTTCTAACAATATTCCAGTATCAATCGCAGGCCAAGTATAAGTGAGTTAAAAATTCTCAAATCAATATAATCTTTTTTCTGCCAAAAGATTTATTATCTTGTTGATAAGACAACATACACACCATTAAATGACTCATAAGATAAATTGACTAACCTATTTTTCTCAGAAAATATAGCCTCTGATTACATTAGTTTTGAATAAACACACAGGGTCCACCCCACCCCACATCCCCACCGTGGATGGATCCAGTAAGCAAACACTTAGGAGGAAATAAACACGGGGTTTGTTAAAGCCAACGCAGTTGTCCTTGGCATAAAGAGAGCGTGCTTTACAGTTGCATGGCAACCACGAGCCACCAAAGATGAGGGGAAAGGAAGAAATAACCCTGTTAAAATTCACATAAAATTTGCCAGGAATGATTGGAAATAGAGAATTGACACGTGGAGAAAAAGGGACAGAGAGGGACTGTGAAGTCCGCAGATCAATAAGAGTGAGCGGGTGCCTAGGAGTCTACTGGGCAATGGCTCTGTGTCTGGCTCAGGGCTCACCAGCTCACACGCATGCGTCGTCTCTGCCGTAACTTGGAGGAAGTGCCGCGTGGTGGAGTTCCAATTACTCCGCCTCTCCGAGGTTATGGTAAATAAAACATTACAGAGGAAAGAACAAATCTGAACGCTAAACAACTCTTTAAAAACGTTTGTTCATGGGGTTGGGGATTTAGCTCAGCGGTAGAGCGCTTGCCTAGCAAGCGCAAGGCCCTGGGTTCGGTCCCCAGCTCTGAAAAAGAGAAAAAACAAAAAAACAAAAACAAAAACAAAACAAAACAAAAAAAAGTTTGTTCTTGTGTGTGTGCACGTGTGTAGTGTGTATGTGTGTGGTGTGTGTGATGTGTATGTGTGTGGTGTGTATGGCGTGTGTGTATGTGTGTATGGTGTGTGTGTGTGTGTGTGTGTGTGTGTGTGCAGGTATCAGGGCATGCCTAGGGAAGTAAGAGGAAAACTTTCAAAGGCTGACTCTCTCCTTATGGAGTCAGAGGGTACAATTCTGGTCACTGTGTTTTTTTGTGTTTTGGTTTTTTTTTAGCACTGAGCCATCTCCCCAGCCCAAAGGGTAAGCTACTTTCATACAATGTGTGCTACCATAACAGACATAGGAAAAGACAGACGTGTTTGGGGGACATATATTCCAGCCATTCAGGATCAGACACAAAACTGAAAATAGAAACACTAACAAGTTGGTACACAAGCCTTCAGAGCCTCAGAGTCAGGCAAACAGTTTCCTTTATACAAGCCCCAAATAATAGACCAGGTTAAAAAAATAAAAAAGCATTTTCATCGAAGGGCTAAGGGGGTGGCTCAGAGAGTAAATTGCAGCGGGTAAGAGGTCACTGTGCAAACAGACTAGCACTGGAGAAGCCAGGAAACGTTAAACAAGAAAGGTTTATCTCTTCTCAGGAAGGAGGTGTTTACCTGTCCCCCCCGAATGCTGCCAAAGGATGCAGTTTGCACCTGGTGATCCTTTGCTATCTGTAGAGCTGGGTTTCACCCATATCCTCCAGAATTTGTTTTCTGCCTATTCCAGACTCTTTCCCCATAAATCTTGAGTATTGCTTCTAGGCCATAAAATCCACCCTTGTGAGAGATGCCACTTGTACTTTTCGACAGCCTAACATCTAAGTTCTCATCCAACAGCAGGCCAATCCTGACTTCCTCAGTCATTCTCCCTAGGCCCTAAATCTTGGGCGCTATCTCTGAATCAACAGTGCCTATTTTTGTGAAAGACGCCAGATGTATTTTTTAAAGAATTTCAATGTAACACGCATGTTTAAAACTTTGTTATACTCGTGGGACTAGTTAGTTGTTCTCAGAAAACCTTTTCCCCCAAATTGCACTGTGATTGTATATGGCTAAAATAAAACAACTGTTGTCAGGCTCTAGACGTTTGAAGGAGCACCAATAAACTCAGTCAAGTTTCATTCTTACCTCACCTGATCATTTCCCTGCTGGCCACAAAGCCCGCAGAGCCTCCCACAGCAGAGCACTGAGTGCACATGAAGACTTGAATTTGTGTGCCTAGTTCTCACACGCAATTGGATGAGGTAGCACATGGTATGATTCCAGCATCTCACAAGTAGGGAGGGGATGGCAGGAGAATCCAGGAAGCTCACAATGCAAACAGAAATCCTGTCTCGAGAAATGTGGAAGGTATGTCCAGCATCAGATGATGCCCTTTGACCTACGTGCGTGCGTGCACACACACAGAGGCTCACACACACACACACACACACACACACACACACACACATACACAGAGGCTCACACACATGCACATACAGGGAGACAAAAGTATTTTCAATGCTAAGAGCTAACTCTGAACATAACTTTTGCAGTCATTTTTAATTGTTTTGAGACAGTCTCACTATCTCAGGCTGGCCTCAGAGGGACTAGAGGACCAAGAATGACTTTGAAATTCTGATACTACTTGGTGCGTGATGAGGTGACGATCAACCCCTGGCTTTTTTTTTTTTTTTCCGGAGCTGGGGACCGAACTCAGGGCCTTGTGCTTGCTAGGCAAGCGCTCTACCACTGAGCTAAATCCCCAACCCCAACCCCTGGCTTCTTGAATGCCAGGCAAGCACTAAGCACGCATTTGACCCACCGAGCTACAATGCCGGCCCTGTGACAGTGGCTGTGAGGACAAGAGACAGCTAGGACGGAGAAGAGAATTGGAACATATTTAAAGAGAGATGAGCACACTGTGATAGAGTAGAGTTTTAGCCATTATATCGTAATTTTTACAGCAGGGAATCTGCGGGCAGTTACGGGCAGTGCAAACCTGTAACCCCAGCACTTGAGAAGCAAAGGCAGGAGGACTGCCATAAGCTGGAGGCCTCCCTGATTTACACAGCAAGTTCCAGGCCAGGCAGAATTACATAGTGAAGCCCTCCCTGTCTCTTAAAATTAGCAACACCCCAACATTTTCTAAACGAAATGTGACCAGCACACTCCCCCTTCACTAGACAAGGAGCAGAGACGGCCAGCGACTGGGAGGTGTTGGGAATGAGGTAGGGGGAGTTGTTTTTTTCTTCAATTGTTCTATTTTGAACCAAAAGTCAGTATAAATGGAAAAGTTCTCAAGCGTGGCTGAATGTCTCTCCCTTTACTTTCTGTTGGCGTTTTGTTTTCTTGTTGTTGGTTTCAGGGTCTTTACAGGTGGCCCACGTTGGCCTTGAACTTGATTCTCTGGCCTCCTCCTCCTCCCAAATGCAGGGGTTACAGGAGTACACCATCACCCCGACTCTTCCATAGTCGCACTGAAAGATCTGTACTAGGAACTATCATCCAAAATTACTTCTGCCATATTCGGTAATTGATTTTGTAACAGTGAACTTACTCAATAAGCTCTCTCTCTCTCTCTCTCTCTCTCTCTCTCTCTCTCTCTCTCTCTCTCTCTCTCTCTTGGTTTTTCAAGACAGGGTTTCTCTGTGTAGCCCTGGCTGTCCCGGAACTCACGCTGTAGCCCTGGCTGTCCCGGAACTCACGGGGATCTGCCTGGCTCTGCTTCCCAAATGCTGTATTCAAGGGCTCGAGTGCCACCACCCCGGCATCTCAGTCCACGTTTAAAATTAGACTGGGACGTGAAAATGAATCCTTGCAGCATCAGCGATTGGGTTTTGCTGTGATTTTGTCAGTGTCTGGGGCAAGCAGAGTAAGAACAGCGCTACCTTCCACGGGGTAGAGACAACTCAAAGTGGATTCCCAAGAGAAACCTCGCTTGCTGTTCCAAAGCTGGGAAGCAGAACAGATTGAAATAGTGAGTTTCTGGTTTTAATTGGTTCATTTTGTTTTTTTATGTGAGCGCTCACCTACACGTATGTCTTCGTACCACATGCCTGCCTGGTGTCTGTGGAGGCCAGAATAGGTTCTTACATGCATTAACAACCATCAGAACGAGAGTCACGCATACTTGTGAGCCATTTTATGTGGGTGCTGGGCACAAAGGACACCTCAGCCCTGTAAGAGCAGCAAATGCTCTTAAGTGCTGAGCTCTCTCTGCAGCCACCCAGCCCCTCTCTAAAACGGATTTTTAGAAGAAGAAAAAAAAATAATGAGGGATAAGAGAATGGCGTCTGCTTCCACCACCCCCTCACCCCCACCAACAACCCCACACCCCCATATCCCCTCACCCCACCTCCACCCAGTACACACGAGCAGAGCTGCTTGTTCTCAGCACTCTCCACAGTTGTTCTGAGGAAATCTCACTAAGGTACCAGAGAGGAGCAGGGTTCAGGCAAGCACAGTGGCACATGCCTGCAAGACTAGCTCTTAGAGTATCTCAGCCAGCCTAAAACACATAGGGAGACCCTGCCTCAAAACAGTCAAAGTAAGGGGGTAGAGAGTTGGCTCAGCCACTAAGAGTGCTTGCTGCTCTCCCAGATGATGGGATCCAGCACCACATTGAACAGCTCACAACCCTACTGTAACTCCAGCTCCTGGGGATCCAACATCCTCTGGCCCTTGCCACCTATGCACAGAGAGAGAGAGAGAGAGAGAGAGAGAGAGAGAGAGAGAGAGAGAGAGAGAGAGAGAGAGAGAGAGACTTTAAAAAAAATAAACCAAAACACCGGACAAATTCAGAAACTTGCCATGAACCATACATGATCTTGTAAGTTCTCCTCTCTGAGCTAATAGCTTCTGAGAGATGTTATACGAGAATTTGTAGATCTTATGACAGAGCCCTGAACACATGGAAAATGACTAAGAAATATCAGTGCTAGGCAAGGTGGCACACACCTGTAATCCCAGCACTTGAGAGGTGAAGACAGGAGGGTCGGGAGTTCGAAGCAAGCCTGGGCAGGCTACATGAGATCCCGTCTCAAGAACCAACATGAAAATACTAACATCGTTGCATAGGAACAGGCACACAGAAGCAGATGAACAGTGCTCTCCAGGACGGTATAATATTCCTGAAACAGACAGGGGTCCTGTTCACCCTGCATGTTTTACGGCACAATTCGTCGCACTTGGGCTTTTTGTCCATCTGAGTCAGGGTCTTAAGTAGCCTGGGCTAGCCTTCAATTCATTCCGTAGCCAAGGCTTACTCTGACCTCCCTGCCTCCACCTCTCAAAGTCCTGGGATTATAGGCGTGAGCCACTAGACTATACTCTGAAAATGGGTTATCTGAGCGTCCATATTTAAGTTTCTCTCCTGGCTGTGAGTAATAATAGTATTCCATTCCGAGGACTTTGGGTTAAGAAACCTTGGCTTTCAATTCTGGCCAGGCGTTAGTTGGCCATTCCCTCTGTCTCTGCGGGACACATTTTGGGTTGAAGGTTTTGTGGTTGACCTTATCCCTCCCCTGGGAGTCCTGCCTGGCTACAGGAAGTGGCCACTTCAGGATCTAGAACTGGAAGAGTCTCAGCTGGCGTTGTCCCCACAGCACTTCCTCCCCCACCTCACCACACCCCACAACCCCACTCCAGTCCCAGGTCTCTGCCAAGTCCTAAAGATGCAGCCCTCACCAATGATTTCTGTTCCCTCTCTCCCCTGTTCTTCCTGATCCCCCTCCCCCACAATGATCCATTTCTCTTCCCATCCCCTCTCCCACCCAATTTCCCCTCTCCATCCACCTCGTAGATCTATTTTATTTCCCCTTCTGAGTGAGAGTCAAGCATCCTCCCTTGGACCCTCCTTATTGGTTCTGTGGATTGCAGTGTGGGTATCCTGTACTTTTTGGTTAACATCCCTTATCAGTGAGCACACACCACACATGTCCTTTTGGGTCTGGGTTACCTCACTCAGGATGATATTTTCTAGTTCCATCCATTTGCTGGAAAATTCATGACGCCCTTGTTTCTAATAGCTGAGCCGTACTCCATTGTGTGCATGAACCACATTTTCTTTATCCATTCTTCAAGGTTGCTTCCAGTTTCTTCAAGGGGCTTCAAGGTTGCTTCCAGTTTCTGGCTATTGTGAATAAAGCTGCTATGAACATAGTTGAGCAAATGTCCTTGTGGGATGGTGGAGCATCTTTTGGGTATACGTCCAGGAGTGGTACACCAATCTCTGACACTATTAATGATATCCTATTAGGCCTGCAGACAGGAACCTACCACAACTGTCCTCTGAGAAGCCCCACCCAGCAAACCATGGAAACAGATAAAGAGACCCACAGCCAAGCATTAGATGGAGCTCCAGGGGTCTTGTGAAAGAGTTGGCAGAATGACTGAGGGACCCAAAGAGGACAGGGACTCCACAGAAAGATAAGTCAACTAACCTGGACCCTTGGGGGCACCGGCTGGATCTAGGCACTTCCCCACCCCCTTCACATATGGTCTTCATGCGGGTTCCCCAATAAATGGAGTGGGGCTGCCCCTGAATCTGTTGCCTGCCTGTGGGTCCGTTCCCTTAGCCTCAGTAGGAGAGAGTTTGACTAGCTGTGCAGAGACTTAATATGTTGAAGCGGAGGAAGACTAAGGGAGGCTCCCCCTTCTTAGAGGAGAAGGGGAGAGGAGAATGGGGGAGGATCTGTGTGAGGGGGACTGGGGGGAGCAGGGCTTGATATTGGGATGTAAAGCAAATAAATAAAATTAAATTTATAAAATTAATAAAAAAGAAACATTGGTTTAGGTGATAAACATTAGTTATATGAAAAATGTTACAAAAAAACACTTAGAATCCAAAAATTTTAAATTATATTAGGCAACTTCAGTAATTTAATACACTAAATACCACACTCTTAACGGTTAGCTGAATGCAGTTCTGAAGCACATTTACCTAAAATAAGCATTTCAGGTTATAAATTTGCCCGGAAAGTAATAGGTCTAACTTCATGATATAGTTTATATTTCCTAAATTCGTAATAATATTCTCCCAAATTGTTTTCAAAACATTCTTTTGCATGTTTCAAAAACATTTTGCATTATCTTCTTCCTTGGATATCTTTCTTAAATGTATCAACAAATTGTTTCATAAAACATTTACTAAACTATTCAGCATAAATTTAACCCAGCAATCATTAAGAAATTATTCTGTATAAGAACTAATGGGAGGGGGTGTGAGATGACTCCGCCCAGTAGTTCATCTGAGAAGTCAGGACAGGAACTAAACAGGGCAGGTACATGGAGGCAGGAGCTGACGCCGAGGCCACGGAAAAAAGCTCCTTACTGGCTTGCTCATCATGACGCCCTCAGTCTGCTTTCCTGTGGAACCCAGACTACCAGCCCAGGGGTGGCACCACCACAACGTACTGGGCCCTCTCTCATCAACCAGAAAATGCCTTACAGGCTTACCAACAGCCTGGTGTTATGGAGGCATTTTTCTCAATTGAGGCTCCCATCTCTCAAAGGACTCTAGTCTGTATCAAGTTAATGGAAGAGTAGCCAGCATTCATTCATTCTCTCTCCTCTCTCTCTCTCTCTCTCTCTCTCTCTCTCTCTCTCTCTCTCTCTCCCTCTCTCTCTCTTTCTCTCTCTCTCCCTCTCCCTCCCCTCCCCCTCCTGCTTCCGATCTCCCCTCCCCCTCCCTTTCCCCCTCCTAACCTCCCCTCCCTCTCCCCTCCCCCCCCACACACACACAGAGAGAGAGAGAGAGAGAGAGAGAGAGAGAGAGAGAGAGAGAGAGAGCTGAGATAGCAGGCATACACCATCAAGCCCAGCTCCATATTTTTACACTTTTCTGAGAACCGTTATCAGACATTTTCTTCACTGTTGCCTTAGAGACAGATGCATTTAGCCCATCTATTTAGATGCCAGAAGTACACTGTACTGAAATAGCATTGATAAAGAGGGCGCTTGCCTAATGATCTCTGAATTCAAACACATAAATACTAAACAAAACACTAAGATTTGGAGGAATGCTTACCACTGAATGTGTGCCTGCAGCTAGGCCTGACAACCTGAGTTTGATCCCCAGAACCCACATGGTGGAAAGAGAGAAGACTTCTGCACATCACCATGGCACACGCATGTACACACACACACACACATACACACACACACACACACACGCATGTCCACACACACACACAGATAAATACATGTAAAGGAAACCACGAAGGTAGCAGCTTCAAGAGACATAGCTTTTCCCCTCGCTTATGCTCACTTATAAGGACCATAAAATTAAGAATATTTGTCTGATTGTTTCCCAAGCACCGAAATTAAAGGCATGGTACTGCATGTTATGTTGTTATATTTTTATGTTGTGCAACAACTTTTCCAGGGAGCATGCGACCCACATCTACTTATCTGATAGATCCCACAACACACCAAAGCCCGACTTGGTGAACCAGTGACGTTTATTGGAGTTCCTTGCAGGAATATGGGTGAGGAGCAGCAGTGACTCACGTGCAGCTGCATCAACAAAGCCCAGGCAGCGGCTCACAAATCTGGGAACCTGGAACGTGCCCAACCAGCAGGCAGCTCAGCAGGTGGGAGAGGGTCTTTTCCAGGTTCCTCAATCGACTAAACCTCCTCCAGGCAGCCTGGCTGGTTTCTGCTTCTTCCAGGCGCCTGGTCTGATTCTAGAGTCCCTTGCAGCTTGGCTTTGCTCGCTATGAGAAAAACTCACGGTTTTTATTACTTTCTTTGGCAGGGAGGGACCTAGAGAATCTGATCCATCTCAGGCACTTGCTGGGGATACTTTGAGTTCTTTACTTCCTGTTTCAGGAGAAATATCACAAATATCACTCAATCGAAAATAATTTTCATGGGCTAAAACTCAGATACTGTGGGCATTGGATGTAGTTCATTCACACCATTTGCTCAGGATGGGAAAGACCCTGAGTTTTAATTCACAACACAGGGGGAAAAAAAGGTATCGGATAATTGCATATTGCCATTTGTATAGACAAGAAATTGTGTGTCCGCAACTCAACATTTAAACTAATACCCAAGTGTCATGAAGGCAATTAGACGTCAGCATGAAACTGCATTCTTACTACCAACCCCCTCAGAATGCCATGCTACACGCATATGTCTGTGTGCATGTGCGCACGTGTGTGATTTCTATGATGGTTTGAAAGAGAATGACTCCTACACACTCATATGTTTGGCTACTTGGTCCCCGGTTGCTAGAACTGTTTAGGGTGGATTAGGAGGTGTGGCCTTGTTGTTGGAGGTGTGGCCTTGTTGTTGGAGGTGTGGCCTTTTTGGAGGAGGTGTGGCCTTGTTGGAGGAGGTGTGGCCTTGTTGGAGGAGGTGTGGCCTTGTTGGAGGAGGTGTGTCACTGGGGTCAGGCTTTGAGGTTTCAAAGGAACAGCCATTCCCAGTTAGATCTCTGCCTCAAGCTTGTGGTTCAAGATGTGAACTTTCAGCTACTGCTCCAGTGCCATCCTCACCTGCCCCATTGCCAGGTTCCATCGCGATGGCCACGGACTCTGAGACTGTTAGCCCCAGATAATGCTCTTCTTTCTGCAAGTTACCTTCATCGTGGTATCTCGTCACAGTCATAGAAAAGTACCTAGGGCAGACGGGCACATTCTGCAATCTAAGGTACTGCTTCGACTCACCCCTGCAGAGCGTGTTACTGCACTGAAGACTGTAGGCAATTACAGCACAACAGTAAATGTGTCGCTAAATCTAGACAGGCCATACACCTGTTCTCCCAGCATATAGGAGGCTGAGGCAGAGGCTGGAGGATAAGTTCACAGCTAGCCCAGGCTACAGAGTAAGACCCTGTCTCAGAAAAGTAAATTCTAAAAAAATCGATGTCGGGGTTGGGGATTTAGCTCAGTGGTAGAGCGCAAGGCCCTGGGTTAGGTCCCCAGCTCCGAAAAAAAGAAAAGAAAAAATAATTGATGTCCAGCACTGTAGACCTAGTGGAAACTCAAGGCTGGGAAAGGCACAGGCCTAAGGAGAGAAGTTGCTACTTGTTTAGCTAAATTATTATGTTGTCAAACTGCCTTGTGAACATGTGACCCATAGTCGAATGCCTTTTTCGGAAAGGCCCCTCTTCACAGTGAACGCCACTGTGTAGTTGCCCAGGAAAGCTGACAACTGGAAAGTCAGTCCTAAATAGGACAATTATAGCATCCCTTTAAGGCTCGGTGAACATCACAGCAGGTGAAAGAACCTAAGAAGCCAGACAGGGAAAAGGGCACGGCACAGCCATTGCAGTCATGAACTCACAGCTACAGTGATTCATGCTGAGCCTGCCCAAGATTGGCCCGGTCCACAGTCAATCATGGACAGAGGTGGGGCTCCCAGCTGCTGAACCTTTGGCTGCGAACAGATTCTGGGAGATCCCGGAAGTCATTGTCTTTGGTTGTGTGCACACTGGGGTCTAACAGCTCCAAATCCATGCTCACACAAACAGCCCTGGTCAAATCGAATGGTTCACAAATGAAACATGCCATGTGGGAAAAGAGTCTGTCGTGGGGAGGAACCTTGACAGTAATAGGAGATAGGAGAAGATAGGGGTCAGACTAATCAGGAAGCATGATATACATGATATTGTCAAGGGACAAATTTAACTTTTAGAAAAAATTAGAAGGGTTTCAAGAAAGGTGAAAGGGTATTAGAAACACAGGCAAAGTAACCTTCTAGTTTTGTTCCCTGAACAATTGTACAAACCTTCATTATTAAGTATAAATAATAATCTGTTAGTATCCGATGGTTAGTTTTGTGTTGATATGTGCTTACCTGCACACATGTATATACACGTGCGCACGCGCGCGCGCGCGCACACACACACACACACACACACAGTTTGTGAAGATAGACAGCCATACTACATTATATATTATCAAGTGAAAACCATGTTGGCCTTGACTCTGTGAGACTGAGGAGACAGTTCCTGAAATGTGAGAAGAGTAGTCGAATCGAGGCCATTGACTGAGTCCATCTCTTGTACTAATTTCATGTCATCCATCATAAATACTCCAAGGACAGTTTCCTGAGAATAAACAAGAGGCTTGTCCAACTCCTCGCTTCCAAGGTGCACCAGTAACAGCCAGAGAGACGAACTAATGTGGATGTCAAAGCCCAAATGCTTTCAAGGCCACGGGTTACTGACGACCATGTGCAGGAGAGGGGAGGTGCGATGGAAGAGTGCATCTTGCTTGGAACCATCCTTAGAGAACTATTCCCGGAACACTGAGCCACAAAACACATGCGCTGGCAGGTTCTGAGCTCCTTGGATATGTGTTCTCTTTAACATAAGCAGCACATACTGTCCTTTTGTGGGAAAGGCAAACATCTTTAATAAGTGGCTCTCCTGGATTCATTATGCTGCAAATTTATTTGACCTATGCAAGGACTAGTAAGTTAAAGTTTGAAAAGATTTTTTTTTAAAAAACGGTCTTGCAAATCTTTTGCCTGCATGTGTGTAGGTGCACCACATGCATGCCTGGTGCCCACAAAGACCGCAGAGGTGTCCTCAGAACTGGGATTACAGATGGTTGTAAGCCACTGAGTGAGCGCTGGGAAATGAACCCAGGTCCACTGGTAAGAGAGCCAAGTGCTCTTCACCTCTGAGCCCTCTCCCTAGTCCCTAAAGGGACATCTTAAAAATCAAAAGTACTCTCATAATTTAAATCTGAAAAATTTTAATACTTCACTATCAACTCAATATTTAAAAAACAATGGGCATTTATTACACTCCAAAGCACGTTTCCTCTAGATTTATATACTTTTGTACATTCATTCTACTACTGTCACTGAACCATATCCTCAGCCCTAATAGTAGTGTGAACTTATTTTAGTTACAATAATATATTAACTGAAAGATTATTCGTGTTTATAAAGCCTTTATTTTGGATCAGAGAAAACGTTTATTCAGTAAGATTGTAATAGTAATTGCTGGTTTAAGGCAGGCGTGGTGTGAATGGTGACGCACTGTTTCCGCAGTTCGGTCTGGCCTCATCATCCGGAACTTCATCCCTTCGTGTGGTGATACAGCAATCATGAGGCAGGAAGAAAAACTCCCATAAGTTTAACATTAACCTGAGTCACATGGAGCAACAGACTGGCCAGGGCTACACAGTAAGACCCTACCTCAAAACAAGCAGACACACACACACACACACACCGCTCCCTACCCCTGCAAAAAAAACCCAAATAACCCAAAAGTTGAATACTGTGGGTTCCGAAAATGAACTGCAACAGCTACTCCAGGACTTTTTTAGCTCTTCATATTTGTGAGAGAATTCCCATGATGTCCAAGGAGATCACGGTGTGATTACCTCACCTCTCTGGCATTTTTAAATGTTCTATTTGCAACTCATGTATGTAGTTTTCCCCAACAATTCCACTCTCAAGTATGTACCTCAGAGAAAGCAGTCGGTCTGCCCACACAGGAATGTGTTTACAAGTGCTCCTAGCACCGTTACTCATCCAAGCCCCTGAGTAGCTATAACCCAGATGCCCACAGCACCAATGGAGAGGTGAACCAAGTGGCATTCTGCCCAAGTACATGATCTGCCACAACAAGGGATGAAGTTCCTGATCCTGAGGCCAGACTGGACCTTGAACCCAATGCTAGGTTAATGACATCAAATTAGGGAGCCACACGCTGACTGACTCCATGATATGAGAGACTGAGAGAGAACTCCATCATGAGAAGCGGGTCAGTGTTTGAGCGGCTGAAGGGGGAGAAGGGAGCACCACAGAGGCTCTTCATGGGACTGGGACAGAGGTGGCGACTGCGCAGGACCAAGAATACACTAAATCCAAAACTGTACACTACAAAGAGGAGAGAGCTGGGCACCACGCCGTGATCAGAGGCTCTTAGTGTCAGGCAACTCTGCTCCACTCAACACCACAAAGGGGGAGGGAGTTAGTGTGGATTTTATCTTATAGAATCCTTCCCGTCAAAACCACAAGGTATATGGTTACCACAACCTACACTGAATTTCTAAATCACTTGACATTCTATTAAAAAGCTTATAGGGCTCTTCCTGTAAGCAGCCAGAGGTGACCTGTGAAGATGGTTTGCTACTCCCTTGACCCAGAAAACCCCACAAAATCATGCAAATCAAGAGGCTCAAACCTTCGTGTTCACTTTAAGAACACCTGGGAAACTGCCCAGGCCATCAAGGGTATGCATACCCATCTGAAGGATGTCACTTTAAAGAAGCAGTGTGTGCCATTCCTGAGGTATAATGGTGGAGTCGGTAGGTGCGCCCAGGCCAAACAGTGGGCTGGACACAGTGGACAGTGCTGAATTTTTGCTGCACATGCTTAAAAATGCAGAGAGTAATGCTGAACTTAAGGGTTTGGATGTAGATTCTCTGGTCATTGAACACATCCAGGTGAACACAGCTCCTAAGATACGCAGATGAACCTACAGAGCTCATGGCGGGATTAACCCATACATGAGCTCCCCCTCCCACACCGAGATGATGCTCATTGAGAAGGAACAGATTGTTCCAAAGCCAGAAGAGGAGGTTGCACAGAAGAAAACGATATCCCAGAAGAAACTGAAGAAACAAAAACTCATGGCACGGGAATAATTCAGCATAAATAAATGTGGATAAAGTAAAAAAAAAAAAGCTTATAAGGCCCAGTATACCATATATATTTATGTATAGATATACATCAGTCTGAAAACTGTTTTATAGAAAAAGTTTTTATAACATCACTTTTGATAGACATAAAACAGAAGACAGTAATTTTTTAAATGTAAATATATTTAAAAAATTAAAACACCTAAGAAATGCAATCTATATACATGAAAAGGTAAGATATTTATACGGTAACAGCTAGTACAACATCGCCCACAAGCAGCGGTGCTGTCCATTGTGTTCAGATTTTGGTTTAATGTCGTAATGGTAGATCAGTGTCTTCAGGGAAATTATGTAAGGTATACAGCATGAGGGGCTCACAGAAGACTGCAAATGGGAAATTAATGCCAAGGAACAGTATTTTCTCTAAAAACAAATATTAGTAAACAAATATCTTAAACTAATGAACCACAAAATGAGCTTATTAAGTTCAAGATATATAGTCAACTTGCATAAAATTACATGTGGCCATTTCAAAACAATGTTTCTAAAATACCAGTAACTCTGACTATTGGGATGTCCACAGGAGACAAAATGTCATTCATTCTCTTCTTATGAGGAGGTCTGGTTTAGGAACATTACAACCATGTTCTTAGAAAATGCTACAGCATCCTTGAGAGGTCACAATAGTAAAGCATCAATGCATTCTGGTGCCAGCCCAACACAGCGGTTCTGGATGTGACCCAGACTGCATTTCTGATGACTTTGGCTTTTATTCTCCTCCACATATGTCACATACAGTTAAGGATTTTAATTTCTATTAAGACAGCCTATCACACTGATCATTTAAAGATACACACACACACACACACACACAGAGAAAGAGAGAGAGAGAGAGAGAGAGAGAGAGAGAGAGAGAGAGAGAGTGTACTTGGATGATCTAGTACTTTACTAGAAGTGTATCTATAGACCACAAAACCAACTTTTACTTATAAATGAAATACTGAAAATTTCTGATTTGGGAGAAATGAAATATAATACAGTGAATGACCTTCATCTCTACTGTAAAAATCCACTTTTGCCTATTTGAACCGTCTCTATTCATGCAATTTAATGAGCCCTCAGAAGAGTCTACACATCTTTATACAGAATTCACATCAGTCAAACTGCCAGTACTTTTATATTTTCAGTGTCTTATCAAAATATGGATAGCAAGGTTCTTCTCATTCTATGAGGCAGGGAGATGTTTCCTAAGGATCTCTTTGGATGCTGCAGAAATGACGTCTGGGAAGGACACATCAAATTCTATCAGTAGGTCGCCACGTTGGTCTGGGTTTTTTGGAAATGGCAGCCCATAGCCAATAATTCTCCTCCTCATCCCAGGCTTCACGATGTCAGTGACTGACATAGGTATGTTTCTTCCATCCATTGTTGGCACATTAATTGAGCAGCCACACAATGCCTAAAGTGGACCAAATAAAATGAAGTTATTAATAAACTTTCAAACTAAAAAATATAAGATTGTGCTAGGTAATAAAGGGTAATAACACGAAGGTAAAATTTTAACTTCAAAAGGATTACGATAGTTATTAAACCTTTTCTATTCTAAAAAATCTGTTCAAGAGGAGCATAATCCGAGATGTTACCAGAGACAGCCAAGAGAGGACAGAGGGAAAAAGGAGAAGTGAAGGGCATCTTCCACACTGGCCTAGGATGGGAATAGTCAGGGTGCAGAAAACTGAACAGGAGGAGCGGGAGGACTTTAGAACTGAACTGAACAAAGCAGGAGCAAAACCTATTCCAGAAGACCTTGGGCTATCTACTGGCTGCCATACAGTCCCAGCTGAACCACACAGGAACCATGAGCCAAGACTTCACGCTCAGAAATGCACAAGGAACTCAGAAATACAGAGATCAGCAGGAAGAGCAGGGCAAAGCAGAGCACGAAGGTGGACAGAGGTCGCTGTCACAGAAATGGCACAGATCATCTGCTTCGCCTGGGACTACAAAGTGCCTACACTAAACAAGGACCGCTCTGTAGCAGCACTGGGACAAAGGGAAAGCCAGGAGCCATCACACAGTGTGGCTGACACAAGAGGAAATAAACAAAGCAATGACAGCAAACTCAGGAATGGCAAATGTGTCTGGGGTAAGAGCCAGACTCTACCTTCACACAGTTTGGACTCTGTGGGAGGAGTATACTGAGACGGTTAAGAATGCACACAGGGGCATGACCCCTTTGAGAAGTGGTGCAGAGAGCTCAGGGACTTTACCAAGGGGTGGTAGTGTGCACCATGTCTAAGTCCATGCTTGCTATGGTTTAATGCCTGTTATATAAATTGGACTCCAAACCACTCACTTCAGAACCAATGTACTAGTGGACTTCAGTGGGGGATTGGCAATGCAGATCTCAGACCACAACCTAAAACTAGAGTTAACCCAACACTGGCCATGAAGTATCTACTCAAGCTTACACTGAAAAACTGGCATTTAAATGGTTAAGATCAGTAACTAAACCTCGAGCCTCTGATGGCATCCTTGAGAGTAATAGCAGCTCTTCCTAGGGAGTCATTATGAGGAAGAAGATGCAGAGCAGGACAGAAGGCAGCTCCTGCCCACAGCCCCCTAAGGTACTCAGCAGTGCTCATCTCTGGCCTTAGAGTCACAGATCTTACCGACTTACCTCCCGTAAACTAATTTTAGCAGTATAAACTATATTCGATCCATCTCTCTTAAATTTGGGATGTTCTTTGTCTTTAATAATAAAAACAATGTCTGCTGGGATGCTATTTGGTGTTTCATCACCTTCCCTTGGGAAAGTAATTTTGGTGCCTTCTTTCCACCCTTTCTTTATTTCAATGGTGAGAATTTTATCCTCAGATCTGTAACTCCTTCCATCAGGGTTTAATCTCTTTCGAGAAATCTTCATCCGTTTGGTGCAGCCACTGTATATTTCTTCAAGCGAGACTTTGAGTTCATGAATAATGGGAGGGTCTTGCTTGAGACGGGAGGGCCCCACGGAATTCCTGTCTCTTGGATATCCATTCATGCTAAAGCCAAAGGCACTGAAGGGGTCGCCATCTATCTCCATCTCTTCAGAGTCTCGGCCTCCACCCATCCGTCTCCCGAAGAAAATTTCAAAGGGGTTGGCACCTCCAAAGAAGGCTGCAAAGGTCGCATGCGGATCTCCGTGGAACGTGTACCTGAAGGTGCCTCCTTGTCCGTCAGTGCCGCCAGCTCCACCCTTCAGGCCTGGTGAAGAGACACGCGTGATTAGGAAAACAGTTACAACTCTAGACTGCTGACCACTCGAGACTGTGTTGCTAACAAACTGACTTATCACTCATGGTCTGACGCCTCACTAGAATTAAACAGAACAGCTTCTGAAGATCCATCCTAAGATAACGTTTTAGCCTTTAAATCATTCCTCCAAATTCTTGTTTTAATAATTTCTTCTTGAATCTTGTTTCACAATAAATATGAAAAATAAAAGGAAATTGAAACTCTCTTACCTCAAAAACCCCTGTCCTAGCACACTTAAGTATTATAAATTTAAGACTTTTAAAGATGTCGGTTGTAAAGGCTTTAGTAATCACCAACAACAGAAATGGAAATCCTAAGAACCACTGTAACAAGTGCAACAACAATTAATACAGCTCACTGTAGTGCCTTTATTGCATTCCTCTGCTGTTATTATAAAGATTTTTAATTTAATTCTGTGGAAGCATGTGTGCACACATGTGGGTGCCTGGGAGGCTCAGTAGCACCACTCCTCTGGAGTTAGTTACAGACGGTGGGAAGCCAAATGATGTGGGAGCTGCGAAGTGAGCTCGAGTGCTCGGAGAGAGCAGCAAGTGCACAGCCATCGCTCCAGCTCCTAGGCCTTTTACTGTTTAATGACTGAAATAGAATCTTCTTATAGCAGCAAGGAAAATATAATAAAAGGGACAGTTTGAAAATGCTTTTTCAAAGACTGACTTATTTATTGTATTTGAGCATTCTGTCATTGACACACCAGAAGGGGACATCGGATCCCATTACAGATGGTTATGAGCCACCATGTGGTTGCTGGGAACTAAACTTGGGACTTCTGAAGAGCAGCCAGTGCTCTTAACCACTGAGCCATCTCTCCAACCCGAAAAATGTTTTTGTAGACACTAGATTATTATCATCTTAGATAGCAAGACTTTTTTTCTTTTTTTTAATTGGATATTTTCTTTAGTTACAATTCAAATGTTATCCCCTTTCCCAATTTCACCTCTGGAGTCCCCCTATCTCATTCCCCCACCCCCTGCCTCTATGAGAATGATCCCCCAGCCACCCACCCACTTCCCCATCTCCCCGCCTGGCATCCCCTACACAGGGGCATTGAGCCTTCACAGGGCCAAGGGCCTCTCCTCTCATTGATGCCCGATAAGGCCATCCTCAATGGCAAGACTTTTTATGTCTTCATTATCACATCTTGGCACAAACACACTTGAAAACAGGACTGGAATAAAAAAAAATCAGGGTTTTTTTTTTTTAAAAAAACAAACAAACAAACAAAAAAAACCATGTAACGTGGACTAGTTATTTCTGACAACCTGCTTCATACAGCAGTTCTATGGCCTTTTACCCAGAGGTTCAGCAAAGTAACATGCGGCTGACAGATTATATATATTTAAAATAGCATTTTCTATCACATACCAAAAAAAAATTCAACTAAAGCCCATAAAACAATATACTGATGTTTTAAGAGGCCAATTATGGCAAAGATTTCTGTAATTCTATTGAAGCTTCTGGAGGAGCCTAGAAGGATCCTTAACCAAAAAAGTGAGGAGGAAAATTAAGATTTTAGAACTCTGGATAACTCGACTTTAAACGAGATTCTTATATCCCAATGTTCCTATTGCTCATAAATATGAGGTTGAAAATGACAGGTACTCCAGTCTATTGACTGAAGAAAACCTGCTAATTCTTAAAGCTGTCTTGAACTGAAACTAAAATAAGTGTTTTGAGAATCAGCCTAAAGACAAAGCAAACAAAATAACACACACTCGGGCTGCGATCACTGCAATGCCAAGGAGGCAAAATCATCATCTCTTACTGATGTAGTCGGCTTCTACTATTACAGGGTATAATATGTGTGTGTGTGTGTGTGTGTGTGTGTGTGTGTGTGTGTGTGTGTGTGTGGTGTGTGTGTGTGTGTGAGAGAGAGAGAGAGAGAGAGAGAGAGAGAGAGAGAGAGAGGAGCATGTGCACGCTATGTCATCCAACAGTCTCAACCAACATCTGAATTCTTACCATTTATCCATGAATAGAAATCTAAAGGACCAAGAGAGACCTAATCAGAGTCCTCCCTCATCAGAGGACTGCGCATGCACACACAGGCATGCACACTCACGTTGCACACGTGGAATGACAGCTCTGAGGATAAACAAGGTTCCTATGCAGCTCATCCAGTCTTCCTTTTATAACTTTGTCAGAATGACTGTAACTCCAAGTGTGAAAACCTAGTGACAGACTTTCTTACATGAGAGATTAAGTACAGACCTCAAAGTCATGACAAGGTAACTACGAGTACTTAAATCATTCCAGGAATTGTATCCCTCTTCCCACAGGTTTCATAAAATATAACAGTTTATCAGTTAATTAACTTGGGTAAGTGAGCTTGTCTATTCTTAGTTCTCTAAATGCTTTGGACACATAACAGAAAAGAAAGAATAACATTTCAGTATTACATCATAGGTTTGGCTTTTCCCTAAAACGTCTTCCCTTGCTCCCAAAAATGGTAATTCAGTCAGTATTATAGTCTGTGAGAAAATTTACACGCAGCCTGAAGTGACTTACTCATCAGAGCTAACAAAAAATGTGGCCTTGAGTTTCCCAGACACAAAATGGTCAACTGTGGAGCCAGACAAAGAAGGAAGCTACTGTAAACCTGAGGACGTCCTACCAAATGCTGCTGTGACAGGACATGAGCTGCTCGGTCTCCTGCACCCCTCACCCTTGAACGCTATCAAGCACGCCATCAGCCAGAGAGTTAGCTTCATCCTGTACACTGCAACTCCCAACAAAAACTGCAACATCCAGTGCATTCTCTCTGCTCTCAGCAGTGTTTTCTAGACACTGCCTAGTCAGGGAGTGGACTCTAGATTCCACATCTGCCTTGTCTTTAAATCAACTAGCCAATTTAATATGCAAAAGCAAATAGATCTTTGGGATACTACCCATAGCAATGACGTCTCTTAGTTAATCTGACAAAAGAAAAGATATGAAAAGGAGAAACTTTGGAGAAGAACTGGAATTGCAAAGGAAAAAGCCAAGGCCTTACCACCAACTCCTACTGAAGGAGGCCTAGGGTTGAACAGGTTTTGATTTGCAGCAAGACTTCAGAGTTATAGAACAAGGACTTTAAACTCACAAGTAACTTCTGTATCTTTAGGACCCAGAAAATAAAAAGGTGCAGCTGACTAAATGTACGAAAGAGAGCAGTGAACTACATGAAGGCTGGTACACTAAATATTTAGGCTGGAGCACATCAAACACTGTCAGCACCCAGGAAAGATTTCTGAGTAAGAAATAATTGAGGGAAATTTTTAATTTTTATATTTGAAAACTGTATTTACTTATGGTCAGTTAGTTGGGTCTGTCGATGGCATGTGTGCCATGATATGCATATGGAGGCCAGAGGACAACCTTCAGGACTAAGGTCCCTCTTTCCAACACCCATTGAGCCATCTCTCTGGCTCAATAGAGAAAAGTAATTTAATTGTTTAATACAAACTTCTGTTCACATCCACTTAAACCAAGCCTAAAAGTTTAGGGCAGAGAATAATTCAAAGTGCAATTACAGATTTTTGTAGTACCATGATTATTTTCAAATCTTTCAGCTATGGGGTAAACTGATTTGTTATTTAATATGTAGATTACATCACAGTTAATTTGTATACAGCTCAGCTGTAATAACTGTACCGCCAGCACCATCCATCTGTGAGATATTTCCGTCACTCTCAGGAGGTCTCTATTTCCTGTTTATTCCTGTATTCCTACCTCCAGCCATAGGCAAGGGAGTTCCACCATCCCTATAAAGTTGTCTTTTCCAGATATTTCACAAATTGAATTATATTACATATTGTCTTTTATATATAGAGTCTTCATTCAGCATATTTTTCCAGATTCACCTAATTGTGACATATTTCATTAAACGAGTCCTTCTATTGTTAAAAAGCACCCCGTTGGAGTATACACTCCTTGTTGACCATATGCTAAACATGTGACTTCTGGGTTGTTTGGACTCAGGGACCTTCGTGGTCCTACTGTGAACAATCCAGTATATGTCTGTGTATGATCAAACGTTTTGTCTTGTTTGTGTTTCCTTTTTATAGATTCCCAGGAATAAAACTACTAGATAATACAGTAACTTTAAAACATAGTTATCTTATTCACTTCTTAAGCATTTTAAATTTCATATATTAAAAGAATTTCACAACGTGAAATCATTTCATATTAATGGTTCTCTTTTTTTTCAGTTCATTTAACAAATATTTATTTGACATGTACAGATAGATACTGTATTTGTTTACATATGTTTCCCTCTTATTCACATGCATATAATACATATAAATTATACTGAATTAATAAATGCTCCTCTGTATATACCTGTATGTATATCTCTCCTTCCTGTTGTCTTTCGTTCAGCTCAGGATCTACATGTGAGGTTAGATATACAGTAGCATTGTCCCATAAAGTTCAATATAAACCTCATGTATAAAGAAAGTTATCTAACTACTTCAATAAGTAAATGCATAAGTTAAAAAAAAAAGGGAGGGTCACGATTTCTCTGTGTTGCCTTGGCTGTCCTGGAACTCTCTCTGTAGATCAGGCTATCCTCAACCTGAGAGAGATTCACCTTCCTCTGTCTCCCATGTGCTGAGATTAAAGCCACAGGCCACCACTGCCAGGCTAATAAGTAAAAATTGAAAAATATTATCCTTTACTTGGAGAAGCATGATAGAAATACACTAAATTGTTAAATATTTATGAGTTGGACCTGGTGGTACATACCTCTAATCTCAGCCCTTGGGAGTCAGAGAGAGCAAGTTTGAATTAATGGTTCTCTTAATTCCTAAATATGGACAGAATTTTGTTACTATTGGAGAGGCCTAAAGACCCAGGAATTTAAGCACAGACAATGAGAAAGAGAAAGGGAAAAGCTTCCACATATTCTCACACAGAGCACTGACAGGCGAGGGGGGGTGGGGGCGCTGAGGACTGAGAGCAGGGGTTTCCGCGTGCTTAGCCAGTGCTGTGACCTGAGTCTCAGGCCTCCTAACCCTAAAGAGCTTAACAGTCACCATGTGCTATTCTACCAAAGAGTAAAAACCAGACAGACAAACAAACAGACAGACAACCAGAAAAGCGCAACAGTCTTCACTCTCCTGCATTTTCAGGTAGCTAATAACTATCAACACTTTAAGGAACCAATCCTGTGTCATGCTTCTTTTATTGCTTAAAGCACTTCTCTGGACTAAGAACACCAAGAATAAAAAAAGACTCAGGATATACTGATAATTGTGATTTAGTTTTTGAAAATTTAAGTCACTGGTAATTTGAGGAGTGGGTGGAATCACTCAAGAAAAGCACCGCCAAGAGAAAAACTTAAAGAGTTAAGCGTGCCATCTGGTATACTTGAAAGCCTGAAGTCAGACACGCTTAATGAGCCTGAGTCCTGTGGCTTAACACAACAGAGGTGCACTTGAACAGTCCGTAAGATGGTGCCAAGTAACCTGCCTTCACACAAGTGGCTTTGTGGGAACTCACACACCACTCCGCCTTCTCAAGAGTGGCCAGAGTACTGGCAAGGTCTCAAGAGCCTGCTCGCCTCTGAGAGGTCACATCATGCATGGCATTCTCAACAGTGTGACCATGGGGAACACAGAACACAGAGACCCATGTCTTGCTTTTTGTAATTACTCACTTTGTAAGAACTTGACACTGTCGATTCACACTACAACCATGGGCAGCAGCATGAACGTTAATGCTTGGGACTGACCCAAAACTAGAGCAGGAGGAAAAGCGCCTACCATTGCACCGTGTAGTCAGGTTAGTTTGTTTAATGCAAAATGAGTAGTCCCAGCGTGGCCCTGTTTGAAGGACTTGTAATTAGGGAAATCTGATGTTTAAATGCTATAAACAAAGAGAAAACAACGTTTCCATAGCCAACACAACTTTAAGACACTAGGGAAGAGTAATGCAAAGGACTTCAGTCCCTGTTTCAACATTTGAAAACCCCAGAACTCGCGAACAGCAGCATGGTTGCTGCTGCGGCTGACTGACAACTTCAAAGTCTTACTTTATGGCCACATTTATGGAGACACTGGACAAACCTGGGTTCAGATTGGGAATGGTAAAAGGAGACTCTCAAAGGCTACTGAGCTCACTGAGTTCTGATCTCAGAAGGCAAGAAAAAAAAACAAAGACTGAGGGGAAAGGGGGGCTTTCTTGCTTCCTCTTCACCCAGATAGTAAAGTTTCCAAAAGAAATAGTTAACTAAAACAAAATCAGTCATTGTTCCTGCTAGGTGGCCATTTTAGGTTAGAGAGAGAGAGGGAGGGAGGGAAGGAGGGAGAGAGAGAGAGAGAGAGAGAGAGAGAGAGAGAGAGAGAGAGAGAGAGAGAGATCTTGTTCTCCTGGCACAATATTAACTGTTTACAATTAAGCTAAAAACTTGTTCTGGTATTTATGACATCAGGGAAATTCTTTCCTCTCTAGGCAGATTGCCAAAAACAACTAGAAGCTAAATGCCTGTGCCTTCCGCTTCTACGACACAGCACTCCGTCTTGTTCGGTTTCAACAGCGTCACTCTAAAGGGGCAAAAAACTTCTTGCTTTTCTAAATAAAATAAAAATGTCCCAGAATTTGAATTGCCAATCTTAAGATTTTAAATGACTTAAGATTCTATTAATACTGGCAGGAAAATCATTAAAAACAAAATAGGTTGCATAAGACTTTAAAACAATTCATTCACAGGCATGGGAATTCAAGGTTTCTTTTAAAATATAAAATGCTAAAACCATAAGTCTAACAGTAGAATATGAATAATACAATAATCTAAGAAAAAACCCACAAAGACAAATAAGACATTTCATTCATAGCTCATTCGAATAATCAAAGATTAGACCTTATTTTAACTGTTATTTTTCTTTGTATTTTAGTATGTCTGACGATCTACTTGAATGGTAACCAGAAGGCTGAGGTAAAGAAGAAAGAAAGGTAAGACTCGGAGAGAGCCAAAGGAACAGAATATGAAGCTTACCTTCTTCGCCAAACTGATCATATATTTCTCTCTTTTTAGGATCACTCAGTACTTCGTAAGCTTCTGCGACCTCTTTAAATTTTTCCTCTGCTTGAGGAGACTTGTTCTTGTCTGGATGAAATTTGAGGGCTTGTTTTCGGTAAGCCTTCTTAATATCTTCATCTGTAGCTCCTTTTTCAATTCCCAAAATGTGATAATAGTCTTTCCCCATTTCGAATGCCTTGAAATGAACTTAGATTTCCCTTTGTAAAAGAAAACAGCGTCCCCGGCTTAGCAACACAATGATTCTGAGGAAATAAAGCAAGCTGGGTATCTTACAAGTTAAGCGAATCAGCACTGGGCTCAGCTGTCCGAGGCAGCAGGCAGCGTCTCTATTTAATTCCTTCCCCAGCAGCTCACTTACAGATAAATATACACCAGCCAGCCTCAGCTAGACCCTCCCACTGCAACGACGTGTCTCTGTACTTTCTAGAACGCACTGCTGCAGGACGTCACTCTCCCAGCGGCCTCTAGCAGTGCTGAGCTCTGTCTCCTCCTCCATGTTTAACTGTCGCCTTCCCTTCCTTCTGGCTGTGCTCTTTTACTTCCTATGGACTCAGCACACCAGCACAGAAGGCATAACTACATATACATTTACTCCATTAAGGGCAGAAAGGGAACAGAAATAATTATAGCCATTAGGCATCCCATGTTAAACAGATTACCCAGAAGAAAAGCCCTGAACTTACTGCAGGCATTCTCAGTTCAAGTTAGCTAGCTGTAAAGTGTGCCTGACTGAATATGATGTATTTACATTTAAAAGTGTTAAATAATTTAGCTCATTTTCAAAATTCCTGGGGTCTATCAATCTGAAAAATGAGGGAGTCACTATATATAACGTCACATGGTAAAAAGGCTGTTATAACATTGAAAAGCAGTATTTTAACATAAACAGGTGACTTAAGAATGTTTTAAGTAGGATTTTTTGATAATATTTAATAATCCATTACCTAAAAGCTCACTGCGTGCGACAATGACATGGAAGAGCCCATCCTGAGGGTGTCTTCACACTGCAGGGAAAGTAGGGGAGACAGGGTCAGCCTTCAGCATGCTCACTTCAGTGTAAACATCACCCTGGACCAACCTAAGGTCTGGGAATACTATTAAAGAGAGAGAGCTGGGTAACAACTACTTTTAAAACACATTTCCCCTAATTATAAGTGTTTACTTACTGATAAAGACTTTCTTTAAACCATGGGGGAATTCTCCCTATCCTCTAGGATTCCCTTATACTATTAGTATCTTCCCTTTTAGTCCCTTAAAAACATTTGTTGCTATTTGTTGTAATTTTTAAATTAACAGTTTAAATCACTTTTGCATTTATATGCTACTTAGTGCTTTCTTTCTTATAAAATGTATCTTGAATAAATGAGAAATATTTTGAATGTAAAGAACTCATCTTTTATCTCTTATGTGGGTTTTCAATCTGTACTGGCTGGTTTTGTGTGTCAACTTGACACAAACTGGAGTTATCAGAGAAAAAGGAGCCTCAGTTGAGGAAATGCTTTCATGAAAACCACCCATTGTCGGTGGTGCTGTCCCTTGGCTGGTGGTCCCGGGTTCTATAAGAAAGCAAGCTGAGCAAGCCAGGGGAAGCAAGCCAGTAAGTAACATCCCTCCATGGCCTTTCCTTTGCATCAGCTCCTGCTTCCTGACTTGTTTGAGTTGCAGTCCTGACTTTCTTTGGTGATGAACAGCAATGTAGAAGTGTAAGCTGAATAAACCCTTTCCTCCCCAACTTGCTTCTTGGTCATGATGCTTGTGCAAGAATAGAAACCCTAAGATGAAATCTTATTTCAAAAATGTTCCCACTTCTAGGTGAGAATTGAAACTGAAGGTCTTGGACACAATTACTAGTCAAGTCCTCCACTACTTAAGTCCAGCCACCATTTTTGATATGATATTGCAAGAATGGATTACTAAGACTATGTCCAAAGAAATGTACTCCGTTCATATTGTATTTAAAAGTCTTCGGTGTCTGGAAACTTGGGGGTTGGGGGAGGGGGCAGTGCTACTAAAAGGTAAAGGCCATAGCCATACAAGCTAAGAATATATACTGAAAGTTTCATGGCCCCAAGGGATGGACCGCCCCTCTGCCTGCCAGCACTTGATGACAAGGCACTTCTGAAGGCTCCTCTCAAACTCCCGCCCATAACTGGTAATCTCTCTCACTTTGCCTTCTACAGTCACACAGCTTTTGAGCTAGCTTCATGTTCTTTAGACTATCAATAAATATCAGTATCAAAACATTTTTTTCAAATTCAATGTTCCAAAGAACATGGGAGAAGTTAACATCCAAAGTCATCATGAGACTGCTAGTTTGAAAGTGCATCCGCCATCACACTCACTCACAAATATCTACCTGCTGATACAGGTGTGTGAGTGTAGACAGGAGAGAGACTATGAAGAGAAGAGAAACTACCATTAGCAAATTCAATTGTATTTGAAATTATATTTTGCTATTAAGTGGCAAAATGCCATGAAGCTATAATTCTCCTCTTTTTATCACAAGTATCTAGCCTGCCGTAGCGTGCAGTTGCTCAGGATCTAGCCTGCTGTACCAGGCAGTCGCTTAGGATCTAGCCTGCTGTACCAGGCAGTCGCTCAGGATCTAGCCTGCCATAGCGTGCAGTCGCTCAGGTTCTAGCCTGCCGTAGCGTGCAGTCAGTCGCTCAGGATCTAGCCTGCTGTACCAGGCAGTCGCTCAGGATCTAGCCTGCTGTACCATGCAGTTGCTCAGGACTCAAAAGAGCATGAATTTATTTTTTCATGTATATCAAAAACCTTAAATATGATTATTTTAATCAGTGTTAACAGCAACAAAGTTTTCGTGCATCACAGTATGTTGACCTGAAATGCTACTTTATTTTAATGACACATGGGCCGGAGGTAATTCAAAATTTGAAAGTCACTTACTTTGTTCTTAGCACGTTAATCAAACTTCCTTACTTGGGAATTATGCTTTAATAACTATACAAAAATGATTTGTACAGAAGATAGCACTTAAACTCCACATCTAGAAGTAGAACACATCCATCGTTCAACTGACTCCATCTTTTTCTAATTTGGTTTTCACTTCTACATAACAAAAAAATTTAAGCTGTTGTGATGGTTCACACCAAAATCCCAGCACTCAAGGACCGAGGAAGATGAAGATCAGTGTAAGCCACATAGTGAGCTCAGGGCCAGACTGAGCTAGGTCAGAAAACCCTGTCCTTCATATACTGTGAGGAGCACAGAGACATGGGCTGACTTCGAGAACTACTCAGAAAAAAAACCTGTTTCAAAATTAGGTCACTAAAAAGGCTGAAACAATGGCAAGTTTTAGGCCAGCCTAGGCTACAGAGAGAGACCCTGTCTCCATTAATTATTAAGATGATTTCAAAAATACTTGAGAACAAATTAATATTTTACTGATATACTTATTAAAAAACTTTTCTACCAATATTTAATTTTTTAAGCAGGTCATGTTCAACCTCAGAGTTCCTTTCCTTTCTTTAAGAATTGTTTGTTTCATGTATATAAGTACACTGTAGCTGTCTTCAGACACACCAGAAGAGGGCAGCAGACCCATTACAGATGGTTGTGAGCCACCATGTGGTTGCTGGGACTTGAACTCAGGACCTCTGGAAGAGCAGTCAGTGCTCTTAACCTCTGAGCCATCTCTCCAGCCCCATGCTCTTGGTTTCTAATAACAGCTCTGCCACTTACACAGGTAAAACTGCTCTGAGTTAAACATAAAAGATTATTTAATCTAGGTGTGGTGGTATAAACATTTAATTCCAGCAGAGGCAGTCGAATCTCTATGAATTGGAGACCAGCCTGTTCTACACAGTGAATTCCAGTACATCCAGGGCTATGTGGATAGATCCTGTCTTCATGGCTCCCTCACAAAACAAACAAACAAACAAACAAACAAAAAACAAAACAAAAAAAAACAAAAAAAACCACTGAAATGTATGACATATACATAAAAGTTTTTACACTATTTTAAGCCTTACAAACTATTTTGCTATCAGTGACAGTCTGCTGATAAAAGTCTCCATTTACTCTGGATTTCAGTTTGCAAAAAAACACTTATCAAAACAAATAAGTAACTGTCAGACTGACCTCAAAGGACTCAGACATCCCTCCCCGTGTTATCATGCCATAAGCCAAGGTTCCTTCAGACTTTCATGTCTGAATACTGACTTTTCTTACACTAATAAGCTCTTCTAAGCCTTCCTAATAATTGCAATTATATAATAGCTGTTTGGAAAATGTTTTCATATGCTCTGATATGTATGCATATGTGTGCACACATTTGGTATTTGAGCAAAAGAAGTTTTCATAAAGCTTCTCTATAATTATGATCTAACAGTGAGCTATGATACTCTTTTGCAAGTTTTTTGTTTTATTTTTATTTTGAAACAAAGTCTTCACTCTATAATGCAAGTGGGCTCTCTGAACTCATAATTCACTGCTTCAGCCTCCTAAATGTTAGAATTACAGGCCAGTGCCAAGAGACCCAGCAGCTGTGGTAACATTGTTTAAATAAACATCATTCCAGTATTAGCATAAAAAGTAAATAGCGTTGGTCTGTGTCTGTTCTCCTACTTTCCCTATTTTGGGTGTATCTAGATTATTCTAATAAATCAGACTGGTCATCTATTACTGGCCGATCTTACTCGTCCGTATTACGTTTTCCTTCAAAGCGCATAAGCACTAAGAGCACTGTGAGTTTGGGGCTCAGACTGCAAACGTCTATCCCTATGGAAAGGCTTCAGACCTTCCTAACAGCTAAAATACCAATAACTCCTACCATGGCTTTAATTGCAGCTTTATTTTAAAGGGAAAAAATAAATTTTAAAGAGATTTTAAAATCAGTCAGCTTACACCAGCTTTAAGTATAGCATCAGGAGATCTGATATACTCTTCTAGCCTCTTCAGGAATGGGCATACATGTGCCCCCTCCCCCCACCCACACACACAAATAAATAAAACAAAAATTCTTTAAAGCGACTTTAAAGATGACCTGTGGGTACAAGCACTTGCTGCCAAGCCTGAAAACTTGCTTCAATCCCCAGGACCCACATTATAGAACTGAATCCTGTAAGCTGTTCTCTAACTCACAGAGGCACACACATACCCACATATGCACACAAAAACAAACTTTTTTTTTTTTTTAAAGAAATGTGGTATTCAAGCCAGAGGAGTCAAGGACACCTACAAAAGAACTATAGAGTCTGGGCCATGGAGGCTCACAGACTGAACCACCAACCAAAGAGCATGATGGGGCTGGACCCAGGTCCCCTACACATTTGAAGCAGATGTGCAGCTTGGTCTTCATGTGGGTCCCCTAACAATCAAAATGGGGGCCTGTCTCAGCCTCTGCTGCCCACCACTGGATCGTCCTCCCCCTAGCTGGACTGCCGGGAGGTCGGGCCTCAGTGGGAGAGGATGTGCTTAGTCCTGCTGTGACTTGATGTCCCAGGATAGGGCAGTACCCAAGGGGGAGGGAGTCGGTGATGGGAGGAGGGGTTTGTAAGAATGGGCCTGGGAGTGGAGGAAGGAGGGGCTGCCATAGGGATGCAAAGTGAATAAATTAGTGCTCCAAGTAGCTTGTGTAGCATACAAGAAGCTCTTCTCTTTGCTGAGAGAGAGGAAGCTAACCTCTTAAATTGTTTGGTCATTCAAATATTAAAGGACAATTTTAAAGCCTGTGAAATTTATTTTTAGTTTTCTTAGCAAAGTAAAGTGATAGAAAGTTTTATTAATGTTAATATTTTTAACTGTCTAAAAAATTTTTTTCTAAAACAAACCCAAAAAGGCAGACAGGAGATAGGAAGTTCCCAGACATAATTCTCCGGGGTTGGTAGAAGTTACTGTCTAGCTCGTCTAAGTGCTTTATCACCACAGGTCTGTAATTCCTAAAGCTTTCAATTTTTGATAATGGTATTGCTCAATTTTATAACATTTGCCCTAAAGTATAACAATATATTCACTTAAACTGATTGACTTAATTATCTTCAAAAAAGATACAAGGTAGAATTAAAAAATTTAAAGAACAAAAGTCTTTTTAAAATAAGGTAAAAATAAAATTGCTTTAAGCAGCTGGTTAAATACTAAAGTAGTCAGGTGTGGTGGCTCACACCTTTAATCCAAGCTCTGCGTCCAAGGCCAGCATCATCTGTACAGCAAGTTTTAGGACAGCCAGCACTATGTAGTTACAAACAAAATTTACTAGAATTATTGCAAAATACTCATCAGAAATATTTTGTGCTTCAAAACTTTCTTGAATGGGAATAAATTCATTTTTATTTTGGGAGAGCATAGAACTAATTTATTCATACTATTTAAATGTTTCCAAGTAACAATTAGGCCTTCTTTATTACTCTTTTATAGGAAGTCACCAAAAGTCTACTAGGAACTCCAAAATAAAAAGGGGCTGGGGAGAATCTTAGTGGGTAAAGAGTTGTGAAGATCCCCTGCCACCACAGAAAAGGCAAGTGGCTCCTGTGCACAGTAAGCCCCGTGCTGAGGAACGTGGGAGGGGCTTCAGAGATAGCAGATTCTGGGCTATTGATTGCTGGCTCGCTAGTCTGGCTGAAACAGCTAGCTCCTAGCCTAGAGGCACTGTCTCAAAAAAAATGAGGTTGAGTGTGATAGAGGAAGACATTCAACACTTAACTTCTGGCATACACACACAGACACACACACACAGACACACAGACACAGACACACACACACACACACACACACACACACACACACACACACACACACACACTTATTCTCAAGACCAACCTATGTGGCCAAAAGAGACTGGGATTTCTAGACTACTTTAAATGATGCCATTCACTGATATGTGCTTATAACACTATGTTAGAAAAAAGTCACTGGGACATGTAATCAGCATACAAATTACCAACAAGATGCTTTCCATGCTTTTGGGGGCTAACCCTTGGAAATCAGTGTGTACCCACACTCACACAGCAACTCTCCCACCACCCTCATGTGACTGCTGTGACAGACAGTGCAGGGCTGGTGAGTCCCAATAATCAGTTTTCAGACTCCTAGCCTATGAACTTAAATCTCTCTCTCTTACACACATCATCTCACATACATACTTGGGAAAGTCTCTCAGGAGACTATAAAGAATCCATTTTCAGTCATAAAAAGCATTTCATATCATTTGTTTAAAAAAAATAACAGGATCAAAGGTAGTGGCAATGGTTGTATTTACACATGCGCAAAGCTTGGGGATTTTAGCTCAGTGGATGAGCACTTGTTTAGCACAAACAATGTCCTGGGTTCAGTCAGTCTGGGGCAAGGTAGAGTTGGGGGTGGGGAGAGACAAAATTACAAGCAAGACAAAATAAAATAAAACAAGAAAACCAAAAAGAAACCAATATAACTGCACATGCTCAGACAAGAAACACACACATGATGTTCAAAGTAAATTAGCACTAAGAAACAAGTAAGTGTGGTTTTAACTTTCTTCAATTCTAGAGTTTTTTCTCCTCATAAGCAGGCAGAAAAAAAAATTAATAGGATGGAGTACACCTTTAATCTCAGCATTCTGGAGGCAGAGGCAGGTGAATCTTTGTGAGTTCAAGGCCAGCCTGGGATACATAGGGAAACCCTGGCTTAAAAAACTAGGTGGTGACAGGGGAGGTGGGGAGGGGGTACTGTAGCTTCTAAGACAAGTAGTATACAGGACAAGAAGAAACATTTCTCACATAAGGAGAGGCAGGCAGAGGGTGTGGGCTACCTACCGATGGGAGCATGAGGCTGTTGGCCAACGCTGTGACCAACTGACTACCCAGCAGGATGTTTAGCTCGCTAACTATTTACAGCTATAAAATGATTGCATTATATCAGTACCAAATTTCACTACAAATCACATTACATCCATGCAGACATAATCAAATTGGTGCTACTAAGGAGACTTAACCACTTGTTGCAGCTACCACACATATTATGATATTTATTAAAGTGAGCAAGCCTATAAACCGATAAACCAACTGGTATAAACTGGATGATCGACTGCATAATTCCAAATACAATGAGCTCAAACTACTGTTTTTGCCTACAGAGGGCACAGATTTTTAAAAATTAAGATACCAAAAGTAATTGAAATAGTAATGATTTCAATGTTTTTAAAATATAGTCTTTATTGGGCCAACAAGATGACTCAGTAGATAAAAGTGACTGCTACCAAGCCTGATGACCTGAGTTCAATTCCTGGCACTCACATGATGGAGGGAAAAAAGTACCCTCACAAAACTGTTCTGACCTCCAACATCATGCACGCACAATGCACATAATAAAAAAGTAAATATGAAGTCTTTTTGTTTACTGGACTAAGTCAGAATATCAACACAACACTTAGGATATCCTACTGGATTAGATCATTGCCTTGTGAAGGATAAAGAGACTAGAAGGCACACGGCCACTGGCTCGCAAGGTTTCCACTGCAAATACATACGGGACTTACTGTCTATCATTCCTCTCACCAGATAGTAGCAGAAAGTTCAATCCAGGGCTGATGGCCGATAATGCCTACAACATGTACTGACTGGACATTAATGGAAAATGTTTGCTGACTTCCACAATGTACAAGATTTCCTCATAAAAGAACTTTTAAAAAGCACTAAACAAAAAAAACCCCACCACTTTCTGCAAAATTCCTTTAAAATATACTTTATATTATGTGATGGTTTGCATATGCTCAGCCCAGGGAGTAGCACTATTAACAGGTGTGCCCTTGCTGGAGGAAGTGTGTCACTGTGGGAGTGGATTTAGAGACTCGTCTCCTAGCTGCCTGGGGATGCCCAGTCTGTTCCTGGCTTCCTTTAGATGAAGATAATAGAACTCTCAGCTCCTCCTGCACCATGCCTGCCTGGGTGCTGCCATGCTCCCACCATGATGGTAATGGACTGAACCTCTGAATCTGTAAGTCAGCCCTAATTAAACATTGTCATTTATAAGAGTTGCCTTGGTCATGGTTTCTGTTCACGGCAGTAATATCCTAACTAAGACAGAAGTTGGTACCAAGAGTGGGGTATTGCTCTGACAGGCCTGACCATGCTTTTGTCTGGAAGAATGTGGATTTGGGGATTTTGGATTTGGAAAGCAGTGGAATGCTTTAAGTGGGGCTTAATGGGCCATCCTAGTAGGAAAATGGAAGACTTTGTTGCTGGGAGTAATTTGAACTGTGCTGACCTGTCCCAAGAGGTTTCAGAGGAGAAGAATTTCAGAACGTGGTGTAAAGACTGTTTTTGTGGTATTTTGGTGAAGAATGTGGCTGCTTTTTCCCTTGTCTGAAGAGTCCACCTGAGGCTAAGATATTTTTATTAATTATATTGAAAAACGAAGTCTCAAAAAAGCCCAAGACTTCTTTCTCTGGTTAAATCTCATGAAGAGCATTTTGAACAAGCACTGCAAGATGAGAAAGAAAAAATATAAAATATATGGTTCGAGTATTAATAGGGCACCAGGAAGTGAAACAAATCCTATGTTCTAGGAGAAAACAGATTATGGGAGTGGAACTTTGGGGCAAGATCCTACCCAGCTAAATTTAGATCCAGGTATGGTGGCACAAACCTTTAATCCCAGGAGATAAAGCCAAGCAGATCTCTGAGTTCAAGGTCAGTCTATAGAGCAAGATTCAGGACAGCCAAGCTTAGGTAGTGAAGGAGTTGGAAAAGAAGAAGCTATTGATAATGTAATAGAACAAGGGGCCATATTCCAGCTCCTGCAAGCAGCAGAACTCAGCAGCTTCGGCCATGTGGCTCTGGCTCTATATTAAAGAGGAGAAGCAGAGGACTGGGACAATTGATGCTGGTTAGCTGGAGCTAAGAAATTGGCAGTGATTAAGAAGAGACCAGCATCACTGAGGTGAAATCTTCTGGGAAGTGTTTTCTGAGGGCAGAAAGAAGCTGTGTCCCAGAGATAGCCAAGGTTGTGCCTCCTGCAGCAGCTGTACTTGGTAATGTGTAAGAATCACCCAGGTGGTACTGGTTTTGAAGGCACGAAGGCATCATGAAGAGCAGCTGAGGCTTGGCACTGTGAGAGGCCATGGAAGGCCACTGGTGAAAAGTACAGCATCAATTGCAGTTGATGGGTCAGGACTGAAGGGGTCATGCAAAAGAGTTGAGTCTTGACGCCATGAAGAGAGCCTATGAGAAACTATTAGTGAAGTCTAGTTGCAGCAGGAAGACCCCAGTGCATTGGGGTACCATGGTTGATTACCAAGAATAGCAGTGGCAGTGGGGTGGATCAACCTGAGCTTAGAGTGCTACAGAGGGCAGAGCTGGAGAAATGATGCCAGTCCTTTGGAGGAGCCCAGAAGATCATGTGTGGATCCCAGACACTGAAACAAGAAGTTGTAATGCTGAAGTTGCCTTGGAGACCCCAAGATGTTTAAGATGCTATTGCTGTGAGATCTGCTGAGGAAAGCTGCTAACAGGGAGTGGAACCAGCCCAGGAGAAAGAAGTTTGTTGCAGTCAACAAAGATGAAAAAGGAGGTGGAGATCTGAAAACTGCTTTGACGTAAGACATGAAGATGCAGAGTTTGGAGTTTGCCTAGCTGATTGCCTGTCTTAATTTGGGGATGACAGTTATGTGACTGGATGGATCTCAGAAGAAGCCTTGGACTTTTAACATTGTTGATATTGCTATAGACTATAAGGACTTTGGAAGTTGGACTGAATGTATTTCTTATTATGCTATGTTTAGTTATGGCCCCCCATAGACTCATGTGCTTGAACAAGGCTATGAGAGCCAGGGAATAGAATGTGGTTTACATATGCTCAGCCCAGGGAGTGGCACTATTCACAGGTTTGGCCTCATTAGAGGAAGGGTGTCACTGTAGGGGTGAACTTGGGAGACCCTCCTGGCTGCCTGAGGATGCCCAGTGTGTTCCTGGCTTCCTTCAGATGAAGATGTAGAACTCTCAGCTCCTCCTGCACCATGCCTGCCTGGATGCTGCCATGCTCCCTGGCCTTGACGATAATGGACTGAACCTCTGAACCTATAAGCCAGTCCCAATTAAACATTGTCATTTATAAGAGTTGCCTTGGTCATGGTTTCTGTTCACAGTAGTAAAACCCTAAGACACATCATAAATCCTCATAAAGTAAAAGTCAACATCTTTTCTCTTGACTAATGGTAAAAATAAAATTCGTAGACTCTCAACGTGGCCATGCCTACTGAGGCATATATACTATATACAGGAATACTACTGTTCCTGAGAGGTAGTGTATGTGGTATAAATGGCTAAGACAGACTACTTCATAATCATACTTCTTTGGTCAGCTTGATCATTTATATCTAACTCATCAAGTCTGACCATAAATGACTGGCAAACTGACTGTGGCAGATGCTGAGTTAGGAATCATTATTCCTAAGGGAAAGACAGGTCCCTGCTAGCCTCTGGTCATATTTTCATCAACCACCCCAACACATAACTTCTTTTTTATATGTATTCCTACTGATTCGTATTTTATATTATTAATTTATTGACATTGACTCATACCCAAAAGCACTATAACTCATACCTGAATGAACTTACCTAACACATATTTTCTCTATTAGGTATATCATAGCTTCTTATACTTAGAAATATAAGTACTTCAGCATTGTGCTTGGTGAAACCGTTTAATGGTGAAACTGATTTTTTTTAAAAAATCAACAAAAATGCAAAAACAGTAACATGAACAGCATGCTAAGTAATCCTAAAAGGACTGACTTATAGTGAATCGCTAAAACAGAAAGACAAAAACCTGGGGCTGTAGAAATGGCTCAAGTGTTGTGCAAGTCTGAGAACCTGAGCCCAAATACTCAGCACTCACACAAAAGTGGCTGAAAGACCCCCTCCCAGAAAGGGAATTGTACAAGCCCAAGGCCCTCAACTATAGAAGTAAAAAGTAAGTTTTTAGATACACAGACTCAGAACTAAAATAAGCCTGGGAAAGTTCAGATGTGTCCAAGCTTTGTGGGACAAGCTGACCCATCATTTAGACGAAACAGACCATAAAAGAAAACAAAATACAGAAACCAGTCTAAATTATTGGTATTGCTTTATGGGCCACCTAACAAGAGATAAGCCCCTAGCCCCTGACATTTCGGACGCCCCAACCTGCACGTATTCTCTTGCTGTGTGGCAACCTCATTTGAATAGCCAATTAGGTGTAACCATACATCCGCGCCTCACTTGAATCCACCAACCATGCCTCTGCTTCTGTAAGCCTGCTTCTGCTCCCCAATACCCTATAAAAACCCATCCCTGGTTCTGCTAGGCGCGCCAGTCCTCTTGAGCTGACTGGAACGCCCGCAGGTACCTGTGTACCCCAAAATAAACCCTCTTGCAGATTGCAGCCTGTGGTCTCGGACTGGTCATCGGGCTTGAGGATCTCCCTCCTGAGAGGAAGATTCTCTCTGAGGGTCTTCCAGTGGCCAGGCTGTGTGCATCCACAATGGTAGGGCTACCAGAGCAGACACAGGCAGATCCTGCATGCTCACTGGCCAGGTAGTGAAGCTTCAAGCTCCAGGTTCAGTAGGAGGCCCTATCTCAAAATGAACAAGAAAAAGAAAAGAAGAGCATTTTCACCTCTGGCATGTGTGTGCAGACTCAGAAATGAATACTTTTTTTAAAGGATGCAAAGTCCTACTCCTTCAACTTGAAGCTGGTGTGCATCTTCAAATGACCCCAAATCAGCTTGAAAATTATCTGAAGATAAAAAAATAAAATTTGTGAAGTAGGCACATTCATAAATACAGAATTGGCAAGAAATGAGGACTAACTGTATTATGGTGTGCCACTAAAGAACCATGCTGACAAAAAGAAGGAAAAAGAGGCTTCAGAAACAGCATTATTGGAAAGAGCTGCACCAAGTGCTATGTACAGATATGCACAACATGCTCTGGCACACTTGTCACGTATAAAGCAAGTTATCTTTCACTCCAGAAACTCTACACAGCTTAATCTCTGCTTTGAGCCCCGGCCTCTGAGAGTTGTGCTGCTGTGGACCCTGGCTAAGGTTAGGCTCCTCTTACTCCACACTTGTCACTAGATATCAACTCTCACCCTACATAAATGTATGCATTTCCCACTACATTGTGATCAGTCTCCCAATGCGGTCTTCCTCCCTTTCTCGTCCTTCCTTTCCCCCTCCTGCCTTCCCTACCTAAACAAGACGTTTGCATAGCCCACTAATAAACATTTGCTGAATGAATGAACAGAAATGGTTAACTACAGTACTTAAATAAGACGTGGATGCTATGGAGACAGGGGGAATTTTAAACAGATTCTGCACAATTTCCCAACCAGCTAGATGTGCACACTAGGAAGAGCATCAGATGTTGGTTTCTGGGCTGAACGAAGGTGTGCACAACTGTTACTAATCAAGAGAACTTAAGAATTAGACGTTTGAAGGGAAAGTCGAGTTTATTACATGTATGCTGTGGTTCTGTTAATGAACGTCTACTGACAACAACACAAACAGCCCTAGGACTTCATACTCTGTAGAGAATGAGAGTAAACGAAGAGCTAGAGCTTTAGCATGCAGAGCTGGGGCTAGCACTAGACAGTGCACTCAGTGTTATCTGTCCTAAGCATGGAGACGACCACCATGAGCATTCTTGAATTCTCTAAGTACTGTAACGCAGGCTAGGAGTTAATGCTTGCTAGATGAAAGACCTCTCTGCTCACTAGGCTTTTCCTGCCACAGTCTTCCCACCCATTTTCTAATGAACTGCAGACCTGGACTACTAGACTACTGAAAATAACTGGATGAAAGGAAATGCAGGATGGACAGGGTAGCTCATGAGTTCAAGGGTATCTTTGCAAGGGTGGTATTTTTATTGTTTACTAGGCATGCCCAGACTCCAGCATCCAGCTTTTTTATGGGATTGAAAAATACTGTAAAAAACAAAAATTCTGCTAAATACAAAACTGTTATCTCAAGTGAGTCTTAAATCTCATATCCACCGATCTTTAAGGATTTCTCTGGTAAAGATCTCCAGCTTTCAAATGATCTTTTTCCAGGCAGAAATGTTATGAAGGAAAAGTAGAGGTCCTGATTACAAATACAAGACGGTTTGAGTTCTACACATTGAATATGTGAAACCACAGGTACCTAAATCGTAAGACATGAACCTCTGGAAAAATAGGCCTTTTTTAAAATTACAGTTTTATGACCATTTCAAAATCCTTTCAAACTACTTAACTGTTCATTTTAGGACTCAAATTTATAGCATTTTAAAAGATATTTTCTTATAAAGTTTAGGTAAGCAAAGATTTATTTATATTCTGCCTCCTTAGCAATACAGCTAGGACTCATTTTTAAGAACCAATGCTTGAATACTAGAAGTTGAATAAATATGTTAAACACCAAGCAAATGTGATCAAAATACATGTGTGAAAATGTCAAAGATAGAGGTTTTATTAATATTTTAAACATATTAGAAATGTGACTTTATAATTGTACTATGATTGTATTAAAATATTTTTGCAAGAAATACAGTTCTACCTTGAATTACAGACAATAGTTCTGGTAGACTATAAATTTTTGTTATCGGGATACAGCTCAATGATAAGACTACTTGCTTGTATAGGAGGCCCTGGTTTTGATTTATAACATGGCTGGGGGGAAATGCACTTTGGCACTTTTTTATTTAAGCAAATTAAAGTGAATCATGAATTAAGTAGCTTCACCTCAAAAATGGTTTGGTGAGGGGCTGGGGATTTAGCTCAGTGGTAGAGCGCTTACCTAGGAAGCGCAAGGCCCTGGGTTCGGTCCCCAGCTCCGAAAAAAAGAACCAAAAAAAAAAAAAAATGGTTTGGTGAGTCAGAGTTAATGGGGCAAGGAAAACGGCTTTCATAGAATGGATTCCTCTGAGTTCAGGCTAGCCTGGTCTACATATTGAATTCTAGGAAAAGCCAGGGCTACCACAGAAAGACCCTATCTCAAACACGGAGGAAAAAAAAAACCAAATTACCTTCTCTGCATGTATGCTGGGCTACCTCCAGTCTCAGAGACTACTTAAAATGCTGTTCTCTATCCTGTTCCAAAGCTCTATTTATGTTAACTTTTTTATTAAAAATGTAATGACGTGCACATGTGTATAAATGCACATAAGCAGAGGCCAGAAGACCTCAGGTACTGTGCTGTAGCTGCCTTACTCTCTTGAGACAGGCACTCAATCTACAGCTAGACTGAGTAGCCAGCAAGCCCTAGTGAGCTTGTCTCTGCCACCCACCAGACACAACATTAGGGGCCTAAGTGACTATGCCCAACTCTCCATCTGGATTCTGGGAATTTGAAGCTAAATCCCCAGACCAATGCATCAAGAGCCCTTACCTGATGAGCCATCTGTAATGATCCTGAGTTTTACCAAGACTATTTGAACATTTGATTTATGGTGTACTACAACCCATAGAATATCATTCCTGATCATGAGAATACCAGACGAATTAACATATTTTAGGGATACTAACTCCCATTTGCACAGCACTATGTGATTCCTGAAGAGTTCAGAAATGCCTCTTCTGAGAATGGCAAGGCAGGTATGAACACCATGTAGATGAGAAATCTGAGACACGGATAGCTCAAGATCAAAAACAAACAAACAAACAAAAAAACCAAAAAAAAAAAAACAAAACCCTAAAATGTAGTTTGGGTTTTTCAACATTTATTTACTAGATAACTAGACTGTCAACACAGTGTTAGGAACTGATAATGATGGGACAAAGTCATTGCTCTCCAGTTCTCACTCTAATTTAAGGGAACTAAGAAAATAAACACGAGACACAGATAAATGCTACTGAGCATGGTAATAAGTTAGTGGTTGCCAATGGCACAATGAGTCATCACAGTGGTCTTCATAGCAGCTAAGGTGAGGCCTGAATGAGGCAGTCAAATCATGCATCCCAAGGGCTTCCAAGTAGAGGAAAGAGCAAGAATACAGAAGTAGGGAAACCTTGGATAGCAAAGTGGACACAAATTGCTGTAGTGGAGGAAGAGAAAGAAACCTGATTACATGAAGCTTTTCTAGGGAAAAGGATATAAAGTGTAATTGGAAATGTACAGGTGAACCTGTTCCAAAGAAATCATGAAAAGATAAGACTGTAATACAGTCAGAAAGAAGATATACTTGAGCTATAAAAAGGTAGGTAAGGGTATGGTCCTTGGATGATATTTGTGATGGCTATTCCTGGTTGTCAACTTGACTATATCTGGAATGAACTACAGTCCAGAATTGGAGGGTTCACCTGTGATCCAGATCTTGAGGCTGGAAGACAAGTTTCTGACCTAGATCTTGGCATGGAGATCTTGAGGCATAGTGGCTATGAAAAGCTTAGGCCCAGGCAAGGTAGTACAAACCTTTAATCCCAGGAGACTAAGGCAAGGAGATCTCGGAGTTCAAAGTCAACCTGGGACAAAACAAGTCCCAGATCCAGTTGTGTTGGTACACATCTTTAATTTGGGTCACACCTTCTGCTGGAGACCTATATAAGGACATTGGAAGAAGGAAGATCCACTCTTCCTCACCTGCTTGCTTTTCTTGCCAGCTCATCTGTTGGAATCCACTTCTGCAGTAGACCAGCTGAAACTAGCCTCATGGGACTGGGTAGATTCTTGGACTTCCATTCACAGCTGCCCATTGTTGGGGAGTTAGATTGCAGACTAGTAAGTCGTCACAACAAATTCCCTTAGTATATTCTGTAAGTTCTGTGACTCTAAAGAGCCCTAATACAATATCCCTCTACATTGAGTATGTTACTTTCGAATCCTTATATATAGTTCTATACAAACTTCCTTAATCTTTTTTCAGACAGGGTTTCTGTGATGGTTTGCATATGCTTGACCCAGGGAGTGGCCCTATTAGAAGGTGTGGCCTCGTTGGAGGAAGTGTGTCACTGTGGGGATGGGCTTGGAGACCCTCCTCCTAGCTGCCTGAGGATGTCAGTCTGTTCCTGGTTTCCTTCTGGAGAAGATGTAGAACTCAGCTCCTCCTGCACCATGCCTGCCTGGATGCTGCTGTGCTTCTGCCCTGATAATGGACTGAACCTCTGAACCTGTAAGCCAGCCCCAATTAATGTTGTCCTTTATAATATAAACTTACATTGATCACGGTGTCTGTTCACAGCAATAAAACCCTAAGTTTTTTTCTTTTTTCAAGATTTATTATATATAAGTACACTGTAGTTGTCTTCAGACACACCAGAAGAGAGATTGAATCCCATTACAGATGCTTGTGAGCCACCATGTTGTTGCTGGGATCTGAACTCAGGACTTCTGCAAGAGCAGTCAGTACTCTCAACCGCTGAGCCATCTCTCCAGCCCCAGACAGGTTTCTGTGTAGCCCTGGCTGTCCTGGAACTCCGTCTGTAGAAGGACCTCAGAGATCCACCCACCTCTGCATCCCAAGTACAGGGATTAAAGGGCACAAACCACCATCACCTGACCAACTTTTTTAACTTTTGAAAGATTATTTTATTTTACATGTTCTAGTGTTTTGTTTGTATGTGTATGTAACTTGTGGGTGGTAGGAACTAAACCCTGGTCCTCTGGAAGAGCACCAGTGCTCTTAGCTGCTGAGCCATCTCACCATCTATCTCTACAAATTCTTTTTTTTTTTTTTTTTAAGTGAAGCATAAACAAAGAGGAGCAAAACTAAGGTGCTCCCTTTTGGTCTGGGACTACAGTGATGGTAACTTGGGCCAGGGCTGGAAGCAACAGGGTTAAAAATATTGGATCTTCCAGGGACTAAGCCACTACCCAAAGACTATACATGGACTGACCCTGGGCTCCAACTGCATAGCTAGCAATAAATAGCCTAGTAAGGGCACCAGTGGAAGGGGAAGCCCTTGGTCCTGCCAAGGCTGGACCCCCAGTGAACAGATTCTTGTGGGGAGGGCGGTAATGGGGGGAGGATGGGAGGGGAACACCCATATAGAATGGGATGGGGAGGGGTTAGGGGTATGTTGGCATGGAAACTGGGAAAGGGAATAACATTTGAAAAGTAACTAAGAAATACCCAATTTAATAAAGATGGGGGGAAAAATTGGATCTTAGAACATACATTGGCAACAGAGTCATAAGGTCTTCCTGATGGCCAAAGAAAAGGCAGGTTCAGGGATCAAGGAAGAGCTCAAGGTGTGAGCTCAATGCCTGAAGATATTTTCAGTTATCACAACTGGTGGTGCTTAGGAGAGATGGGATTGGCACTGAGGGCACGTAGCAACCAAAGATGCTGCAAAGTATTGCACCACACAAAGCATACAGCCAAGAATCATCTAGTCCAAGACTTCAATAGCATTGAGGATGAAAAACCTTGGTCTATGCAGATTCCAATGTACTCCATTCTAGAATACCCACCTTTCCAGGAGTATATACAGTTTTGTAAAAAAGTAGAAAGGAAGATCCTTTCAATATTTAGAAAAAAAAAACTAAATGATGATAATATGGTTAGAGGAGTAAATAAAACTGTAAATTATTTCAACCAGAACATCTAATTAGTATACAAATCTAAATAATGAAATAAAAACATCAACTACTGATGAGTACATGCTCTTTGCTGGGCAAACTTTCTCAAAATACGGCTGAAGTGTTCTCATTAGCTAGTTTTCCTATGTATTGCTGATTAAATCTGTAGCTCAATACCTTTACTGCTCTTCTAAATCCACGAACATTCTTAGATACCTGTGAACTGGTTAAAAAGGACAAGCAGAGCCATAAAATGGCTAAGACAGAGCTGGTTTTAAGAAAATCATGCTGTTTGTATCTGCAAGCACCTGACTTGGTAACCGATAGTGGGTCTCGAACAAGTGGACACATTAGCTATCAGAAAGCCAGAGGCAAATATTTCTCATTCTAAGATTGGTGATTAAAAAAAAAAATACTTCTTAGACTAATTCAGAGAGGGGGGAAATGTCATACGTTAGACAGTCCATTTTACTTTTCTTTCTTTCTTAGCTAAACTAGGGGCAGGGGTCATTGTAGCGTACCTAAGTATAAACAGAATACCCAAGAACCCTCATTCACCATAGTAATTCCTAACATTAGGCTAGCGTGGCTAAGACACGCTCACGAATAATCTGTAGAAATGTGGCTACTGGCATATGCAAATATTAGAAACTGCCTCCAAAACCATCTAGTCCAGAAATCAGAGTTCAGAACATCACAATTATCTGATTACCCGCAGGGGCGTAGGGGGTGGGGTGGACAAAACGAAGTCAAGCCAGTTTGTGTCAAGAACACGACATGTTGACTCGAAGGGGCACTCGGTAGGATTGGCCAAAGGCACACAACGCTAGGTGTCTAAAGACTGAATTTGCAACACTCACGTTTTTAAAGGACAAAGGGAGGTCATATTTTCACCATCCGCTCGCCCACATTATTTTACATATAGATTCGGTAGGTAATCAGCTCGAGAACTAAGGGCCCGGTGGTCTGAGTTCATCCCCGCTTGTGACGGGCCGGGCTGGAGGTCACAGGCGGCGGCAGCTTAGCGCCCCGCAGCATGCTGGGCTCCCGCCGGGCGGCAGACGGTTCCGCAGCCTCGCCGCGGACGCCCCGCGAGGCCCTCGGGCTCTGCGGCCTCGCGCTCGCGGGACACTGTTGCGTGACGTCCACGCCCGACGACGTCAAGCCCCTCCCTACGGAAACAGGGAAGGACACTAGCTCCCTACTCCGCGGCGGCCTTTAGTGTTCTACAACCGCGGGTGGCAAACGTCTCTGAGTGAGGCGGCAGGCTCACCCGCAGGTGAGGGAACAATAGCCCGCAAGCGCGCTGAGAGGAGGCGCCCAGTTATACCCTACTCTCGTAGGATCCTAGTCAAGTCTCGCGATGTTTTTCGCTGGGCGTCCCTTCTCAGCACCCGCTCCCCGCGGCCAACCACGCGTCGGCTCTGAAACATCGCGGGATTTCCGTCTCCTAGTCTCCGCCCCTTTACGGCACGATGGTCGTGCAAGAATGTGATACAGCCTCGACGGCCGCCATCTTATTTCTTTCTTAGCAGTTAGCCGAGAGGGGAACCTCCGCGAGGAAACAGCGGCGTCTTCTATAGCGTGGGTATGGCCGACTACTCAACAGTACCTCCGCCGTCTTCTGGCTCAGCTGGCGGCGGCGGCGGCGGAGGAGTTAATGATGCTTTCAAAGATGCCCTGCAGAGAGCGCGGCAGGTGAGCATGGACCGCGCGGCGGCTTCCATAGAGCCACTGGCGGGGTAGGTCTGGCCCTGCTCGCCCTCCGGACTGCGGCCTGAGGAGATGGCGTTTTCTCACGGGGGTCCCAGCTGCTCTTGGTCGAGCTGGTTGTGGTGGTCTGAAGCCCCCCCCCCCACGCGCTCTCCCCAAGCGTGGCCACAGGGCCTCCCTCACTTCCGCACGGCGGCCTCTCCACGGAGTGCACTTAGCCCCGTTTCCCTCGGGTCAGTTTCCGTTTGACACGGGAGCGTGGAAGGTTCTGGGAGCTTGGGTCACGACTGGGGCATAGCAGGGTTGTCCCGTTAGCGGTTTTCATCGCTTCCCGCCCCGCCGAGCTCTACACCCTCGCTGTAATTAGACTAACGTTCACCTTCCCGTTTACGAGGGAGACTTTTCCCGAGCGTCCTTCCTCGGGGCGGGATTTGTGCGACATTCCACCAATCCTTTCCACTACCCTCTCAAAATGGCCTCAGGCCCATTCTTACCAAGCTTTCAGTTTGAATCTGCCTCTCCCAAATCGGAAACCTACAACCTCTTTGTGTTACGTAGGGACGCACTGTTGCCCCGAAGGCACCGTTTTCCCACCTGAAAAGGGTTGGGGAAATAAAAGTGCTTGTGTTTTAACTCCCCCCCCCCCCGAATCTTTAGGGTAGCCCCTTGACTTCTTTGTAGCTTAAAAATGTGTGTATATAATGTTGTCCTGCCGGGCGTGGTGGTGCTCAACTTTAGTCCCAGCACTCGAGAGCCTGGGAGATCTCTTGAGTTTGAGACCAGTCGGGAAGACCAAGAGAGAGACCTGTCTCAAAAAAGTACGTCTCCGGATTTGTTTGTAAGCTAAAATAAACCTTGATGGCACTCTTGTAGTAGTTAGACATTTTGTACTAGTGTTGAACTAACAGGTTTTTAAAGCCAGTTTTGACTATAATACAAACTTATTTCCTAGGCCCCCGGTCAGGACCGAATCAAAGTTTATCAAATCTACCCTGATATAGCAAGCACACTTAACCATCTAGTGCATAGATTTTTATTTATCTCAGAAGAGGAATTCAGTGAGCAACACGTGTATATAAAAATCAGAGGACAACTTGTGAGAGTTGGTTCTCCTACCATGGAGGACCCTTTGGCCGGATGTAAATGGACAGACTCAGGGACAAGTGTGTCTACCTGGGCATCTGAGGAAAGTTTGTTTACCTAGAGCCCACGCAGGCCTGAGCTATAAGGCTTACTGCTGAATTGTCTCTGGTGCTTATTAGTAGGTGTGCTCCACCCGATCAGTCGTGAAAGATCTTTAAGTGTAATTTGTATTCTTGTGAGGTAAAAGAAATAATAGTGAACAGGTAGGCAATGCCTTGATTAGTAAAACAAAACACGACAATTATATATAGATATTTGTACCATGAGGTAGGCACTGTACAGAATGCTGGAAAAGGAGGCCTCACTGAATGGTGGGTGACGTTCATGGTAGTGGAATGAGGAGTGAGTGTCAGCCAGCATACAAGAAGCTGCTGCTTGCTGCACAAACCTGAACAATGACAACTCTAAGAGCCAAGTCAACCAAGCCTAGATAGCGGAGGAGGAGGGAAAGGGTGGGATGTGAGAAAACTTGAGATAGATTCCGTTGTTAGCAAGCGTTGACTGTGATCATACAAGTGTTTGTTGTAGATAATAGTGTTTGTTAGACCTCTGGACATTCTGGGTAAGATTCCGTCAGGACCTTGCCCTGTATAAGGCACACCATGTATATTAAATTGAATAAGCTTATGCTTTATGTGTAAAGGGACTAAGGTTTCACTATTTAGTTCTGACTGTCCTGGAACTCCCTGCAGACTAAGCCTGCTTCTGCCTTTATGATTAAGGCTGTGTGCCATTCATGCCCAGCTGAGATTTTGTTTTTAAGCCCTTTTGCCTTGCCCTCCTGAGTGCTGGAATTACAGGCCTGCCTGCACTGGTCCAGGCACACCTTTCTTTTTTAATTATTTATTTACATTCCTGCCCCCAGTTCCTCACCCCATTCCCTCTCCTCACTCCCCCATCCCCCTTCCCTGGGGCCTCAAGTCTCTCAAGGATTAGTTGGATCTTCTCCCACTGAGGCCAGACAAGACAATCTTTTGCTGTATATATGTTGGGGCTTGGACAGCTGGAGTATACTGCCGGACACACTATAAGTTAAGTACAACTGTGTCTGTGAGGATGAATAAACACATTGTTAAACTTTCCAAAAGAAAATTTTGGGGGGCTGGAGAGATGGCTCAATGGTTAAGAGCGCTGACTGTGCCTCCAGAGGTCCTGAGTTCAATTCCCAGCAACCACATGGTGGCTCACAACCATCTGTAATGGGATCTGATGCCCTCTTCTGGTGTGTCTGAAGACAGTGACAGTGTACTCATATATAATAAATAAATAAATCTTTAAAAAAAAAAAAGAAAGAAAGAAAATTTTGAATGTTGCTATGGACCCTGCCTAGGAAGTCCTAGAAGTAGATTTGCACCCCTACCCTTAAACTACTAAGGAAAGTGTGGGCTGAAGTGTAAAAAAATGTACATTTTTGGGTCATTATCTTCTGAAAATTATCTTTAACTCCAAAATTAGTAAGGATGGGTCAATGGAGAAGGTGGTAAATGCTGGTTTGGTTTGATTTTGTTTGAAGAAAGAAAGCACAGAAATACAGTAGAGCAAAAATCAAGTGGAGGGGCTGGAGAGATGGCTCAGCGGTTAAGAGCACTGACTGCTCTTCCAGAGGTCCTGAGTTCAATTCCCAGCAACCACATGGTGGCTCACATCCATCTATAATCAGGTCTGGTGCCCTCTTCTGGCCTGCAGGTGCATACATGCAGGCAGAAAGCTGTATGTTGTATACATAATAAATAAATAAATGTTTTAAAAAAAATCAAGTGGAAAACTTGAATTATTTCTGTGGATTAAAATCAAAGACACAGGGTTGGAGATTTAGCTCAGTGGTAGAGTGCTTGCCTAGAGCTTTCGGTCCCCAGCTCCGGGGGAAAAAAAAAGAAAGAAAAATCAAAGACATTATCCAAACTTAATGTGTGTTTAATAGAAATATTGGATTCATAATTCTTGCATATGAGAAATTAGTATTAACCTAACCTAGGCTGCAGAATAAGACTTTGTTTCCATCTACCCCACCCCCAGTGAGGGTGGAGTTGAAAGTTTTGCTTGCTCTTTTGAATGAACCAAGTACCAACTTTTTCTTTTGGATACTTGTAGATCTCTTGCATGAATAGAGTATGAAGAGTATACTTTCTTCATAGGGCTATTCCTTGGTTTTTAAGTAAATCTCTGGTACTTAACACTTCCCTTGTAATATCAGTACCTCGTAGTCCCAGACAGTGCTCTTAACTCCCTAAGATAGCGTTAGTTTATAAATGCTACAATCTGAAATCAAAGGGTGGAAAGGATTTTGTGTCCAGGTGTGTGTTTTTAATGGGGATGTATCATAAGTTTAGTCCTAGAGCATTACTGTTTGTTAGCTCCCCTGAAATAGTAATGATAGTTTATTCTTAATAAGTGAATCTAATGTTTTTTAAAAGAATATATATCTTTTGTTGTAGGAAATTTAGTGTTGAATAGTACATAAAGTATTAGTATCCTGATAAGTATTCTGATTTTTTTTTTTAAGATTGCAGCAAAAATTGGGGGTGATGCTGGTACATCATTGAATTCAAATGACTATGGTTATGGGGGACAAAAGAGACCCTTAGAAGATGGAGGTAAGTTATAGCCAGCAAGAATAATTATCTTCCACAGTATTCATTTGATAAGATTTTCAGTATTGTTTACTGAGATGATCTATCAAAATCCTACTATCTATTGATCTCAGAAGGATAGGGTTTTGAAAAAGACAGACCTAGAAAAGGTGGGTATAAGTTGAGTATCAGAAAGTATTATCGTAATAGAAAACAGTTCTTTTTTTGTCCTGTTTTTAGGATTATGCTTTGAGTTTGCACAGACTGTTAATGCTAGAAACAAAATAAAATTATAAGTTATTTGGGAACATTTTACTAGGTTTTCTCATTTATTGGATGAGTCTTGATATTTCCTTTCATTAATTTACTTTGAAATTCCCTTTAAAGTTTAAGGTCTGTTTGTTGCAGGCATCCCGTTTTTATATTGTTTAGTGCTTTGTTGTGTGTTTCATTTCTAACTTTAAGCATGGATTAAAAATAGTGGATTCATAGTGCTTTCTCTTTTAAAAAAAACTTTGACACTTCTGTACTTAGAAGTGTGTACTTTTTTGTTTTAGTTCTGATCTATGTATAAATTTTGATAGTCTTTGCCCTTTCATAAAAGATTCTGACAGCATATAGAACTGTATTTGTGGCCCTTTCTGGTAATACTTGGTTTCCTTTTGTTTAAGTATGTTTATATTTGCAAGTGAGGTTTTTAAAATGCAAGAAAAAAATGAGCTAATGATGCTTCAGATGTTGTGTGTAATGTACTCTTTTTATTTTATGTGTAGATGGCTCTTGGACAAATCCGAGCAGTACCACACACTGGGAGGGAATGCCCTCTCCTTTTAAAGGCAGGAATTTTTATTTATTACCTGTGTTTAGTATGTAAATGTGAAATAAACCAGTGGATTCTTAAATGGACACCATGGTCTCTCTTGGTTTATGTGTCTGAATTTTTGCTGTACAAAAGCCTTGAAGTTGGGAGAATAAAAAGTGTTTTGAGCTATAGGCTGTCTATTCTCTAATGTTGTATGCATTTTGTTTATCTGAGAAAGGCAATCATGTGGTTGCTTTGAAGTTTTGGTTTTTGTAGTGAAATGCTTCTTTTGAGAATAATAGAACAGTTTAGATTGAAATTGTCTTGTAATGTGAGCTTTCTTTTTTGGTATAGCTTTATGCACTGTCAGATACACTCACCTTTTGATATGTCTGATTTTTATGTAGTTCTCCCTAATTGTCAGTTCCTACAGTGGAAGAAGCATCATTAACCATTAGCATAAGGTATTCGCCAGCATTGGAGCTAAGTAGTGTGTGCTGTATTATTCTAAACTATCCAAAGTGTCTGTGCGTTGTTTAAACACAAGAGAATGAAAGAATTTAAGTTTTGTGGGTTGGTTTTTTTGTTTGTTTAGATTTTTGAGTTTAGGGGTTTTTATTTTTTTTAGATGTTAAGTCTAGGTTGAATTCTGGCAGTTTTGATTCAAGTGGTAAATCATTATATCAGCTGTTTTAATAAACATTGCTATTCTTGCTTGGTGGGGGGAGAGCTTTGTTTTTAATTGACAAAAAGTAAAAGACACTTAATTTTGCAGATCAACCAGATGCTAAGAAAGTACCTCCCCAAAATGATTGTAAGTACTTCAAGCTGAGGTTTTGCTGTTTCTTTTCAAATTATATCTCATCTGAGCCTTCTCTCCAGACTGTTGTTTCTACTTCTGTAGATGTGTTGTTCTGTTTGGGTTTGGGGAATTTGCTTTTGAGCCAAGGTCTCAACTATGTAACTCTGACTGGCCTTGACGTCACAGAGATCTTCTACCTGTGTAAAGTATTTTTTATTCTTCGCCTGATGTGATTTCTGAGACTTACTGCCTCAAACCTTCTGGTCCTTCCTCAGCTCTGGCTGGCTACATCAGCTCACCGTTCTGGCTCAAGCTCCTCTCCAATCAGATTCAGTCTACCTTCTCTCTCAACCTCCGACTGAATTGCTCAAACTAACCTTGTTTTCTGGTTCATTCTGGTTTTTTATGATCTGTGTCTAGTTTATTCCCTCTCTGCAATCTGAATCTACCTCTACAACTGTCCCAATAAGACCCCCCCCCTCGCCCCCCAGGGCTGTTCTCAAGTCCTTCCCTCTAGTCTCCTGAGAGTTGAACATAATCTAATTCTGTTGACTCTTTCTGATTGATCACTTTGGCATTCAATTAAACACTTTCAAACATGAGTGCTTCTACAGATTTACTTCATCGTCATTGGGATTAAAGGTGTGTGCTAAGGGCTAAGCCACACCACAGCTATAAACCATTTTTTCCCCCAGTAAATAACACGATCTTGGGGTTCACGGTGTGATCAAAATATTTTACAACAGATTGCTTGTTTCCTCCCATGCTGGGACTAAGGATGTGTGTGCTTTGGCATATCCAACAGGGTTGGTATTAATGTCTAGCTGGAATTTCCTTACAGATGTATGTATAGCCTTTTCTTTTTAAAATAATGATTCTCTTATGATCATTAAGGGGCCGTGTATGCATAAAATTGATCGATGAACTGAATATAAGTTAACTACTCTACTCTTAATTTGTGCATCCCTTTCCTGACTTTCTTGCTGCTATTGGTGATTCAAATATGAGTAGTCCTGGGTTTTTTTGTTTTTGTTTTGTTTGTTTGTTTGCTTTTTTAACCAATGTATACATCAAGGAAAGAGTTTAGAGTATATGGTATGTTTGTCTTAAATAAGTAAACATGAGCATAAGAGTTTTTTGTTTAAATTTTTTTACAGCTTTTGGAGCACAGTTACCTCCAATGCATCAGCAACAAAGGTATAGTCAAAGCTTTTAAAACTACTTTGCTATGTATATATAACCAACCAAGTTAGTTTATAGTGAAAATGTTTGCAGACAGTTTTGTATGTGTGCTTTACTTCTATCCTATTGGGAAAATGGTATAGAAACATCATTTTCTTTTAAATGAGAACTTGGTAATTTAGGGAAATAGGTTGAAATTGACACATTTTAGAAGGTAAAATAAATGTTAAAGTGGCATTCACTCTGGGGCCTTTGCTCAGTTCACTGTCTTGCTTGCTCACACATGCTGCCTCATTTAAGAAGCTAAGTTTGGGCTAATGGGGAGACATTAAGATTGGATTTATTTGATTAATTTTTATGTATATACTCATTATGTTTCTATGAAGAAATTGTTAGTTTCTGATTTTTCTTAGCAGATCTGTAATGACAGAAGAATACAAAGTTCCAGATGGAATGGTTGGATTTAGTAAGTAACATTAATTTTTGAGTTTTTAAGACAAGCCATACTTTAAAATTTAGAGTAAATAATAACTTCTCTCCTTTCTCTCCCTTAACTAGTAATTGGCAGAGGAGGTGAACAGATCTCACGCATACAGCAGGAATCTGGATGCAAAATACAGATAGCTCCTGGTAACATTTTTTTTTTTTAATGGGAATTTCTTGTTATTTTGTCAGGCCCTTGCTGGGATGTTTTGGGGGTGGGGGCTAGGAAATTTGAGTGTTTAAGTTTCAAAAGATCTGGTATTTTTAATCTTTTTGGGTTTTTTGTTTTCACCTAAACTTTTTTTATTTAATTGTAGATAGTGGTGGCCTTCCAGAAAGGTCTTGTATGCTAACGGGAACGCCTGAATCTGTTCAGTAAGTTTGAAAATGTTAAGTCTACTTACAATAATAAGTAAAGATTGTAAACTTTGTTTCCCTAACATCTGTGCCATTGTCTTTTGCTTGTTGCCTTGACATTTTCACTTTAAAAGTTAATACATTGTGCTTTTCTTAAATAGGGTTGTTCATTTGACAGGGAAAATTGTTAAAATCAGGGACTAAGGAGATAACTCAGGCATTCAGGTGCTTGCCTTTCAAAATTTAATCCAAAAACTAAAAAATCTGGCATGGTAATATGAGTTTGTAATCTTATCATGGCTCAGGAGTTGGAAACGGGTAGATTTTGGGGACTTGGTAGCCAGACAGCTCATGCTATCTAATGGGTTCAAAGTACCTATCACACACAAAAATGGCAGTGGTGGTTGTAATTTGGCTTACATACCTACCATGAATGTGGGCACAGACTCAGAAATTTATTAAAATCTGAATTGCCTTGCACACAAATTATGTCAGTGACATCACCTAAAACTTATAACCTATATAGACAGGAAGTTTTTCATATTCCTGTTTTTCTCTTCCATTCAACTCTTAAGGTAGTTGGATAAAACTACCCAATTTTACTACTAACTGTCTTATTCCCATTCCCATCCCCCATCCTCTCCAGACAGTTTCATTGTGTATCCATGGCTGGCTGTCGTGGGACTGGCTGTTGTAGGCCAGGGTCTGTCTCTGTCTCCCAAAGACATGCACCACCATTGCCCACCACCACTCACTGTCTTAAGTTACTTCTATTGCTGTGGCAAAACACCATGACCGAGGAAGGCTACTTAGAGAAAGTATTTTATTGGGCTCAAGGTTTCAAGTCACTAAAACCACCTTAAGCTTATCTACTGAAAACTTAGAAACTAAGAGATGATTGTATCATCCTACACTGAAATGTAACACCTTCCCTTCTATTCTTTTGTCTAGTATTCAGATGTTTTACGTTCATTTGCTGAAGACCATTCCTAACTAAACTGACCTTTTATTTTATGCCTAATATTTAGGAGTAATTTCTTAAGAGCATATAGACAGGTTTGGACATTTCATATCATAAAAGTATAAACCTTGTGTTCTAATTTTTAACATGGTGCTTTAAAAGGTTTGTACTTCCTACATCTGCTTGCATTTTTTTTTTTTTTTTTTTGGTTCTTTTTTTCGGAGCTGGGGATCGAACCCAGGGCCTTGCGCTTCCTAGGTAAGCGCTCTACCACTGAGCTAAATCCCCAGCCCCCTGCTTGCATTTTTTAACCTAAATGCCCATCAAGCTTTGCTTCTAACAGTTGCGTCGACAGTTCTTTCCAAGGGCACCAGCTGGTACTGCACTAGCCAGTTAGTATTGGACAATGGTAGATGGAGTATTTTTAAATTACTGTATTTATTTGGTTTATAAGTACTTGATAAATACTGCCCCTTTTACATTCCTTTGGTTTGGCTTCTTGTTGCCTCTGACAGTGAAATGCGTCCAAATTTGACTGTCTACTGACCCATTTAGAATATACTTGACACATGACTAGGATAAAACTGCTTTGTTATATTTTGGGGTAAGGTTGGTTGGTTATGCTACATGTTTTTATTTCAAGATTAATTTGTTAACAGATCAGCAAAAAGATTATTGGACCAGATCGTTGAAAAGGGAAGACCAGCCCCTGGCTTTCATCATGGTGATGGACCTGGCAATGCAGTTCAGGAAATCATGATTCCAGCCAGCAAAGCAGGACTAGTTATCGGAAAGGGAGGAGAGACTATCAAACAACTTCAGGTATTACTATATTGTAAAGAGTAGTAAGTGTTTTGAAGCCACTTTTTTTTTTTTAAACTAACTTGTATTATTTTTGTTACTTTAATAGGAAAGGGCTGGTGTTAAAATGGTTATGATTCAAGATGGGCCTCAAAACACTGGTGCTGATAAACCTCTTAGGATTACGGGTGACCCATACAAAGTTCAGGTAAGCTTCACTCACTTTGTCATTTACGTATAAAGGCTGAGGGGGTGGACAAAGTAAGCATTAAAATGTTTTGACAAATACCTTTCTGAATTGGATAACTTTCTATTATAGCAAGCCAAGGAAATGGTATTAGAATTAATTCGCGATCAAGGTGGTTTCAGAGAAGTGCGGAATGAGTATGGCTCCAGAATAGGAGGAAATGAAGGGATAGATGTAAGTAAGGAGTCTGGAGTGGGTGTGTCCTAATCCATGAGTGCAGTGGAGTTCTTCCTGTTTGAGTTAAATGGTCTTGTCTTAACATCATGTCCCTTTTCTTGATTTCTTCCTTGGAGTCTTCTTATCTTGTTTTTATGATCATTTAATATGTTTACTTTTATGACTATATGGAGATGATTTTTTGAGAAATGTCTTATAAAATATACTTTTACTTCCTAAGGTCCCAATTCCAAGATTTGCTGTTGGCATTGTAATAGGAAGAAATGGAGAAATGATTAAAAAAATACAAAATGATGCTGGTGTTCGAATTCAGTTTAAGCCAGGTAAGCTTAAGGTATATTTAATGTCTAAGGATTGATAGCTTTTCATTTGACACTCATAATTGGTTTGTCACAATTTATTGGGGTATTTTGTTATTTGTTTTAGATGATGGAACAACACCTGATAGAATAGCACAGATAACAGGACCTCCAGACAGATGTCAGCATGCTGCAGAAATTATCACAGACCTTCTACGAAGTGTTCAGGTTTGATGGGAAATTAATATTTTCAGTTTGCTTTCACTGGAAGTTTTTATCATACCTGAATAACAAATGCCCCTCCATGTTATCTTAGAATCTGTTGACAGTGTTAAAATAAGTAAACATTTTAAGCTAGAATGGCATAAATGTTCAGCCTTATTCACCTCAGTGCATCTGAAATTACATTACTATGGGTGTATGTACCTTGGCATTTGTGCCTGTGGAAACCAAAGGAAAACTTTCTGAAGTTGGTTCTCTATTATATGGGTCCTAGAAATCAAACCCAGGTTGTCATGCTTGTATGGGAAGTCCTTTCACTATTGAGCCATCTGTCTAGTCTCCCAATATATTTTAAAAGTAGAAGTTGTTACTTAGTTGAATTTTTTTTTGACAAGTAATGTTTGAAGTCATCTCTTAATAAAAATATGAGAGTTGGGGGAAATAAGCCAAATGGTTTTATTACAGAGTTTCTTCTGTTTCCTCCTTTCTCAGGCTGGCAATCCTGGTGGACCTGGACCTGGTGGTCGAGGACGAGGTCGAGGTCAAGGAAACTGGAATATGGGACCTCCTGGTGGACTTCAGGAATTTAATTTCATTGTGCCAACTGGGAAAACTGGATTGATAATTGGAAAAGGCAACGTATTTTAAACTTTTTGTTTTGACATTGGTTTTTTTTTTGTTTTTTTTGTTTTTTGTTTTTTGTTTTCAGGACACTTGTAAACAATACCATTTTTATTTCTTTTTGAATGCATTACAGGGGGCCTTACGCAACACCTAAAACAAGGATAATCTTTAGAGGACGTTAAAAGTGGGATTGTGTCTTGGCTGCTAGTAGGGAAAGGGAACCAAGAGTTTATCAGTTACAAGACTTGATCCTAATTCAAATGGGTTTGGCTAGCAGTTTTGTTTTGTTTTGTATTTAACTTTTTTGTTACTTACAAAAGCTGTTTATTTAGACATTTTCCTGTTCTTACCCATATTAGGCGTGTACATATTTTAGTAGACTCAGTGTGCTTTGCGTGAGTCTAGATGGAAGAACAGAATAAACAGAAAGTCTTAACGTTACTGTCCAACGGAGTGCTGCAAAACTACGTAGTGGGCAAAGTAAATAGGTGCATTTTTTTTTTTAACTAGTATTTCTGCCAGGCATGGTGACAGACACCTTTAATCCCAGCACTCAGGAGGCAGAGGCAGGCAGATCTCTGAGTTTGAGGTCAGCATGGTCTGCAGAGTGAGTTATAGGACAGCCAGGGCTGCACAGAAACCCTTGTCTGGGGTGGGAAAGGTATTTCTTGCTTTCTGTGAACTTTAAAGAACTTAGTGTCTTGTGGTTTTAGGAGGAGAAACAATAAAAAGCATAAGCCAGCAGTCCGGTGCAAGAATAGAACTTCAGAGAAACCCTCCACCTAATGCAGATCCCAATATGAAGTTATTTACAATTCGGGGCACTCCACAGCAAATAGACTATGCTCGACAACTCATAGAAGAGAAGATTGGGGTAAGTTAAGTTTAGACTTCTCATTTATAACATAGTTCCTAGTAACTTTAAATAGTACTAAATCAAATATACCATGGGAAAATACATAATTTCTAATACAAAATTGCAGGTTTTGTAGTATAGCCTGTATGCATATAGCAACATAGGAAAGATATCCAAAAAAAAGTACCATGATTAATTAAGTACCCACTTACAAGTCTGTGAAGAACCACCTTACATTTAAGTGTCTATAAATAAGACAATATTTGTTAGTTACAGGAATTCAGTATTCTGTCATGTCCACACTACCTATCCCTTAACAGTCAAAATAGTTAAGATGTAGATCTCCTCTTTTACTGAAGTAATTTATAATTTCTGGCTTTTGGACTGACTGTCAGCCATCAAAGGTTTGAAATTAGACTTAGTTAAATGGTTCTTACCGTTGGAGCTCCCTGGCCTCCTAACCCAATTAATGAGCTCCGTGTTCACATAGATGATAGAGGACCAGTTGCTGAGGACACTGCTGTAGCGCATGCAGCAGCACCACATTAAAAGTCACATGGAGACAACATCACTAAATAGATACGAATCTTACGTAGAAATAAAGGGCAAGTGAGTCGAGCCCAGTGTCTGTTTTAACAGAGATGATCTGCTCTGCAGTAGTGGTATAGGTCTTTAATCTTAGCACTTGAGAGGCAGATTCAGGTGGACAGCCATGGCTACACAGAGAAACCCTGTCTCAGGAATGGAAAAAGTCAAACATCAAGGATGTTTCATGTGATTTTGGTATGTATTCAATTTTGGAACTCTCTTCTGGTGGTGTAACATACAGAGTTGACTTGGTTTTTTATTTTTGTTTTCTTGAAGAAAACAGGGTTTATCTGTGTAGCTCTGGCTGGCTTCTATCTATTGGATTAAAGGTGTTTCCACCTCTGTTCAACATCAGTTTGGTTTTAGGATGAGGCATATTAACATAATGTTTCACTGGGCTTTTTCGTTCCAATGGGAAATTAATAAAAACCTGTGGATAAGGGTTGGGGATTTAGCTCAGTGGTAGAGCGCTTGCCTAGGAAGTGCAAGGCCCTGGGTTCGGTCCCCAGCTCTGAAAAAAAAAAAAAAACCTGTGGATAAGCAGCACAAGTCAGATTTGAGTAGTTTAAATATGACAAAAAGGACGCAAGACGGGTTGGACATAGTTAGGAATGAGAGATGGATATTTTAAAATGTTAGGAAATTCTCAAGGAATAAAATTACTTTAAAATTACTGATAACAATCAGACATTCTTTAGTATGATTCTCCTTTGATACTGTAAGCAAGCACAGAAGTTTAAGAAATAACATAAGGGGCTGGAGAGATGGCTCAGCAGTTAAGAGCACCCGACTGCTCTTCCAGAGGTCCTGAGTTCAAGTCCCAGCAACCGCATGGTGGCTCAACAACCATCTGTAAAGAGATCCAATGTCCTCTTCTGGTGTATCTGAAGATAGCTACAGTGTACTTATATATAATAAATGAATAAATCTTTTTTAAAAAAAAGAAAAATAACATGAATTTGGTAGTGTGCACAATTGTAAATGTCCACAAACTGAAGATGTTTTCTAAGTTAAATAATGCCAAAAGTTGTTATCAAAGCAGAAAGATGAGAGTAAACAAAGTACTTTGAGGAGCTGTAGAGATGTTACATTAGTTAAGACCACTTCCGCTCTTGTGGAGGACTCAAATTGAATTCCCCAAAAGATTGTAACTCCAGCCCCAGGGGATCTGGTGCTCTCTTCTCTCCTTGGGCCCCCGCATGCACATGTAAACTTAAGTGTTCAGGGTGTAGCTAGCATGTGTAGAGTAGTTGGCTAGCATATATGCTGAATTTAGGACCTAGTACTGAGAAAGAATGAAATGATTTTTTAAAAATTGTAAGCATTTTGTTTTAAATGTTAATGTTAGTTATTAACTGTAAAACATGTTTTAGGGCATTTATATCTAATGGTTCCTGAAGTTTTTGCAGGGTGGTTTGTTAAAAGGAAATGGTGCCAGGTATAGTAGAACATGCTTTTAATTTCATCACTTGGGAGTCAGAGACAGTTTAAGCCCAGCATAGTCTATATGGTGAGTTCAAGGCCAGCAAAAGCTACAGAGTGAGACCCTGTCTCCAAATAAGGAGAAAGATTAGTAAAAGTATTGATACCAGTATATAAAATGCCATAATGTGATATCAGCTTTTAAGGGAAAATTCCATGCTATTTAGAACATTATGATAGATGACATTTATCTAAATGGGATTTACAAGACATTACAGTTGAGATTGAGAATACCGCGTGTTAAGTGAAGTGTCCCTTGATGTGCATTTGCAGAATATATTATCAGTGATTGACAGAAGGAAGTAAAAGAACTAGGCAGTCCTGTGTTTAAAAAAAAACATAAAAACAAACACAGGGACTAAAAGTTGAAGAGAATTTGCTAGTGCTGAGGATGTCACTGTACTTTATACGTCAGAGTATGACATTTTATTTTTGCATCATAAAGAAGGTAAAGTTAGTTTGTTCCTCAAGAGTAGAAACAGAAAAGAGTAATTGGACTTTGCATTGCTCAGCCATTACACTCCGAGTGCATTTTGTATGATGTGTGTGTCTTTTGTCACCGTTTGCTTTGTTCTTTCCTTTTTTTTTTCTTTTCTTTTTTTACAGGGCCCAGTAAATCCTTTAGGGCCACCAGTACCCCATGGACCTCATGGGGTTCCAGGTCCTCATGGGCCTCCTGGACCTCCAGGGCCTGGAACTCCAATGGGGCCATACAACCCTGCACCTTATAATCCAGGACCTCCTGGCCCAGCTCCTCAGTAAGTACTACATTTGGGTGGTTCTGGGCTTTTCCTAAAGACCCTAGGTTTGGGGGCTGGAGAGATGGTTCAGCATAGGGACCTGGGTTCACTTCCCAGCACCACATGGTGGTTTGCATCGTTCTTAACGGGTTCTATGATGTCTTGATGCCAACACTAGGCATACGTAGCTGCGTGTATATATATGCAATACATGCAGAGGTAAAAATCTATACATAAAATAAGTAAAACTGGCATTTTTTTAAAAGGGTATTTGTGGTTTTGTTTCCCCATCCCACAGTGGTCCTCCAGCCCCATATGCTCCCCAGGGATGGGGAAATGCATATCCACATTGGCAGCAGCAGGCTCCTCCTGACCCAGGTAAAAGATAGTCTACTGTTAATGTGTTAGCTTCATCGTATACTACTTGTCACAGCCCTCAATTATCTATTTTGTGCACTTTTAGGTACTTCCCCTAAGATAACACAGATGTTTAGTATGTTGTGACTTTATTCATAATAGTCCATATTTATTTATTTGTAAAATAAAATGTGTCTAACGCTGCTATGCTCTCAAATACTAGGATGATAAGTATAAATTATTTTCTTTCTTATAGTATGTATTTTCTGCAGCATGGTGTTCTCATTATATCCAATATGGGAATTTACTCTACCATGATCAAGAGTCAACTTGGAAATAGGACTTTTGTTTTCAGTTTCTGTAGTTTAAGATTTGTTGGAAAGTTTCAAAGAACATGTTCTGAGTTACAGATTGATGCCTACATAGTGTGTTTTTGAAAATGCAAAGCAGTTGATTTAAATGTAATTGCTTTGTTGACTTGTTAGATGTCTTCATATTTTAATGTATGTTAAATTCTTAGGACCTTGCTCAGTCACCAAATAACCACAACTTCTACTCACTTACGACACAACTTGAGCCGGGACACAACTTGAGCCGGGCGGCAGTGGTGAACGCCTTTAGTCCCAGCACAAGGAGGCAGAAGCAGGCAGATACCTGAATTCAAGGACAGCCTGGTCTACAGAGCATGTTCAAGGATAGCCAGGGGCACAGAGAAAAAACCTGTCTCAAAGGGGAAAAAAAAGCACCTTAAGAAAGCAAAAGAAAAGAACTAACTTGAACTGTGGTGGCTTCGAATGTAAAAAATGAGTGTGTGTCCGTTAGCAGGAGTGTATGTGCATCCCAGGAGACGCAGGAATGCACTTGTAAGGGTGTAGAAAAAACATCAGGTTTATACGGGTTTCAAAGGTGAATATTTTCCTTTTAACAAGTATTTAGAAGTGGCATGATTAAATGGAGTAAAATGGACAGTTTTAGATGGGCGATCAGGTTTCATGGGACTGTGCAATGAGTGGGGGTTGATGTTAGCGCTGTGGTGTCTGGTCAGTGATGGTGGCTTTCATCATTGCCTTGACAGTTGAGGAACACATAAGCTAGCTGGAAAACTGAGCTCAGGTTTGTCCAAGGTACTGACTCAGGAGCATATGTTGCTTAAATTTGACTTAGAAGTATACAGTATTTTATTGTTTGCATTTTTTAAAAAATGCTGTTATGAGGTTGATATTTAAAAGTTATCAAGAATTTAGTCTTCAGAATTAGTTGGATCAGTTATAATTCTCATAACTAGTTAATTGTGCTTTTATGAGTTTTTACCTTTCTGAGGCTTTTTTTTTAAATCTTAAATGAATAATATGTGAATTAGTTATAATTGATTATTATAATCCCATGTTAAAAATAATTCTAGTTATAAGTCAAAAACAACTTTTTTTTTTTTTTGAGTTAAGGTGCACTTAGAGCAAAAGATGCTAATTATGGTGACTTGTGAATAGGGCAGCAGCAGCAGCAGCGGGAACTTGATGTTAGGAGATGCATGCTAAAGGAGAGAGATGGGGTTGATAGAAAGGATAAACCATAGACAGAGCTGGGGATGAGCCTCAGAACCTGGGTTTTGTCCCTCCCAACTGTGTAAAAAGCACATGCCTTTTAACTAAACAGGACCCTTAAAGTTTTGTGATCAGCTCTTGTAACCAGATCAGTGAGCTCTGGGTTCGGGGAGAAATCCTAGCTCAAAAAATTAGAAAGGGTGCCAGAGAGATAGCTTAGTACTGCCCTTGCAGAGGATGGACATTGAGTTCCAGTCACTCACATCAGACAGCTCGAAACTGCCTACAACTCTTTTCCAAGAGGACCAACAGCTTCTGGTCTCTTTAGTAACTCCCATATATGTAGATACACATAGGTACACATACATACTTAACTAAAGATGGAATATTAAATTATAGCCAAGGAGAAAATGATTTGGGAGAACATCCAGAATCAATCTCTGACCTCCATGCATTTGTACACACATGAGCAAACATGGTCCTACATGATGAATAAGCTAGGGGGCCCATATCATGAAAGACATTTACAACAGGCCCCGCTGGGAGTACACACGTGTAAACCCCCCCTCCCCCCAGCACTAGAAAAGTAAACCAGCCTATGTTATATGGGGCATGGTCTCAAAATATGTTCAGGAGATGTCAAATAATAAACTATGCTTGAACTGTACTGACAGTTATAGATAAGTGAACTACAGCAGTGACTTAAAGATTGTGACTGGTGAAATATGAAGTGCATGTCTCTAACCTGTTTCTTCTTGTACAAGTTAGTCCACACTGTCTTCTATACAGAACTGTTGCACTTGGCATCTAAATTTGTTTGGGGGGAGAAAAGCAGAGACACAGGATTGGGCTGAGACAAACCAGTGGATTGGAAGCCAAAGACCATCCATTTATATCCCAGTTCCACCAATCACTAGTAAATTACTTGATACCCAAGGCTGAAGTTTCTGAAGTAAAGTCAAGTGATGTCATACTAAAAAACATTTGAGAGTTTCCATTTGCTGTTGGTAACTTGAGCCTGTTTGTCAGGGATCACCAAAAAGGTAAGGATTGATTTCTGGAGTTTACATACTAACCTTGAAACACTTGTCTTTTTAAATCCTAGCTAAGGCAGGAACGGATCCAAACTCGGCAGCTTGGGCTGCCTATTATGCCCACTATTACCAGCAGCAGGCACAGCCCCCGCCTGCAGCTCCTGCTGGAGCACCAACCACAACCCAGACTAATGGACAAGGTAACTACGGTAATAAAGATTTTATTTTCTATTTTAAAGCTAGAGCTTGCGTTTGGATTGATGGATGAAGTCATAATAAAACTTTCAGTCCCAGGAATTGTTGGGCCTTGTGCAGCACGGTATTAGATTGGATCCTCAGGCCTAAGGTTTTGAAGATTCATTTGTGACTTTGAGTAAGCAAACTGAGTCACTTTGAAATAGAGACAAACTTTAATAATAGTTGGAAGAATAATGCACTAAATAGTGAGACTGTTAACTGGTTTGTGCCCCATTTACTCCAGTACCCTGATATATGTCTGTTACAATTAGTTCTAAAAAGAACTACCAGAAAATGTACTTGGAGACATGAGGTCATACTACCCTTGTTATGTACCTGTATACTCATTCCAAAATAAATTACCATCGTGGACTTTAAAGTCACTGCTCAACATTGATATACCACTGTTACACACAGCCCGTGCTTAGATTCACCAACTGACCCAGTGGTTTCATTAGGTCTTTTAAGTCTCATCCAGCTAGAGCAGTTGGATCTTCTCTATGTCTCTAATAAGAGTGTAACTAAGTACCTTGGAATGACTAACAGCCTGGTATGTACTGTAAAGAATTACCTGGTGTTTTTTGGTACATCTTACTGGAATAATGTCACTGTCATATTCATTGAACTTTTGCCTCAGCCTTAGTATAATAAACCTTGCCTTAGTAAACTATTAAATAACTGTTAACTTTTAGCTATATTCGTTGTAGCTGTTAGCTGTTAGCTATATTCATTGTGTATTCATTGCTGTTGTAGCTGTTAGCTGTTAGCTATATTCATTGTGTATTCGTTGCTGTTTTACTCCAAGGAATAGATTGCCCTTTTTTTTTAACTACTTTCATTATATTGTCCTAGATTTTGGGTGGTTGGGATTATCTTCAAGGTGGCTCTGGTGCCTTCTGACATTCTTCAGGTACTTCCTTAAGTACCTAACACAGTAAGATACTTTGTCTTCTGAGCTCCAATCAATAATTCATCCCTTTTCCCCCCCAGGATAGAATTTAGAAACCAGTCTAAACATACTCATTCCTCTTTAAAAGTCATGATTATAATCCTATCAGAATTAGACAGTATGTTTGGGGCTAGTAGTCATTTGTACTTTTTCATGCAGAAGACCCAGATTTGATTACTAGCACCCCAAGGTAGCTCAACACTGAAACTGATTCCAGGGGATCACCTTTGAAAGCACCAGTCACCTATGGTGCACAGATATACATATAGACAGAACGCTCATATGCAAAATTAAACAATCCGTATCTTTAACATGCAGGACCATACATGCCTATGAAAAATCACATGATTGCACACTGCTTTTTAATTAACATTTATTTCTGTTCTAGTGCTTCAAAGCTATTCATGATTTTTCTTAAAAAAAAAAAACTTTCTTGTACTTAAAAATGGACAGAAACCTCATGTTCTGTATTTCTTTCATGTACATTTATTTACTGTCCCCAGTTTCTATGTCCACCTCTTCTGTACTCACTATTATGTATTCTCAGCACTTGCACAGCTCCGGGTAGATAGTGCTGATTACACTGGTGTAGAAGCAAAAGTGCAAAATAGCCTTCAGATACTTAAATCTTGTTTTGCCTGTTTTGTTTTTTAAAAAGGAGATCAGCAGAATCCAGCTCCAGCTGGACAAGTTGATTATACAAAGGCTTGGGAAGAGTACTACAAGAAAATGGGTATGCTGCAAATTTTAAGTATCCTCTTTTTATTTGATTAATTAAGCTGAAATAAGTACACATTACAAAGTTAGCTTTTTGGTAATAAAACATTTGCTTGGTTTTTTTTAAAAATGCTTTAGATAACTCATCAATCTTTTTATAATGTTGAAATTAAGAATATTAAACAAGCTGGGCATGGTGATACATGACTTTAATCCCAGTGCTTGGGAGGTAAAGGCAGGAAGATCTCTGAGTTTGAGGCCTGCCTGGTCTACAAAGCAAGTTCCAGGACAGTTGGGACTGTTAGACAGAGAAGCCCTGTCTTGAGAAAAATAATAATAAACAGGAAGGATGCCATTCTAAAACTTGCTGGGAAGTTAAGCATATTTAGGACACTCGAAGCAATTGTTACAGGTGTGCTTATAGGACAAAGAAATGCAATTGCCAGCAAGTACATAATTAAAACCTGAAGTTTTCTTACTAGGAATTAATATATGGCTGTATTACTGTGCTTTTGTGTAGTCATCTAAATGGGATGAGATTAGTGTTAGACCAGCCAAGTAGTTTATCACTGATTTTACTGCAGAATAAGCAGGAAATTAACCAATGTCAGGAAGTGCATTGCTTTAATACTAAACATTTATTTGTGTGTGCATTGGAAAGGGAATATGAGTGACCTTCCTGTAAAAAGATTTAACAACTATTGAGCATAATTGTTAACATAACCAAAATGGTTGTGTATGGATTTCTTGCTGGTGATACAGCTTTCTACAAAACTGCTTTCAGACTAAAGAGGTTTTTATTTGAACAACTGTTTGGGGAAGTGATGTGATGACATGCTCCTGAGATGAACAGGTGGCCTAATAACTTTTCTTAACCTCACTAATCTCAGGCAGGTTATGGCACTAGAAACTTGAAACCTTAAAACAGTATTGTGTGAAATTACATAATGATTAGGTAATTTCTCAACTAGGATATTTTTGAGAATATATGGGAATGTACTGATCATTCCGTTATAGTCGGTGGCCACAATATAAACCATGCTGAAATAACGCTACTTGTTTATAAGAAATTGAGCATGTTGCGGCAAAAGTGCATTATCTCCATTGTTTATTTTTGCTGTGTGATGCACCAGATCTATTTGTTTTGAGTACAAACCTGGTAACAGAATTAGGTAATTAGGACAGTGTTGGCCTCTGTGCTCCATTATGTCCTATTGTTTGTTTACCTGACTTTAGCTGTTTTCATTCTGTGTTCTTAAGAGTGTGTTGGCCAGATCCTTCCGTACTTAACACAGTCAGGTCTGGAGTTTATGTTATCCGTCATTATACAGACCACACACACACACACACACGGCACAAAAGTCACTGTTCTAGGTATTTAATCATTGAGTATTTTTAATTGTATGGTAGTTATGAAAATTCTTTTTTCCCTGTAAAACATTTAACTACAGTATTTTCTAAAAGTATGTCCTTAGTCTTTTTAGAGACCTTAGGTTCAGTCTAGGACCTAAAAAGGTAGACAGGTAAGAAGTTTTAAGGACCTGGATTCAAATCCTAATTACTCAGCAGTGAGACTGCTCCATTGAGTAAAAACACTTGTGCAAAGATTATTGGCCCTGGTAATTGAGGAAGGCATGTACTTTGCAGATTTCTAACTCTACACACATACATGGCCTGTGTAACTGAGCACACATATCCCATACATAGCAATACAGTGCTAAGGACGAGTATGGTGGACTCTGAAGGCAACTAGTATTTACCTTAGAGCCCAGAGGAAGTAAAAGTTTTAGAAATTTTAAAACATTAAAAAAGTTAGAAAACTCTATATTGTTGACAAACTTGGCCAATGTGTTCAGCCAAATGCTTTTTGTTTATATTTTATGCCCTTATAAAGCAAGTTGCAGAGCAGTTTGTTTTAAATATATTGAATAATACCTCAGTTCTTAGCTATTGTAGTGTTCCTGTCAAGAAACTGTCATTTGCACTTAACTTGCTTGTTTACAAAATCTGTTCAATATTCCTAGAATTCAGTTTTTATTTTCTCATTTGATAACTCAAAATGATCACTCTGTCCAGAATGAAACAAAGCAAAATTACTCACAAAAGCTGAGTTTTACATCTTTCCTTTATCTTTATTTCAGATGCCAGGTTATTTTTAGTCAAGCTATACTGTGATACGAACACAGTGTGTCTTTTGTGTCCTGGGGTGGGTGAGTGTGTGTGTGTGTCTGTAGTTTAATACTAGTCGTATAACATGACGCAAATGGAGAAAAGAATAGTGGGCTAGGTGTAGTGGCACAATCAGGCGTTCAGTCCTAGCACTCAGGGGGCTGAAGCAGGTAAATCTCCAAGGATGAGGCCATCCCTGAATAGTCAGACCCTTTCTCAGTTACCAAAAAAGACAAGACAAAAAACATTTCTTGTCAAAGATTATGTCTGAATGTTCCCCTTTGTTTAAAGGTATGTATGTGAGTTTGAATCATTTTGTATTAAAGTTTAGGGGGGCGGTAGGTCATATGGGCGGCACAAAATTATTAAAAAGGTTGAAAGGAGTATTACAAGAAGCAAAATAGTGTCTTTACTAGAGAGGGGGATAACTATGAGATTTGTAATTATAGTTGCAGCAATGAGTCCTCTGTTTTCCTGAAGGTCAAGCAGTTCCTGCTCCTGCTGGGGCCCCACCAGGTGGTCAGCCAGATTACAGTGCAGCCTGGGCTGAATACTATAGACAGCAAGCAGCATACTATGCCCAGACCAGTCCCCAGGGAATGCCGCAGCATCCGCCAGCACCTCAGGTATAATACATTTGCTAATGTGTTTTTGGTTTTATTTTTTGTTGTTTTTTTTTTCCAATCCAGCCATGTTTTCTGCATGTTTGTCTATTTGGGAATGTTTTACTTTTTACTTGGTAAAGTATAACTACATGAGAATAGTGTGTTGTGTTCGGGGATTCAGTTTTTCTAATAATGCTTTCTGGCATCTGAGTGCTATTTTTTTATAATGCCTTTGATTTTAAAAATAAATTTTCTTCCCCCCAGGGATTTGCAAATCATGCAAGAAGCCACCATCATTTATATTAACCAGTTTTTCTTTCTTAAAGGATTCACTCCTGAATTAGCTCCATTTAAAGGATTTTCTTTAACTTTTTGTGTATCTCTTATGTATCTCTTCTGCACAGGGCCAATAATAAGAAGTGGACAATACAGTATTTGCTTCATTGTGTGGGGGAAAAAACCTTTGTTAAATATATGGATGCAGACGACTTGATGAAGATCTTAATTTTGTTTTTGGTTTAAAGTAGTGTTTTTTTCCCCCCTCTTTTTTTTATTTTGAAAATGTACAAAATATCTATCACTACTGATAGGAGGTTAATATTTCTGTGTAGAAATGAAAATTGGTTTGTTTCAGTCTTTAGTGTAGATGTACACATTCCAGCAAATGTATTTGCAACTATTATGTGGTCGATGCTTTGTGATATAAATGTACTTTTTCAATGTATACTTTCACTTTTCAATGCCTGTTTTGTGCTTTACAATAAATGATATGAAACCTCCTGTGTCGGTAAGTTGGATATGTGGGTAACGGATGCATAGCTACTTAGCAGTGATGAATTAAGATCCATGTACACAATATAAGCTTTTCCCCATGAATTACCGAGTTTTTAAACACTGGCATGTTTTTCCCCGTTGGAGTATAGTGGTAGATTGGAGGTTCTTTTCTGTTGTATTTGGCTATTTCAGCACAAGTAATCTTGATATCTTCATTTTTTTCCTTCTATTTGATTAAAAAGCTGCATGTGTATACGATGATCTTTAGTATCGTCCATTGCATTAACAGTGAAATTTCCTTTTATACATGAGCACTGTTTCAGACCTGTACTGCTGCTACAACAGCTAACCTTCCTGTTCTTCACTTACTGCCAAGACTGTTTCAGCATAACTAATTTTGAACAGTTTTCAGACAGTGATTTGAGGAGTTTATAAGAAACATTGTTTTTCCATGTAAAGCAACTCTTTCAATGTATATATCTATATAATAGTGTGTTTCTTTTTAAATTCAGGATAGAAAAGTAATAGAATGCGAAAGTATAGCTACATTGCACCTGCCATTGAAACATTTGGGGTATGAAAATGTTCAAGCTTTTTTTTTCTTTTTGCAGTATAGATAAGCTTTGTCTTGTAATTGCACAAGTCCAGTCATTGAATCAAATTAATTTTTTATGTACTTGAATCATTTTATTAATCTTTAACATTCATGCTGAAGTTGATATTTTGTTGAAAACCATTGTTTTACTCTGCATATTTGTTGGCTCTTTGCATATTAATATATTAGACTACATGCAAATACAGTCTGTCTTGCCATTGTCTGTTGAAGTGCAGGTTTGATCCAGCCAGTATAGAACTAGCTCTGTAGGGGTGAGGAGGACTGTGCTGTGTATCATCCTTGATTGTGTTCCTTCAAGGAGCATTGCACTGTAAGTACATCAGAATGACAAATTGATGAACTGCAACAGTATCTTTTTGTCGATGTTCCACATAATGCAATTGCTATATTTTGTGTGACTATTATGTTGGAATACAGTGCTGATACCATGGAAAACCATAACTGCTTCTTAACATAGAATAATACATAGTTCTGTATTTTTTTTTTAAGTGAGCTTAATGGGTAAGTATTTTTGATATGCTTTAGCTAATAGCTAAAGAAAAATGATCATTAACAAAGTTGAATAGTATTATCAGTGCTCCTAAAATGCTGTTTTTCAGTGTAAAATATGCATATCTTTTATAGTGATATGAAAAACTTGAAATGTTTAAGACAGAGTGGTTTTCAGTTTGCAAAATTTAAGCAATGTAGGACTTAACACCTTTTCCTAAATGTTCTATCATCTGTGGGGAGCACCATTCATATGAGGACAAAAATGTTGAGGTTATAGGGCAGAAAACAAACAGTACAGCTCATTGTGGATGTTTTGAAATGTTTTTGATTGTTTTATGTACCTCAGTGACTTCCCTTACCCTTATTTAGATCCGGATACATAGTTCCAGTATGAAGCTTAATAGTAATAGTTAAGGAGTTATCTGTTAAGATCTTAAGTGTAGGGTATTGACGTGAACAATTTCAGTATTTTGCATGATGTTGTTGCATAGATGACTAGGAAAGTGTTGTGGTGCATTTAGTAATTAAACTGAAGGAAATAGTTGGATTCAGTATCATAATTCACAAATTGGAGGCTGTTGATTTTGATTCGTTTAAAATTTAAAATCTTTATTAATTGCAAACAGTGCAATTATTTATACTTCACAGTGCCTTCCCAGACCTTCCACCTTAGGTTCTGCTGCAAAAAGCAACAGGTAAGCACAACCTAAGGACATATATAAATATATCAGTACATTAATGTTGTCCCTGTGAGGTTTTTGTGGTTGTGTACTCAAAAGCAATCTGCTGCTGCTTCCCCAAATGTACTTTGTCATCTATGGTACCATATTCTAGCGCACAGTCTGTAGGTCGTTCAAGCAACTGTTTACAGTTTTGGGTAATGTTTTTTTTTTCCATTAAAATAAAATCAGTAGATTGCTGCAATAACTGAAAAATCCAAATCTTTTTGTACACCCCAACCCCCAGTTATAGAAATGTTACAGTAAGAACTATTAAATAGTTGACACTTAGGAAATCATTTTGTCAGAAATTTCAACAGCCTTCACAGCCTGTCTGTATGAATAACAGGAAATTTTCTTTGCCCTCCAAATCTTTGACCTTTTCATCGTTTTTTTTCCCCCTGTATTATTACTGCTTTAAACTATAGTAATTCAGTAAGAACATTTTGATTAGTTTCATAGACAGTTCTATTTTCATGACTTGTATTTGCCGACAAGGAAGAATAAAGAATACTGGCAGTAAGTTTTGAAAAAAGGCATGTGCATCAGTGAAATGTTAATTGTGTAGCAAATAACCTTTCATAATCTGCATAGCCAATAGTTTCTGATTTATAATATTTTAATAACTGACGCTGCATTTATTTGTTGCCAGTTTAGAGTGTTTGTGTTTAGGAATGCTGTTGAACTAGTGCATAATTGAGTTAAATGACTATCTTAAAGCAGCACCTATCCGTTGTCTCTTCATTTTCTAAATGTGCTGATCCTATTAAAACTCCTGCTTATCTTGACAACAAAGAAAAATATTCAAAAATGCTGCCTTCATTTCCACACACAGTGCTGAAGATGCTGCAAGCACCAAAGCTAGCATAAGATCAGGCCCTGAGGTAGTTCCCTAAGAGGAAGGAAGGAGCCTTGAGTGTATGCCATTGGTGAGCCGATGAGCATGGACCGTAGAAGGGCTCAATGTAGAAGGTAAAACTGGCAAATCATAATCGAGAAATATGAACTGTATTCCCATACATAATATGGTATAGGGTGTAATGTTCCTGCTCTTGATCACTTTGCATTTTAAAGTGCTATTCACTTAAATGTTCCATGAACTGTTTAAGTTTATAGTTATTGCACCACAGTGTATGCGTGTGCGTGCGTGCGTGCGTGCGTGAGAGAGAGAGAGAGAGAGAGAGAGAGAGAGAGAGAGAGAGAGAGAGAGAGGGGTCAGGTCAGTATGTTGCAAGCAGATCTTTAGAGCCTATCAAGTTTTGGTTAGTTGTAGTTTCTGTTTGCAAATCTGGGATGAATGGTTGTAGATACTAGAGACTGTTTGTATCTTGTAAGAACTTTTAATTCATTACCATAAACCACTGGTACTGTAAGCATTTTAAATAGCACCAGTCTTAACCTTTATATGGAAAGCAGAAAAGGTGAGCCAATTGCTACGAATGGGGCAGATTTTAAAATTGGTAGAAAATTGAATGGTTTAGATTGAAAGTAAACTCAATTAAAAGTTTACAGATTATTTTAAATGCCATACATGTTAGTGTAGTGATATCTAGAATTCTTTGATGTATGTCTCAGAAATGCATATATTAGAGAATCATTTTAATATTAAAACTGGTGACTTGAGATTATTGTAAAATGTTTTCTTAAATATCTTGGTACTTAATGGCTTTAGATAGGAGTTAGCAAGTGCTCTCGGGGAAGTTTTTGTTCACTTGAATACTTTCCCATTACAAGTTCTTCCTGAAAATAGTTACATGTCTAGTGTACTGATGTAGAATTAACTCACTAAAGATAATCTCGTTTTAGTTCTGCAAATTTTGCTTGGCTTTAAAATGCATTTTTATAATACTTAGAAATAATTTTGGCTGAAAATAACTCGTTTAATCAGTCAACTTACTACAAATTTGAGGGATTTTTTTATTTAAACTGGTGCTTTAAAGAAGCAAATTGATCCCTGGGTTTTATTTTCTTCAGTGATAACCCTAAAGAAACTCTTTAATGTGTTTGCGAGTATATATATTTTCTTATGCATGCTCGATGCATTTTCGTCCTGAGAAAAGTGTTCTCTACAGAAACTACCCGTGTGTTAACAGAAGATTGGCTTAAATGGCTACTGTGATGGGAACAGTGTCTTAGGGAGATGCAGCTTGGACTTGAGGTAAATTGAATACTTTACAAACTGGCTTAGAGTTTTTGCTTTCATGACATTGTATGTAAAGGGTACATGACTGTTGTAATTTTGTATTCTTTATGGTTTCTTTAATTAAATAAATGTACAGTGATTACTATTATGAGTGCTTTTGTCTTTTTGTGTCTTTGATATATATTCTGAGTAAAAATTTTCCTGCTTTGTTCCTGTCATTAAAAATTTATTGTGAGAAAAGTAATTTTTTTATTTTGCCTTTTTAATTATAAGTGCATTAAACGTTTAAAAGAGCAGATAATTACACCAATTGCACAGTTTTTAAAATAAAAGAAAGACTTTTTAATGCACAGGTAACTTTATTATGGTTTCACAACACGTTTTCCAGAAAATTAAATATAAAACCACCCAATATTAGAACATAATAGGCTTTTATTTACAGACATGTGTTGTTATAGGAACCAGGGTAACAGGGTCTCAACTATGTAATTCTGGCTGCCCTGTAGACCTTGCTGCCTCCTGTGTGCTGGGATTAAGGCCTGCAACACAACACTTGACATTTACAAACTTATTTTTAAAGCTAGAAATTTAAATCAAAATCGCATTTTTCAAATCTACTAATCATTCCACTTTAATTGTCAATCAGTGGCTAGTTATAAAATCTATTCATGCAAACTATGCTATAAATAGGGAAAATATAAAGCTTTTGTTTTAGGTTATGGCAGAATGTGTACATTTATTTCCCTTTTCTGTCAGCTGCATTTTGACTTTGCACAGCATGGTAATAAAACTGATAGGCATTGGAAATGGTGTTCTTTAGATGAGCTATTTGGAAGATGTGGGAAAAGATTAAGTCAACAGAGTGGCGCCTCTGGTCTCCTTTTTGGCCCCTCCTCAGAGATGTATCAAGAGAGTTGGAGAGAGTGAGATCCAAGTAAAGAAGGAAGCCTAGTAGTCATCCACTAAAAAAAGAAGAAGAAGAATGATAATTTTTTCCTATTTATTTCATAATAAAACAAAGGATCAAAAGCCATTTAGTTCTTACTTTCAATGGTAAGAATACAGGTACTCGCTGCTGAGCCTTTACTGTTGACTGCTTTACACATATATTCTCCTCCATCTTCGGGGAAAGTTTCTGGTAAATACAGGCAGTAAGTTTCTCCTCTTTCGATGTACTGATAGTCTTCTCCATCCTGCAGTAGTTCTCCTTCAAACCACCACGTAACTTCTGGCTTGGGTTCTCCTGTCACTTTCACAGTGAATCTCACTGGCTCACTGTCTACAACTGAGGTATTTCTTAGTGGCTTTTTGAACCATGGGGCTCCTGATCTGGTTTGCTCTTCGTCTTCAGTAGTGGAGCCGTTAACAATGCTACCTTCTTCTTCCTCATCATCTTCTCTTTTCTGTATTAAAATAAGTGTATTATCAAGATGGCATTTATTTTAGTAATATAATTTTAAAGGTTAAATAAAAAGGAAGCTTGGGATATAACGAGTGTTGGCTGGCATGCATGATGCCCCAGGTTTCATTGACATAGAAAGGAGTTGGTTTACTACCTAAACCATTCCAGTGGCTTGAAAGCTGTTGTGGGGTGCTGTCTGTTTTATTTTATTTATTTTTTTTTTTTGGTTGTTTTTGGGGGTTTTTTGTTGGTTGGTTGGTTGGTTGGTTGTTTTTTGTTTCTCTCAAGGGGTGACCATACTCAGATGAAGTCAGGGCAGACTCCCACTTGGGGCTTACTCTGGTGATAGGGAGACTGCCTTTGCCAGTGCCTGGCTAGCCATAGCATAGGTTTATAAACTCCATGTCACAGATGACATCTGAGTGGCAGGCAAAATTCCATTAGGAATTCTTAGCCTAAGGGTGGGAGACTTAGTTCTTAGCCAGTGGAGAGGGGTCAAGGAGTCTAACACGGGTAGTCCCAGTTCAGCCACTGAATCCCCCCTGCTGTAAATAGAAACTATAAAAGTTAACTGCTTCCTATAAGCAGGTATTAATAAAAAGATTGGTTTAATTATGTTGAAAGTTCCCAAGTGTGCTGGGAACCCCTGCAGTACAAGGACAGGCTAACTAGCAGAAAAAGCAACAGCCTCCAAGGAGGAAAGATGGAAGGACTGAAGATCAAGTCTTAGAGGATCCACAAGAATTTTGGATTAAAAAACCTGGTTTCACAAATTACAAAAGCCTGCGTCATATGCTCTACTGTGTTTACTTGTTATGATTGCTATCAAGATTGGTGTGGTTGGTTTTGTAATTACTTTATTCATCTGGGAGAGAGATCAAGCTAAAAGTTTTCCTTGTTACTGGCTAAAGAACATACTAATTTGGGAGAAAGGCTTTGTGTTTTTAGAAAAGGGGATATAGACTCTGGACACCTTCCAGATACGATCAGATATATGGATCAGATATGACAGGGAGACCCTTCATGTGGCACAAATACTAAAGTTGACTCATAAAAAAGACTCACATGTTCAAACAGTTTTCATCTTGACTAGTCTGTACACCCTACACAGACTTAACACAATCCATACAGATACTTTGATGGTATTTAAATTCTGTTTTTGAGATTTGTATATTGTAGAATATGAAGCTTTGGTGAGATTTTGTCTTCAGACACGCTAAACTGACCTGCTTGTCATGGGTTTTCAGACGAATCAGTCAAAACAGACATCAGAGGCTATCAACAATCATTGGCATGGCCTTCTTAAAGCCTAACCAACCCCCCCACTTTCCCTACCCACCCCCTTCAAAGATACCTCAATGTCCATATTCACCAGGAAGAAGTTATAGTCCCCATTCCCTGGGTTGGGGGTCTGCAGGTGGTTATTCTAGGCTGCCTTTCTAGGGAATTTAGAAATGGTCAGAATTGAACAGAGAAGAAATAGCTAAAATGGATTGTATAATCTCACTTGGTAGAAATCACATTTCTTAATTGCTCACAGATGTGTCTAGAACACCAAATCCATTTATACGTACTTTCTGAAGTGCTGCATCGATTTCTTTCTGTTCAAACTGCATCCGCAGTAACTTCTGTTCTTCAATTCTCCTTTGCTCTTCTTCTTGTCTTGCCTTAGCCATTTGTTCAAATCTGGCTTTCATGTTCACTTTGTGAGTAAAGGGAGACTCACTCTTCTTTGCAGGTTTTACATCAACATCATCATCCTTTAAAAGGAATGGGTAAGAGTTGTGTGCCAAGAACTTGATGTTAGTGATTCAATAATTTATAGACATAATATTGAACATACTTGGTTTGCTTTGTATGATACTGTAACTATTGAGGTTTTTGGAGAAATGGATTAATCGTTTTGAAACAATTTATAATATTTTAGTCACACCTTAAAGGCCAGCATCTCATTGGAATCCTTGCCTGTTGTGCCTAAGGCAGTGCTTTGCTTAATTAATGCTAATATTAAGGCTCTTTTACATTTTTGCACATAAATACGTTCACAGAATATTGTACATAGTGACAACTTTAAACTCTTCCTGCTACCACATAAGGAGTGGATTATCCTTGTTGCTTCTGGAAATTTTAGAAATGTATGGATTATGTCAGATGCAAGGTAGAAACACAAGGAGATGGAGAGGCGTCTGGAATATGGGAAACTGTTGATGAAGGTGAGTCATGTATTTAAGGGTGATTTTTGGAAGCCAAGAAAATAAAAAGGCAGGATCACCTCTCAAAAGATACCTAGGAGAAGGCCAATTGAGTGATAAATTACCAATCTTTGGTACAGTGGTATAGACAGATTAAAAATGGTGTCAAAAAGTTAACTGGGCTGGAGAGATCAATCAGTGGTTAAGAGCAACTGGCTATTCCAGAGGTCCTGAGTTCAATTTCCAGCAACCACTACATGGTGGCTTACAACCATCTATAATGGAATCTGATGCCCTCTTCTGTCCTGTTAAGTAACAAAAACAGAAAAATTGACAAAACCAAAAAAAAAAAAAAAAAGTCATATTTAAAGTTTTCATGGAGGACTATTGTGCCTGTAATAGTGCGTATAGCCAGTGTCCGTGGAAACCAGAAAAAGGGTATGTCCTCTGGAACTAGAACTGCTCTGTGGATACCTGGCAGAGAACCTTAGTCCTCTACAAGAAAGCCAATTCATTTAGTATATGTGGGGTCTAGGGCTGAAAAACCAGGGCCTCCTGAATGCTAGGCATATATTGCCAACTAAGCTGTATTCTCTTGATCTCTAGAAAATCTTATTTATGTTTCCATAGTACTGTGGGGAACTTGGGGGGGGGGGTGTCTCTGTATGTAAAGTACACCAAGTAAATGGAAGTTGGAAACAAACTAGTACCTTTATAAGAAAATCTTGACTCATGAGCACATACGTGCTTTTATCACTTTGATGGTTTCTTGGTTTCCCAAATAACATTTTAGTTATATTTTCCTAAAACCCAGAGCATGAGGTAATAATTACATACATACCTGATGGGTGCTTACTTACTTACTGTCAAGTGATCACTAGTTGCCTATAATGCTGTGGTTTGTTCTGGAGCTGGAGATGTAGCTCAGCTGCTAGAGTGCCTGCCTAGTGTATACAGGACCCTAGGCATGATTCTAGCACCCCAGAAATGGAAGTGAGAGCCCCAGTCAAAGCCAAAAGCCAGCCTGTGCTGTGAGACCCAGTGGGTTAATGGTGGTTTGCTTTCATTACCAATAATCTTTCCAAATATGTGAGAGGATAGTTAAGCCAGTATAACTAATGTTAAAACTGAATAGTAATAGGACATATAATCTTCCTTCTAGAATTTAGCATAAACTTTGTACAAATTCATTACTTTGCATAGCTTCCTCTCAAAACCACAGTCTCAAAAAGAGAAGAAAAACGTTTCAGTAAGCAAAGCCTAACTGAAAGGAATGTCAACTGTTAAAACATTGATATTATCTTTTCTAGAACCTTTAGAAAACTAAGCTGATGTTATAAGGAAGTAAAACTTAAATGGAATGAGTGTCATAGAGAACTGATAATATTGGTACTAGGATATTAGAGCAACACAGTGACTCTTGAGACAGTAAATCATTCAAAAATTAAATTAGGCTGAGAGGGAAGCTCCATTGGTAGAATGAGAGTATAGCATGCATTAGATGCATTAGTCCTCAAATGTGACTCTTAGCATCACGCCTGCATGTGGTGGGCTAAGGCTTTCCGGGATGGGAAGGTGGTAGTTGATGCCAGCCTGGGATACAGAAGACTCAAGGTCAAACACTATGTCCCTGGTGGTGGTTAACCAAGTAGGTGAGAACAAAAATGCTGTGACAGTGAACATTGGATTTCTTAATCAGAGGTTACATGGGTGAATTAGACCTTAAAGTCTAGAATTTTAATTTTGAAGATACTTGATTCCCAACCCCCATTCCAAAACAAGATCTCACTATGTTACCCTGTCTGTCCTGGAACTCACTCTGTACAGCAGGCTTGCATTCAGACCATAAATCTGCCTCCTAAGTACCTGGATAAAGGAGTTCACCACCGTTTCCATATGAAGGTTTATTGGTATTTCTCAAAGGGGACGGACGATACGATTAGATTCTAAGGTTGAAGGGAAAGTTCATCCTTGGAGGTTAACAGTTTACCTACAGTTTTTTAAAGTTCTTAATGACATTTAATCCATGCTGGATAGATGAGATTTATATAGTTGACATCCTAATCTTACAACTATGCCAGAAGTAATACAGCAAACATACCAGTTTCATTATAGATTTTACAGTGACTGTGTACAAAAGAGCAACTGTATATTTGTTGGACTGTTTGCTTGATAGATGGAGGTTTTAAAACAGGCTCTCCTAGAGCCCAGACTGTCCTTGAACTCATCCTGCCATTCCCAGGTGCTGAGATTATAGCAATAAGTCATACCCAGCTTGAACGTTATGTTAACCTTGTACAACATAACCAGTCAAAACTCCCCTCATCACTAGACTGTTATTTTCCTGCTGCCAGCTGTTACTCATCAGACTTACAATGAGGTAAGTACATACTTTCATCTCACTAAGCTAGGAACTAGTGTCAGACTTCGTTTGCCTTGAACAACAGTTCACAGTACTTTACCAGACCTGGTTGCCCTAATGATGGTATAGTAATAGTAAGGTCCTGAGCAACCATCTAGAGGAAAAGTTACTTGGTTACATTAGGTCTTACACGGTGTTGGTGCCTGCACTCAGTTGGAGGCAGTTGGAGGCCAGTCTGCTCTACAGACAGTTCCAGAACAGCAGGAGCTGCACAGAGGAAACCCTGTTTTAAAAAGCCAAAATACAAAGGTATTGCCAAGCAGAGTGGTATGTGCCTATAAATCCAGTGCTCAGGAGGTGGAAGGAGGAGAATCAAGATTTCAGGGTTAATCTGTTATTTTGCCCTTGGCCCTGCCTTTATGCCTGTCTTCTACTTCATCTTGATTCAAGAGTTCTTTAGTAACTATTTCTCTGCCTTAAAATGTTTAGTATAACACCATTATGGCAGTTATGGTGTCTGTAGGGTAAAGTCCTTTCAACATTTAGCCACAATGTACTTTGACAATTTCACAACCCATTATTCAGTGAGTCATGCCATTATAGTCCTTGGAGTCTGTTTTCTAATCCCTCAAAATAGTAGTTTTTGTTAGTTCCTGTTGTCGCTTAGTCTGGAATGTTTGTCCTCCCGCAAAATTTTTTTAATGTGAGAATGCTTTACAAATGAGAAGGACCCTAAAAGTTGAATAATATTTCAGCAGGACAGTAGATAAGACGTTCACTGCAGAAGCCATTTCAAAAGCAAAGGCCTGGTTAAAGCCTGGAGTCTGGCATGGTGTGGAGAGGACACATGGCTTAGGGCGGAGGGAGCAAAGCATCCAAAGTCTACAATGCTAAGGTTGGGCCATTTGTGGCTTGGATTACAAGTCACCGTGGAAGGATTTTCTGCAAACAGCCTGGTAGACTAAAAGAGGTGATCCAGAGCTGTGCCTGTTACTTTGTGCTGAAATGCCGTAATCCTACAAACCTCCAGGTACACTATGTCCAGTATGACTTCATGGCAGTAGGCGAAACGTACAGCATAATTGGAGGTTGTCATTCATAGCCCTAGCTCACTCGTTTTCTTAGAACAACTTGCCTGACCAACTGTCACCCTGATTTAACTTATTTCTACCTTTTATTTACTGCCATTCCATTTTTTCCTCTCCTGTACCCTATCCATTACCCCATTCCCATCCTGTTTGACTCTGTGAGAGCTATATGAGCTTAATAGACTTTTGCTATTCAGTTTCCAGATTATTGGCATATATATCAAAATGAACTGTAAATACTAGAACAAGATCAATGTTATAATAAACACAACAGTAATATACCTCATGGAAGTTTTCTGCTTCTCGCTCTTTAATTTCAAGGTCAATTGCTCTCCTTTTTGCTCTCTCTTCTTCTATCTTTTTCTGTACTTCTTTTTCAGACAACTGTCCAATTTTTTCAAACTTGCTTTTTAGATTTTTGGCTTGAATTGAACCACTCCTTTTTAATTTAATTAATTCTTCATATTCTCTACTCAACCCAAAGCTTTCATTTTCTTCTTCTTCCTTCAAAAGAATAAGATTTCCATATGTTGAATATCAGCAGATTACAATGAATGCCCCTTCTTATCTCTGTGTGTGGGGAAGTAGAACCAAGCAGATGCCTGGAACTCATAGGACAAGTGGAGTCATATGTATATACTGTTTTAAGAGTTTTATTTCTGGGACTAGAAAGATGGCTTAGTGTTAAGAGCACTGGCTAATCTTTCAGAGAATTTGAGTTCAGTGCCCAGCATTCATATCAAGGCTTACCAACTTTAACTCTAGTTCCAGGGATCTGACATTCTCCTTTGACTTCCACTCCCACTGCTTGCTCATGGTGCCAGGCATATACACAGGCAGAAGATGAATACACAGAAAATAAGTCTAAATTTAAAAACATTACTTAAGAACTTCCAACCTTGCACATAAAGAAAGCCTTGTACAGCTTCTCTTTGGCATATTTAATTGCTACTATCAATACTATTGTGCTACCCACAATTAGATACAGTATTGGTTACTTAATTTTTTTTTAGATTTTCTATTTTTACACGTATAAATTCTTTGGCTGCATGATGTGTGTATGCCACATGCATGCCCTGTGCAGGTTAGAATAGGGCATCAGATCCCCTGGAACAGGAATTCATGGATAGTTGGGAGCCACGGGTGCTGGGAATTGAGTCTCCGTTCTTTGGAAGAACAGATCTACTCTCCTTTTGACATGTTAGGACACAGTTACTTACAAGGCTCACACAGGAGAAACAATTTAGTTATAGAAAATAAATCATGTAAAGGATCTTAATGTTTTAAATGCGTTTTCAGTATCACATCGGGCCACGTTCCTTGCCACACTCTACCAAGTCAGACATGGTAGCCTATACTAACTATACGTGTCATAAAAGTATGTCAGATATCCATATGTGATTAACAGTATGATTAACAGTACATAAAGGTCACACTAAAGCAATATAAGGAAGATACTCAGATCGCTAAGTGAATATTCTTACATTTTACCTTTCCCATTTCTTGTCTCAGTTGTTCAAATTCCTGTTTCTCCATTTCTAGTTTTTGCCTCCGTTCTTCCTCTGTTCGTCGTCTTTCTTCTTCCATTTTTTGTCTTAATAATTGTTCAAAATTAATTTCCAGTTTTCCAGGCGTTAGAGATTCTTGAGAGACTGCTTTATAAATCTCTGGGGAATCATCATCTAATACCTATTTAAAATAAATATTTACCTTTTTTCCCCAGAATTGTACATACTAAAAAGGTATTTCTTACAGAAACAGATTTATTGAATAAAAGTTTCATGCTAATCTAAAACTTCAGAGATCATAAACTTTCACAAATCAATGAATAAGGGAACATTATCAAAAATGTAAGGCTGTGTGGTATGAAGGATGGTAACCAGTACAATTCTCTATTGAAATGAGCAAAATATGCTCTACTGTTACACAATGAGCCACTGGAATTAGAAACTGATGTTCTTTAATGTTTAAAATATTTGGGGGGGGGGCGGAGGGATGGCTCAGCGGTTAAGAGCACTGACTGCTCTTCCGGAGGTCCTGAGTTCAAATCCCAGCAGCCACATGGTGGTTCACAACCATCTGTAATGAGATCTGATACCCTCCTTCTGGTGTGTCTGAGGACAGCTATACTGTACTCATAAATAATAAGTAATAAATATTTTTAAAAGGGTTTAAATATATATATACATACATATATATATATATATATTTGTTGGATTGAAGTGAATCTCCAATTCTGTTCACTAAAATAAAACATTTCAGTTAAATCATAGTCTTAATGAGTTACATGTGTACCATCTTAAGCTTTTATCGGAAAAAAAAAAGTACCTTAATGCCATAATTTTATGGTGCAGTTTTGCTGCCAAGATGTTTTAAAGACATAATAGTTCGTATATTCTTAAAATTACCAGTCCACCACCCACAGCTATGGCTGGGGTAGGCGCTGCTTTCCGCTGCCTAGGTGCCTTGTCCGGAGCTGGGGCCTTGAGTTTGGCCACCTACAGGACACACGGCGCACAGTTTCCGGATGCCTACGGGAAGGAGCTCTTTGACAAGGCCAACAAACACCACTTTTTGCACAGCCTGGCCCTGTTAGGGGTACCCTATTTGCAGAAAACCTGTCTGGGCAGGGTTGCTGCTAGCTTCTGGAACTACCTTATTCTGCACCAGCTTTTACTACCAGGCTCTGAGTGGAGACACTAGCATCTAGACTCTGGGGCCTGTTGGAGGGAGGCTGCTAATCTTGGGCTGGCTTGCCTTGACTTTTTAAGGTCTCTTGTTTAAGTGCCCAGTCCTGGCTTTTCTGGGTAACTGGGTGCAGAGGGAAAGGGGAATGTTGAAGCAGAAAAGAAATTAAAAGAAAAAGGCTTACATAAAAAAAAATTAAAAACCAGTCCAGTTATAAATACAACTAATCCAGTAACCTTATAAAACAGCTTAGAATTAATACCCTTGGTTTACACATGAGAAACTGGAGAAACTGACAGAAAAGTAACTTTTCAAGGTAGCAAAGCCAGAAGTCAAGCTTTAGAATATTTCCAATAAGATTATAAATAATGCTATACATGTGGGAAAGTGTCAAGAGTGAAATCTATTACTTTATATGGTACAAGAGATTAGAAATGTGAATAATTAACACTGCTTTTTGTAATTTTGTAAATTTATATGAATAATTAATTTGATTGTGACCATGGGCAAGCTCCTTACCTCTCTTGAGCCTCCCTTTGACAATTTTATTATTCTCACAGGATTAAATGAAGTTTGGAAACACTAAGTGCATTGTCTAATATTGAGGTAGGCTCCCAACTGTAGGGTTTAAACTTTAAAAAATGTTTATCTGTCTTATTGTGGGTGGGGTGGGGCAGGTTGGTGTCAGAAGAAATTTTTCAGGAGTCAGTTTGTTCTTCCTACCAGGTTGGTTTCCAGGAGTGAGCTTAGGCCATCAGGCTCAGTGGTGGTATCTTTAGCTAGCTGAGCCATCTTCCCAGTCTCCAATAACAGCTTTATTATTTGACTACCTCCTGAATACAAGCAATCTCAGAATTGCTTGGAAGCTGTTGTCTGATCCATTTTACCACGAAAAACAATTTAGTTCTGTTTTTCTGTGTCCTGGAGATAGATACTTCTGTTCAGATCTGACCTGTGGCCTGCAGACATGGACAGGGAGTGAGAGGATCTCTCCTGGGCTCACTGGCAAGACAGCAAGCAAGTTAGGACTTGGTCCCAGGCAAGGATTAGCAACAGACTACAGTAGTGAAGATGGGAGAATAAGTCAGGGGGAATCAAATAAATGGGAGTTTATAACCAGTTAGGCATGAATGAAAAGTTGAAGGAATATGTTTCAGGCTTCTGAGTTTCTGATTTGCGTGTATGGACGAGTGATTAAACCAAGTCCTTGGCAGAATACCCAGGACAGGCAGGAACAAATACTAGGCTATTTTATCAGAAGGCAATTAAAATGCAAAAAAAGGGATACAGTTTGCATATGTTAAATTACTTAAAATTGACTGTTCAAATACCTATTTTACAAACATTAACATGGTATGGAAAGTTTTAACTTTTTGACAAACTAGGTATCAATATGTAAGAGAATGATGGATATTTTGAAGTTAGATAATTATGAATAAATGACTTTGATGATCTAATATAGAGTGGGATTAAAATGGCAAGAATGAAGGCGAAAAGGACAGGAGAAGAGAATGGAATGATGGAGGGAAATGTTAGGGGAAATCCCATTTTGTTCTTGACACTCAGAGCTGGCCTAAAAGAAAGAAAATGTATCTTTCTAGAGAAGGATGATAACTTCCAACCTTTTATGCCAGGCATGGCATTGGTAATCAAATCTCTTTCAATACCAACTGAAGCAAATGCTGAAAGGACCTGATATTTGGCATTCATACTCTTTGCTACAGATTCCAGAGATGACAGGATGGCCGTCCTCCTCAGAGTCTAGTCATTTGATTCACATGTTTGAAAGACCGAATCTTCGGGCTAGGTTTGATAGCTTATTAAGTCTTTGTCTTGAAAGCATGAGGACCTGAGTTCAGTCCCCAAAGCCCAAGGAAAACTAGGTACACACCTGTAATCTCAGTACAGTGGAGGCAGAGACGGGAAGATTTCTCAGACTGCTAGCCAGTCCTGTCACAAAAAAGGACAGCATTCCTGAGAATGACACCCAAGATGTTGTCTGGCTTTTCATAGCTTGGGCAAGCGCACACACTGTACACTGCTGACTGCAGACTCCTGTTAGCCTCTGTCTTACCATGCTTCTCCTGGCTTACTGCTGACTGCAGACTCCTGTTATCCTCTGTCTTACCATGCTTCTCCTGGCTTACTGCTGACTGCAGACTCCTGTTATCCTCTGTCTTACCATGCTTCTCCTGGCTTACTGCTGACTGCAGACTCCTGTTAGCCTCTGTCTTACCATGCTTCTCCTGGCTTCAGCAAATGCCTTCTTCTCCTCCTCCATCCTCCTTCGCGCCTCCTCCTCGGCCTTTCGTTTTTCCTCTTCTCTCCTTTGCCTTTCTATTTCCTCAAAACTGAGTCGGAGTTTTCCTGGGCGGTACTCTTTAAAAACCGTTTCTGTGTCTTGGCTTTCATCCTCCTCGTTTACCTAATAAAGAAACTACTTATTACTAATCATTGAGATTCTTTGGCCCAGGAATGGATTACCAGTAGAAAGGCATGTGGTTAGCAACTGGACAGAATAGTATTTCAAAGCTCCCAGAATACTTACTCCAATTCCTTTTTACTTTTAATTTTTATCTTTGGTTTTTGAGGCAGAGTCTCTCTAAAATAATAGCCCTGGCTGTCTTGAAACTCACTGTGTAGACCTGGCTGGCCTTGAACTCAGAGATCTGACTGACTCTGCCTCCCATGCCTGGCCAAATCCTCTTTTTTAATATCCTATATATAAAATGACCATATGTAGAGAAGTTACAAATAAAAATGTACTCAAGATTAAATAAAATTTCTCAGTCTAGCTTTTAAACAAGTCAAATTTTAAAGGGCTCATGCTGACTGTTTATTCTCATAAACTAAATGGTTTGTACTTAGAGCTCAGGTGTACACACACAGTCTGGAGAGGGCGAGACGATGGTGATCTGTAAGCATTTTCCTGCCAGGTGTGGTAGTGTGCACCTGCAGAGGTAAGAGGAGCTGTGTAATTCAAGGCCAGTCTAGTTTACATAGGAAGTTCCAGCCCAGCCAAATCTATAGCAACACCTTGACTCAACTTTAAAAAAAAAATGTTTCTTCATTATGAACTAGGGTGATTTTCCTTATACTAATCAGATAAAAGCCTGCCTGCCATCTGATATTTATATAAAATTCATTTCGCAGTTTATTTGCTCACCTAAGTATGAATTGAAACCTTTTGCTAACATCTTACTGGGCTGCTTGCCCATTATAATAAAACGTGCAGGTGTTACTTAAAAGCGAATAACATTTCATTTGTTTCTGAGACAGTCTTCCCATACAGACCAGGCTGGCCTAGAACTCAGAGACCTGCCTGCCTCTACCTCTCAAATGCTGAGATTAAAGGCATGCACCACCATACCCAGCCAGAAGTAATAACATTTTAAATAATGTCTGGAGAATTCAAAATGTTAAGCTGCAATCTTCATAACATTATTAATGAAAGCTAATCAAGAAGGTCATGGTAACTTTGAAAATTATAGCTGTTCATTTTTAAATTTTCAAAATGAGACTGACATCTGTGCTTTTTTTTCTTTTTATAATAATAGGGATTAGTGGGGATTAAGCCTCGGGCCTTGTGGATGCTAGACAAGTGCTCTATCACGGAGTATAAGGGTATTGCCCAGGTTGGCCTTTTCCTCTGAGTCTGTAGTACAGGCTAGCCTTGAGTGTGTGTTCTTCCCTCCTCAGCCCCCTAAGGAGCTGAAACTGTAGACCTGTGCTCCTCAAGTGAAATTCATAATTTGACTTGAAAATGTCCCACAACATATCATTAAATATACTGTTTAACTTACACAAAAAGAAAAAACATGCATTGAGGAATATTTTTATATTAACATAGTATATAATAGTAAAGTAAAAAATTCAAAGCATATTGGACAACATGCCCCAAAGTTAAAACTCAAAAAAAAAAAATACAAGCGAATTGTAAATATATTGTATATAAATATATACAGTTTCAAAACATGCCTTCCGGGGCTTGAATGGTATCAGTGGTAGTGCACTTGTTTAGTATGTACTAGGTCCGATCCATAGTACTATGAAAATAAAACAATGAAATGAGGTTCCCCATTTAGAGAGCCCTCCTCCTCCATGGATCTGCAGGACGCCATGCAGAACTGGCTGCCTCTCCCATAAGGCAAGGGTAGCATGTATACACTTGCCATGTTCCGCCTTGCTTCCTCAAAGGCACGCCTCTCTTCTTCTAAGCGCCGTCTTGCTTCCTCTTCTGCTTGCTTCTTGCGGTTTTCTTGTCTTTGTCGTTCCAGTTCTTCAAAAGTTGATTTCAATTTTCCAGGAAAACGTGATTCTTTTTTGGCCTCTGTTTCATCATCCTATGAAAACAAACTTGTTATCCAAAGGGCAATTGTTGTTAAACTAACTTTTGATTTGTTCTTGTAAAAAAGTTACCATGACCAATGAAAGGCATTTTGCTTCTTTGAGAGCTCTGCACTCTTCTTCATGTCTTGTCTTTTCTTCTTCCTGACTAACCCTTCCATTCCTGTGTTCTCTGTCCAGGTCCTCAGGATCCTTCCTGTTTGCAGCTGCTCTGTATGATTTGGCAGGGACCACTGTTATAAGGAGTGAGTCATCTCCTTCCTATGTACAAGATACACAGTTAGCATCCATACCCTTAAGAAAATGTAGGTGGTAGGGTCCTTCCCCTCCGTAAGTGGTGGATTAGCATTGCTGTCAAGGCTATAAAGGACACAAAAAGAGCTTAATTTTTAAACTAGTTACTATTAAACGTGTTTCTCTAAACTCACTGTGCATTAATCAGTTTTACTGAGACCCATTGGTGGCAGCTTCAAGAAGCACTGCGTGATTTGAAAGATAGACTAGATAGACCTGCTAAGTAACAAGACTGTAGAACCATTGCCTGGCTTTAGACAGTCTACAGTAATTTCACAGTAGGGTGTGCATGTAAGCATACTTCAAACCAATTTGATGGTGGATAGCTTCATCTTAAACATACAACAAAGTTTTCTCCATCCAAGTTTTTCAGTACTTAATAAAGTTGTATTTAATGGGAAACCCACTGACTCTTCACCCAAGTGCCGCACTGACACGTTCACAACGTAAAGCTGTAACGCACTGAGCCTGCTGACGTCTAAAACAAGTCCTTGGGTTGCTTTGTTGAGACAGGGTTTCCCTGTATGGTTCTGACTCTCCTGGAACTCGCTCTCTGTAGACCAGGCTGGCCTTAAAGTCACAGAGATCCACCTGCCTCTGCGTCCTGAATGCTAGAATTAAAACCCTGCACTACTACACATGGTTAAAATGCATTCTCAAAATCAATTTTAATTGGTTTTACTACAAATTTATCATTATTTCTAACTTTTTTCAAAAATAAAAATTATAAAGCATAATACATGTCCTTAAATAAAAATGTTTCCAACTTTTGTACCATAATTTTAGGCACACCATCAAATTGGTTGGCTGGATTTTTAACTTGGCTAGTTATCTGAACTGTTCTTATGGTTATTGGCTATTCCTTCATGGTAATACGCCGTCCTCTCTACACTAGTATGTGAAAACCAGAATGTGAGCTCTTAGGGACTGTGAGGAAAGAGGATAATATATGGAATGTCAGCTTTAGAGGTTAGTTCAGAAACGTGTGTCCCTAAAAGACCCGAGGATGCTGACTTCATGCCCCAGCTGGGCAGGCAGAAGCATACTTTTCTTTAAATACACTGCAGTGTTTGTAAGAGTCAAAGTATACTCTTGCCTTTACAAAACATGTTTGACTTTTGTTATTGCCATACTTAAAGAGTGGTGAGGTGAAAATCTCTGCATGTCTGTCTTTGTGAACCAGGTAATTTTCAGTGAATGTTTCATTAAAGGAAACGTCTGTTACCTCTGATGCGGACTCGGTTCCCGTATTGTTTATGTCCTCAATCTATTGAATGAGAATTTCATATCGTTAAATTACATTGAATTTTTGCATCTAAACAGTAATTTATTCATGGCTTCCGGTAAAATTTCATCTTTTGACTGTGAGCTTACAAAGGAATGATTAACTTAGTAGCAATTTAAACTGAGAGCTCCAAAAACCCCTCAGATAGTAGACAAAGATTCATCACAAGCAATGAAACGGTGGCGACCCTAGTTCTTTTTTTTTTTTTTAAATCTATTATTTCTCTGTGTACCCCTGGCTATCCTAGAACTCTCCTTGTAGACCAGGCTGGCGCCTAACTTACAGAGCTATGCCTGCCTCTACCTCCTGAATGCTGGGATTAAAGACACGTGCGACCACGCCCAGCCCGTGACCCTATGTTTTAATCACAGCTATCTGGCAAGGGTGTAACTGATAAAATAATACAGTATGGTGGAAATATAACAGGTGGACTTTACAAGGAAGGACATAGTGTATTTGTAATATCTTCATACTGAATCAGGAAAAGGCCGTCATGTAAAGCACAGTTCTTTGAAGCTGAAGCAACACTGAGTTAGCTGGGTGAGCAGGCGACACACGAGCAAACTGGAGAGAAGGAGTTGACTCTAACAGTGCAGTGTCAGCTCTCGGGAGAAGGAGACACAAGCAACATGCAAGTATCATGACTTCTGTGAGTCTGACATCAGCCTCGCCTGTGTCACATTCCAGGCCAACCAGGACTGCACAGTGACAGCATGTCTCAAAACAAGAACAGCAGAATTCAAAGTACCTTATATTTTAATAATGAATACTTTAAAGTTTAATACTTTAAAGTTTATAAAGTTTATACTATAAAGTTTAATTTCTGGGGGCTAGAGAGATGGCTCAGTGGTTAAGAGCACTGACTGCATTTCCAAAGGTCCTGAGTTCAATTCCCAGCAACCACATGGTGGCTCACAACCATCTGTAATGGAATCTCATACCCTCTTCTGGTGTGTCTGAAGACAGTGACAGTGTATTCACATTAATTTTTGAGGATGTTTTAATACAAAATACTGGTTATACTGACTTGCTAGATAAATGGTAAAGGTTTTTTCAATGCTGTATTTCACTAAGTCAATTTTTAATGGCTCTATAATAAAATAATTACAAAATAAACTGTTTTAGGGATTGGGGATTTAGCTCAGTGGTAGAGCGCTTGCCTAGCAAGCGCAAGGCCCTGGGTTCGGTCCCCAGCTCCGAAAAAAAGAAAAAAGAAAAAAAAAACTGTTTTATAATGAACAATCAAATTAATTCAATAAAAAGATCCAGGAACTCTGAGAAGCCAGACAGTGAGAATACAGAAAAGAGAAAGAGTTATTTAATCCTAGGTTTCTATCTCCTACAGCTTTTCCAGGCCCTGGTCAGTGGATAGAACACCATGGGCCTTTTATTTTTTGCTGCTTACGTTTCTGTTGCTGTTGCTTTATTTCACTTTTGTTCATTTTAAACCACCAGAAGGCCACAAAGGATACAGTCCTGTATTTTTTTCAACAAACATGAAAAGTGATTAATTTCTTTCAAGGGAGCTATGCTACCAGTATAGTGAAGAACAGACATTCAGATTCAGTTGTTGACTTTCACAAGTTAACATTTAAGAACTGTTTCTCAACTTTCTTTTGCTTTATATAAAGCAGATTTGTTTCTTCCTCAGATTTCTTCCACTGTCTTTTCTTAAAATTCCATCTCCCAGCAATACTATGTCTGTGTCTAAATGGATGAACTTAATTTTGTCCATCAGGTATCTTAAGTTAATCAGATAATTCACCCATAGGGTTTTCCCACAAAATTGATTTTTTATTCTAATTTTTAAAACACAACATATATTCCTTTTTAAGTCTTTGTAAGACCCTGCAGTCTTAGGAGTAGCAGTTACCTTGGTGATCACTTTAACCGTTCTGGACTCAGGAATACCTTACATACTGGTTTGTACTAGTAAACTGTATTTTTGTTTTGTTTTGTTTTTTGTTTTTTTGTTTTTTTGTTTTTTTGTTTTTCTGGAGCTGGGGACCGAACCCAGGGCCTTGCGCTTACTAGGCAAGTACTCTACCACTGAGCCAAATCCCCAACCCCGGTAAACTGTAAACAAACATTACACTACAGTGCATTAAATCATATTAAATTTGAGTGCAAATGTACTTTATTTTAGAATCAGACTTTCCATATTTATAAGAAGAGGTTACTATTACTACGTTGTTGTGGTATCCTTAATTAATTTAGTAGGGCTAAAACATCGTTAGCTAGGGTTCTCCGGCACCTACAGACAGCAAGTGTTTGGTGTAAAGACCTTGACTTTTTTTCACGATCATAGTTTTTTTAATTTCTCTTTGAGCATCCAGTCTTTATTATAGGCAGGCTCGCTGACAGGTTTTCCTTTTGCTTTGTTTTGAGAAGCCACTGTCTAGCATTCCATTCTTGGATTTCAAGTCTAGAAAATGAGTACCTTGAAAGTATAGAAGACTGAAAGATACGTTACGTGTATACACAGTATACTGTGTTAGATGCCACATTTTATATACTTCAGTGCTGTTTATAACTTTAATATAACTAATCTTAACTCATATCTGCATACTTAAATTCTAAAGTAATTATATATAGCATAATTAAAATTCAATATTTCTCACTTTATAATTTTCACTCATTTTATAAACTTTCACTACAAAATGAATGTTCATCTTTAATCACTAGAGTCTGGAGGCAACACTGAGGTACATACAGATAGGGATACAAAACAGAGTATAGGAAACTCTCGTTCTGCTTAAGAGTGAGTCCAGTCATGTCATCATTTACCAGTCAACAAGTAGCCACTTGGGCCCCAGCAGAAGTCATTTGCAGGACTGACATTAGTGAAGGTTTGGGGCGTGCAAGAATGGGATGTGCTTTATTTGCATGATCACTTTTCTCTTTAGGAAAGAGCAGAAGATTAACAGGGCCCAGCACACCGACTTAAGAGAGCGGTCTCTGAGCCTCTGCTCTCGCAGAGGACCTGGCTTTGGTTCCTAGCACATGCGTGATGACTCAGAACTGTCTATAGCTCCAAGTCCAAGATTCACTGCTTCCTGACCTCTGTGGACACCGCACGCACATGGTGCACATGCACACAGGATAGCACTTTTAAACATTGCCATTAAAAAGGCATAACTGTGCTTTGTAATTATGAATAGTTTATGTGTGAAAATGTCATAAATCTTTATAAAATTCTCCAAGTACCAAGAAAAGTTGGGCATATAGTCAGGTTAAGCATGCAGAAACAATTAGTGAGATTCTACAGGATGAAAGTTGCATCGTCACTCCTAAGACAGGCCCGGCTGCTCACACCACTATGCATCCAGCATGGATATTTTCCTTTAAGATAATAATTTTAGGCTTTCCACTATTAATAGGTTTATCAAGTATTTCAATTCAGCAATGTCCTGATTAGTTCTCATTTTTTCCTGTTAGTTACAGAAACAAACCCCAATGTAGCATTTAGCACCTACCTGCTCAGCTCTTTTTGCTAATTCACGCTGCATTTTCCTCTTTTCTAACAGATCCTGCTCAATTCTGCGTTTTCTCTCCTCTTCTGTTCTCTTCCTTTGTTCTTCCTGTCTGTGTTTCTCCATTTCATCAAATTTGCCTTTAACTGTCCCTAAACACACACAAAACAACACACACAATACACACACAAAAACAAAACACACTTAGCTCAGTGGTAGAGCGCTTACCTAGGAAGCGCAAAGCCCTGGGTTCGGTCCCCAGCTCAAAAAAAAAAAAACAAAAAAAAAAACAAAAAAAAAAAAAACAAAACAAAACACACAAACCTTGGCAACTTTGCCATGTTCCTTTCCCTCACAGTCCCATTTACATTCAGCCCACAAGGGTCGCCTTACCTGTGAGCTTTGGGACATAAGCCTTTTCTACTTTAGACGGCTCTTCTTCCTCATCAGAAGCGAGCATGTCTTTAATCTAGGTGGTTAAAGAAATGCAAACACATGTCAAAATTAGACTCGATTATATTAGAATAGCCCCTCTGCCCCACACTGCCGAAGAACCCTCTAGGGTATCCAAGGGATTCCAGAAACCACAGACAATTCTCAGCTCTGTGCATGCTGTTTTCTCTTGTATGAAAATTATATTCACACAAGAAAAACATATATTAGGCACAGTAAGAAACTAAAAACGTAATTATAAAAGGATGATTATAAAATGCACTGTATGGGGTTGGGGATTTAGCTCAGTGGTAGAGCGCTTGCCTAGGAAGCGCAAGGCCCTGGGTTCGGTCCCCAGCTCCGGAAAAAAAAAAAAAAAAAGAACTAAAATGCACTGTAATGGAATGAATTTAAAGCTGTTTACTTGCAGGCTGGATGTTTTGGACCATGGCTGACTGTAGGCACTGTAAGCAGTGAAAGAACTGCAGAGAGGGATGGATGAGCCCAGGACCTAAGTCAGCTCACAGACAGACAGACAGACAGACAGACAGACAGACAGACAGACATAGAAAGCATTGCTAACCACGCTACATATGAAATGTTAGTGAGAATAGTACACTAAAGTGAAGAACATGAGATTTTTCACAAGAATAAAATAAAATGACCTCCTGCTTTCTCCTGTTCCATTCTCTTTCTCTAATATATTGTTCTTTTCTTCTTTGCTTTTCGTCTCTAGATCGCCTTTGATTTCTTTCTTCCCTGGCCCTCTGCATGGCTTCAAATTTATCCTTTACATCTCCCTTGCCGAGTTTTGGCACATAGGATTTGGGGACAGGTTTAGATGAAGAAAGCAGAATCTTTGTTAGAAGAAAATAAAGAGAAGAAAGTTTAAAAAGAAGAAATTAGACAAAGATAACAACAAGATACATTATAATATCAAAACAGATAGAAATGAATTTCAAACCTTTATTTGGATCATCGCAGCCTGATTAGATGTTCTCTAAAACTTGTTAAGTTGAACTTACAGAAAATATGAGAGCAGAAATTTTATTAAGTCAAAGATTTTCAGAAGTGAAACCCCAACCAGTTGGTAGCCTTTTACTGAGGGTGAAGGCCAGTAAAATATAAAAATATTGAACTCTAATTTAATTAAAGAATTTTTATTTCTCCATCCTATTATTAAGGATTCAAATTAACATCACTCCCTTACTAATTAAAAAGGTCAATCTTAGTACAGTATATGAATTTGGAAACAAAGCAAAGATTGGGCTTTTGAGGTAAAGTGTGTACAGATGGCACTGTTGCCGTTATGCTATACAGTACAGGCAAAGCTGATGGCCAGTTTAACCCCACAAGACGTGATTCGTGCCTCCTAGCACATTGCCCATGTGTAACTCCACAAACCCCATGAAAATGTGCAGGGAAGCTACAACATCTGCGTGGACTCGGCTCTAAAAGGGAAACCCTGAAGGAAGGAAATCTGATAGGAGACTAGAGAAACAGTTTTCCTATTCTAAAACTAAGGATGTAGATTCTTCTCATCGTTTTCAGAAGTTTGTTTCCGAAAGAAGCTTTTATAAATAAAATCGAGTGTCAGAATGCCAAACTCTCTCCTCATAATCTGCCACAGATCATGTGGCAGACCTGGCCCCTCATGGCTGTTTTGTCACTTTTGAGTGTCAGCATCTGGGAGCTCTCAATTCTCAGCAACTACAGCCAAGAAACTGAAAGGGAAAAAATTTAAAGGATGTTTACTGCAGTCCTCTAAAGATGCTGAGAGTCCTCCTCCTAAGACTGAACTGTCACTGCCAAAGGTCCAAGCCTCATCAAGACAACACTGAGGGTCGTTTCTAAGACCACTCTACTTAACTCAGTATGCTTGTTTCCCAGAACCCAGATAAAGTAGTGACCCAAAACAGTGCACAACGGAACCTTCTCTCTTTGTACATCCTGAGATTAGCAATTACAAACTGTGACCTTCCCCACAATCCTTCAGTCAACCATGTATTATTGTTCAGCTCCTCCTCCCTTTCTTTCTCCCTCCTTTCCAAGTCTTCCCTGCCTCTCCCAACCCCACCTACACACATGCGCGTGCGAACACACACGCACACACACACACGCACGCACGCACATGCACACGCACATGCACACACACACACATGTTGAGATTTACTTACCTCTGCCTTCTGTGACACGTCATTCATGTTTGCTATGTGTGGTTTCAGACTGAAGCCTTGTATATTCTTGTACCTGCAAATGATAATGATGATGACGACGACAACGATGACGATGATGATGATAATGCTAGGTGTGGTAGCACACACCACCTTTAATTCTAGCACTTGGGAGGCAGAGACAGGTAGATCCCGTTGAATTTAATGCCAGCCTGCTCTATATGGAAAGCTCCAAGTCAGCCACATAGTGAAACCTTGTCTCAAACAAAAACAAATGACAATATTGTATATGAATTTTAATGACCTTCCCTTTGATATATTTTATCAATATAAAACTATTAAATATACAATTTGTATACTGATATAGAAATACATAATATATATTTTAAATTTTAATATATTTATGTAGAAATATATACATTTTATATTTCATTTCAAAAGTTCACATAAGTAGTTGTGATAATCTTCAGCTCCTTTAAGACTCATGATATAGAAAGTAAAAGGTGCATGGTTTAAAAAGCCCAGGAAAGTGTGTAGTCCTGAGAGCATGAGGAACCCTCGAAGGCGCTGACAAGCATGTACTGTGCACTTAGGGGACTATTCTCCTCCACTGCTGTAAGCACTAGATGGCTTGAGATAGTTTGGCCACACCTCCTTTAAATCCTCCCTTTTTGTTTCTTGTAATCTGACTCTTCGATATGAGCACACTTGGATCATAATAGAGGCTTTTAAAATGTCCCTTTCAGGCCAGTGGTAGTTATGGAGTGATGGTATGCATCTTTGATCTCCCTTAATAATACAGCCCATGGTGTGTAAATCTATTCACCTAGTGAAAAACATTTTTATTACATTTCTTTTGGCAATTTTAAGTAACACTGATGTTAAACATCCACATGCAAGCCTTTAAATAGCGAAACTTTTCAAATCCCTCAGAATAAATACCAAGTCATGATTGCTGGATCACATTGTAAGAATGTGTTTAGCAGCTGGGTGGAGGTGAACACCTTTAATCCTAGCATTTGGGAGGCAGAAACAGGCAGATTTCTGAGTTTGAGGCCAGCCTAATCTACAGAGTGAGTCCCAGGACAGCTAGGGCTACACAGAGAAACCATGTCTCAAAAAATAAAAATTCAGCAAGAGCCAGAAGAATGTGTTTAGCATAGTCAAAGAACAAACTGACTCTCAAAGCGGTGCAAGTTGTTGCATCCCCACTAGCAATGGAGGAGAATTTGGGTTATTCTGCTCTTGCCCCTCACTTGATGCCCCCGTTCTGGGTTATGGAACTCAAGGGACCCACCTGCTTCTCTCCCCAGTGCTGGGATTGCAGATGTCTGTGCGCTCAACTTCTATGTGGGCTAGGGATCTAAGCTCAAGCCTTCACATGTGCAGCAAAGGCTTCACTGCTTCAGTCATCTCTAGAGCCCTCTGTTTCCATTCTCACTATAACCTACCTGGGCAGGACTCTTAAGTCAGTCTCTTGGAGACCTCAAATTCCAAATATCATGCGTCAATCGTGGACATTTTGGTACAATATTGACATGTCAGCAGTGAGGTAATTGTGCAGTCTTTGACTCATCTTACTACTCATCTTCCACTGAGCTTCTGCATATTACCAGCCAACTACTAAGTCCACAGGCACGGACTTGCTGTTTTCTACTAAAGGGGAGCTTTTTCCAACCCAACCATGCTTACAGCTCACATGCTTTCCAGCTCACAGCATTCATACCGCCTATGACACTGACAGTCTCCATTCAACAGTTCACTTTCCGTGCTTACCGGAAACACAGCATCCAAGTACAGCCTATGACACTGACAGTCTCCGTTCCAACAGTTCACTTTCCTCCAGAATCTTGGCAACTATTATCAAATTATCAACTTTTTTTCAATAGGTGCCAAGGTTCAATGAAAACAGTGTTGCTGTCACTGCTATAGGGCAAATCTTCTAATATAGTTTCTATGAAATGTTTAATGAATTACCAGAATAATAACTTTAAATATACATCTTGGTAAGGGTAGAGTTAAAATTCTACAGTAATGATAAGCAACGTTTCTTTTCATCTGAGTCTCTAGAGTCAAGAGTCTGTTCTACTCTCCTTGAAGTTCTAATGCAGCCCCTTCTCTCTGTCCTTTTTTCCTCAGGTCTGTCCCTCAGGATAGTGGCAGCACACTGTCCCATGGGAAAGAGACCTAACACCAGAAAGCCATCTTCTGACCGTCTCACACACGCTAGAGCACACCCACTCCCACTAGGAATGACTTTTAAAAATAAGATAAAATAGATAAACATGGACCCCAGAGAGCTGGCTCAGTCCTTAAACACACTGTCTGTGGCTGCAGAGGACCTGACTTTCCCTCCCAGCACCCACGTGGCTGATCTCGAACCACCTGTTACCTCTAGTTTCAGAGGCCCCAACACCTTTTCCTAATTCCTGCCAACACCAAGCATGCATGTGGTACACTGACATACATGTATAGGCAAAATGCCCATCCACATGAAACAAATAAACCTTTTAAAATGAAATTATGTGTAAATTCAGAGATGTTTGCTGAGCATCTTTCTATGGTCTGTTAGGGTATTTCCATGGTCCCATCATACGGTGACAAACAGGGTAAGCTCTCAGAGAACTGAAAGTCTCAGTAAGATACAGTAGAACTGTAAAAACATAAGGCTCTCACCAAACGAATTTATTCATTTATCTGTGTATGAGTGTGGGCGTCTGTGCCACAGGACACAGGTGGCGGTTAAAGAACAACTTTCAGCAGTCACCACTTTCCTTCTACCACGTGGGGCTCAGGGATGGGGCTCAGGCACTGGGTCTGGCAGCGAATGCCTTTATGTGAGGAGTCATCTCTCTAGCCAGAGCTGCCGTCCTCAGAGCAGAAAGAGCACTAATAGTATAAGGATGTCAACAATGGAGCTTCGCACAAAGGGGGAGCTTTGAACACTTGGGGCAGGAGTCAGTACAGGCCAGCTTTTGAAGATATTGATATATTTATTTATATAAAATTGAACCATCACCCTCATCTGAAAACAACTGTTTCCCAAAATAAAATATGGAGAGCGGTGATGTTTTATAGGATTGAAAATCTCTTTTATATCTTGCCTAACCAGAAGTAGTTTGCTTCTACTCGCAAACTACTATGACATGTTATCAATTGAAATCTATAGAGAAAACATGACCTCACACAGCATAACTGCATAACTGCACAAGGGCGGTAGATGTCCTTAGTCTTACAGGACACGCTCTGAGACCACCTTTTTAGACTCACTGAACTTACAGAAAAAGAGCGTTCTATCAAGTTGATTCCCATTCTAGAAAGTAAAAATTTAGGTTGAGATCTCACTATATTTAGAATGCTAAATGAACATTTGTTTAAACTCATTTTTATACCAAGTAACTGAATAGCGAAGGATTTTTATATCTAGGAGCATACAAGTTTTTCTGACTAGTGTTAAAGTGACTTTTGCTGTCTGAACAGGCAGATGCAGTATCTTTAGCTGCCATGCGGGGGCAGCAGCAGCACAACAACGCCATCCTGTGTGCTTCTAAATGTAAGCCCAGGCAAACAAACCCCTTGAGCTGCTCTGGACAAATGGCTCAGCTGCTCCTCCAGAGGGCCCAGGTTCAGTTCCCTGCAGGCGTGTGGCAGGTCACAGGCGTGTCTATAACTCCTGTTCCTAGATGTTATAGAACATGCTTGTCTGGCCTTTGCTGGCATTTCCGCTCACACACATACATTCATACACACAAACAAAATAAATCTTCAAACAAGGACTGGTCAGAACACTAGGCGTAACAAACACTTCAGATATCTCTTTTTTTTTTTTTTTTTTTTTTTTCTTTTTGGTTCTTTTTTTTCGGAGCTGGGGACCGAACCCAGGGCCTTGCACTTCCTAGGCAAGCGCTCTAACCACTGAGCTAAATCCCCAACCCCCACTTCAGATATCTCATTCTGCGTGTGTAATATCTGTGTCTCTGAATTCAATGGCACGTGTGCCAGAGGACAGCGTCGCGGGCAGCCCTCCCCTTCTCTGTTGAGATGGCTTTTCTGGTTGGCTGCTGCAGGTGCGACCTGGCTCATGAGCTTCAGGCATGGGCTTGTCTCGTCTGCTTCCTATCTCCCTTGGGAATGTTGGGAGCAATGATAGAAAGATCCCATAGCTTTATTTGGGCTCTGGAGATTTGAACGCAGGTCTTCATGCTTGCATGGCAAGTGTTTCACTAGCTGAACCATCTTCCCAGCTCCCAGCTCATGGTTTCCTAGGCCGTGTGACCTCAGGGCTTCACATGTATGAAGTCAGCCACCCAGCTTCCCTCTTCCCCTCCCTGGACTCACGCGCTGTCAGACCTGTGGCTAATCTCTCCTTCTCCCCTATTTTCCTTCACGCTGTAGATATGCAACTCAAGCATTTCAGCAGCAAATAACTCGCAGAACAAATTCAAAGTCACAGCTGTCCTTCAAATATGGTGATAACAGTGTTAAATAATTTCAGAGAGCACAACTGTCCAGAGAGCGGCAGCTCGAGCTTCCCTTCGCTGAATTTGAGCAAATTCTTTGTCTTAAGCCCCAGCCTCCCGGCCTCCCTTCTGTGCACAGATCAGGGATTCTGGGGTTTTACTATGTAACCCAGGGCTGGCCTCTGACTTATCTCCCCACCCCCCAACCCCACCCTACTTTTTATTTTTTAAGCCTCACTGGCCCTGGCTTGCCTAGAATTCTCTCTGTAGATCAGGCCTGGCCTGGTTTGTAATTTACAGGCCTGCTTCATCTTCCCAGGTTGACATCCCAAGTGTCTACTGCCATGAATGGCTTTGTTAGAACTTTTAAATGAAAAATTTTAAGTATGTAAATAAATGTTAAAATAAAAAGCATTACATGTTAAAACCTAGGTCTTCGAAAGAAACAAAGAATTTGTTTTGAACTAAATAAAGTTTAAGACAAATGTTTATCACCTTTCACTTATATAAAAACACGCTCAGCTAAACATAGCACAAAGCTTGTAGCACTCGGGATGCTGAGGCAGAAGACTTGCTGTGAGCTCCAGGCTACACACAACAAGACCCTGGATTAAACTAAAGGAAAAGGAGAAAAAACTTGCATATAACCTCCAAATTAATTCATGATAATTGCTGATGGTACAGGCCTCGATCAGCACTCAGAAGCCTGAGGCAGGAACCAGGGGTTCGAGGCCACTTGGGACTATACAGCTAAGGCTGTATTTTGGTAAAAGAAAAAGTAAAACAAAACTACTATAAAACCTGTCAGATACCTCACCACAGCTCAAAGGCAGGGGGCTGGATCTTACCTCTCTGGTGTCCTTTTGTTGCTGCAATAAAACATAAAAAACAATGTGGGCAGGGAACGCCTGAGAACCACTGCTGGCTGCTTACCTCTGGCCCGCACTTGCTCGTAGCTGGCTCCTTCTACAGCCCAGGGCCACCTGGGGCCTCCCAGGCCAATCAATTAAGACAATCTCGAACAGACAGCCACAGACCAACCTGATAAAGAGCCATCCGAAACCCTTCCCAGGTGGTTCCAGGCCATTGAGTTTACAGCTAAAGAAAACTGGGGCATATTGTGAAACGGGGCATTTGTTGATGTCCAAACCCTACGAACTTAAGTTGCAGCCTGCTTTGCTATTCCATAATAACTGTTCTAACACCATTCCTTTACATGACTGTAAGTCTTTCCAAAGAATATTTATCACCCTGGAGCCTTGGTAAGTAGACCTGCTGTGCTCGTCAATGCTGTTAGGGTCTCACACAGGAGCCAGGACACAGGGCAAGTTCATGGCTGACCTGGGGGGTGGGGCAGAGGCAGAGGAAACAGGACATCAGCCTAAATGAAAAATGGGGGGGGCTGGAGAGATGGCTCAGCGGTTAAGAGCACCCGACTGCTCTTCCAGAGGTCATGAGTTCAATTCCCAGCAACCACATGGTGGCTCACAACCATCTGTAAAGAGATACGATGCCCTCTTCTGATGTCTGAAGACAGCTACAGTGTACTCATATATAATAAATAAATAAATCTTAAAAAAAAAGAAAAAAGACAACATTTAAAAAAAAAAAAAGAAAAATGGGGACGATTTTGACAGCACCTTATGAAAACTACTCCCCTGACACTGATACTGAAGTAAAGTGGGAGGGCTATACTCCACACACCATCACAAAGGAAAGCCAGGACTTGGGGAAATTTGGGAGCTGTGGGAACCGTGGGAGAGGTCTGGACTCCCTCGCCTATCTAAAATGGAAGACAGTCTTCACTGAGGACCACAATTGGGATGGGGCAACCTGGAATTTTAGCTAACAAGCCAGCAGGGGTATAGGGAGGGAGGATAAGAACTAACTCCTTTGTGGCTATTCTAGTTTCATTCTTTGCTGTGCTGAAACAGCCTGACTAGAAGCACCTTGGGAAGGAAGGGTTCTTTGCACTTACCCACCCAGGTCATCTGGCTTTCTTACAAAGCCCAGGACCATCAGCCTAGGGCTGGTGCTGCCTACAATGGGCTGGGCTCTCCTCTCCTGCAGCAGTAAAGTAATTACCATAGACATTGCCACAGGCCAACCTAATCTAGGCTTTCCCTTCAGATGGCTCTAGACTATGTCAAGTTCACAAAACTGAGAATGGGCAAGCTCTAGAGACCACAAGAAACACTCCTAAAAATAAATGGGACAAGGATGAGAGATTCTAGAAGTGCTTTCTTAAAAAAAAAAACAACAAAAAAACCAAAAAACAAAAAACAAAAACAAAAAACAGAGGGAGAGCCAAAGATAGGACTTGCCAAACCAGCTATCAGCCCCAAGGACATTGACCATCTGTAGCCACCCCCTCCCCTTCCTTCACCCCCCTGAGTGAGATGAGCCACCCTACCTGCCTGCCGAGCTGCTAGAGAGCACGTACTCCTTGCTGATGTAATTTCGTGCGGAAAGTAACTGTGCACCATTTGAAATGACCATGTGTAACCTCGAGAATGCCCCTAACCTCCCCTATATAAGCCCCCGAGTTTGGAAGCTCGGGGTCGATTCCTCTGTCTCCTGTGTGGGATACGTATCGACCCGGGATTCCGCTAATAGGGATCTCGTTAATAAAAGCTACCTCCTGCTGTTACATCAAAAAACAAAACAAAACAAAACAAAACAAAAACAAAACCCATGCTTTCTAAGTTTTCAGTTAAAATCATTCCATTTCCATTTTAGTTATCTTCCTTCTCTGGGCAACAAACTGACACATGTAAATCTACTAATGGTAACTTCTGCTTCTCACTCCATATCACTACTTAAGAGGGATTTTTGGTTGTTTGTTTTGTTTTTGAGGCAATATCTATTATGTCTCTCTGGCTATCCTGGCATTACTATGTAGACCAGGCTGGCCTTGAACTCACAGAGATCCTGCTTTAGCCTGAGTGCTGGGATCAAAGGCATGCACCACTACACCCAGCTTCCCCCATTGTTTTCAACTGTGTGTGTGTATGTCTGTGAATTTTATAATACAAATTATGATGGATAATGAACATTTCTCAGTTTAAAGCCACCCATTCTAGAGTGTAGAAAGCACACTTTCATAGGCAACAACCAGATAAACCCATGGATGTACAAGCACTGATTTCCATACCTACAATAACACCATTACCAAAATGCATACTGGAGGGGCTAAGGCGAGGCTTCAGCAGTCACTGATTTTGTAGAGGATCAGTTCCAGGGCTTCTGACTCCCTCTCCTGGCCTGTGTGTACACTGTAGGCACACAGTGCACACACATACATGGAATCAAACCGTATACACACACACACACACACACACACACACACACACGCACCACTACGGTAAAATAAGCCACACTACACAGTGAATATTTAAATTAAAAAGTAACAATTTCAAATGTAATTAATTTTAAAAACAGAAGAAAGACCAGGACAGGAAGAACACAAGTGATGTGGACCAGATTGGTTAAATAAGAACAGAAACATGCAATGGTCAGTGGGTGACTGGTCATTTTCCTCTGAGTGAGGAAGGAAGCCATCATGAAAAGACAGCTGAGAGACTTCTGTCAGCGCGTTTTTATCCCACGTGCCCATGGCTTGACAGTCCCTGGCTCCATTCCTTAGGCTCATATAACTACACGTATAACTCTCAGTTGAGAGAGTTTTGAAATACTTTATTCTTTTGAGGTTTTCAAGATAATAGAGCTTTCTCCCCTCAAATGGAGCCTGTCAGTTCAGGCATTTGTGTTCTAAGCAAACTAAATCTATTATGTCTGTATTATGTACACTGGCTATCCTGGAACTAGCTATGTAGAGCAGGCTGGCCTCGAACTCTCTCTGCATGTAGTGAATCTCTACAATGTACACACACAGTCGCTATGCTTTTCACAAATGACACCCCAATCTAGAGCTTCAAGTGAGGTTTCAGGGCGAAGCACTCTTCCAAACCCAGATAATACATTCCTTAGCTGATGCTAAATATAGTCTTCTCACGATGACATACATTCTGACAATGATCAGCTTACATGTCAAAGTTTCTAAAATAGCACAGATTCCATTTTAAGGTAAGCAGGAAAGATTGCTCCTTTGTATCTCTGGAAATCTATTAAAACTGATTTGCATCAAAAGCTGCAAGAAGGAAAACTAGATTTAAAACCTTTTTGTCGCGGTTTTTGCATTGTGCTCTCCAAGTCAAGTGTTGCAGGTAAAACACAAAACTCTACACGGTTCTCTTTAAATGGTTCCTCAGAAGCAGCAGGCGAAAGACAGAATACTGAGCTGGGTCTGAGGGTGCCGGCCTGCAATTCGACTGCTCTGGAGGCAAGGACAGAAGGTTCACAGTCCTTCCTGTCTGTACTATGGAGTGAGTTCAAGGCTAGCCTGGAAAACCTAGCAAAATGAATATGAAACAACCCAGTGGCAAGAGAGCTTGCCTAGCAGGCACCAACTACACAAAATGCGATGTTTATACTACAACCGGCCCCACACACAAAAAAGAGGCGCTCCTTCCGTTAACTGTGCACTTTCCCATACAAACACACCTGAACTCAAAACAAAACAAAAAAACAGAGACATGCATTTTCTTACAGCAGCAGTTCAGCATATAAATGAATAATATTGGGTGAAATTTTATGTAATTTTGCAATATCGTGTGACCAAGATGCTCTAAAAACTTGTTTTGTTTTGTTTTTTCCCCACAATACCCGGAACACACTTCTGCTGAGACTCGTGCTACGGGGGCCGCTGCTCCTTAACAAAATCTGGCCGATGAATGACGCTCTGGTCTGTTTGGTCAGAAAGTGATTTCCTCGTAGGGCTTCTTTTCTCTGCCTGTCTGTCTTCTTCCAAGGGCAGTCACTTTGCGAGGGCATACCGTATGCTATTTTTACCACGTTATCTACGCTCAACTCCTTGTCCACACTGTGGCCTTAAAAATAAATGCTTATCTCAAGCCACTGAATAATCACCTAATCTCTCAATTTGCTCGTTCTTCATTCAGACACACACACACACACACACACACACACACACACACACACACAAACACACACACAGAGAGAGAGAAAGAGAGAGAGACGCGTGTATGTATGTATATGTGTATATAAACATGCATATGTTGCATTTGAACATCTCACAATTTATTTACTCCGACACCTAGAGCTAGCTGCTCAACCTCCAAGCATATTCCCTTACCGTTGGAGAGCAGTTTGGAGACCGAGCTTGGCAGGCTAATAAATCCCTTATTTTCCACCTTCCACGGGGACCCATCCGCAATTTCTTTAAAATCCCAGCCACTGCCGGCGGAGCCCGCAGTGGGGCACATGTTGGATGCCACGGTGAACTCGCCCGCTCGGACCCTAGGGGTCCCGGCGGAGAGTGTACACTCATACGGCGACCTGGAAACACTCTCCCCCAAATTCAGCGCCCAGATGCCGGTGGAACAGAAGCGCCGGGCCTGGCGAGGGACCCCCGCCACCCCCGCAGCTCAGGCCGGTCCCGCCGAGCGCAGGCTACCCCGCGGGCCCGAAGCCCCGCCGCGTCCGCCCAGCCCAGCCCTCCTACCCGCCTGCCGCCGCCGGGGCGCCGCTCCTCCCGCTCCGCGCTGCGTGTCCGGCTCTGCGCGCTGCCCCCGCCGCTCCCGCCGCCCGAGCCCGCTGGCCGCCGCGCGCCAGCAGCAAGTTTCCATAAAAGTCCTGGTGCGCAGCGGCTCCCGCATTCCAGACGGGCCCAGCGCCCGCTGCAGCTGTTCCCGGCCCAGGCCAGCCCCGCCCCCACCGCCGCGCTGCTCGGGAGGGTGGAGAGTCACCCGGAGAGAAGAGGGGCGCTGGCTGCCACCCGGGCTGCCTCCTGGCAACCTGCCGGGCCGTCCCTCAGTTTCTCTACCTGCCCTAGTAGCCCATAAAACTTGTGGCTAGCTTCCCCCTTTCCGTGGAAGGAATGGGGCAGTGTGAAAACGCTGTCTGTCTGTCTGTCTGTCTGTCTGTCTGTCTGTCTGTCTGTCTGTCGCTCCTCTTTAACCGCTCCTCTTTAACCTCGAGGAGAGATAACTGAAAAAGACGCTTAAGGAAGCGAGACGAGGTTCTGTACTGAACTGTTCACCTCTCCTTAGCGGAAGGCAATACAACCCCGCTCTCCCACACCATCTAAAAAAGCACCCCGTGAGTGTTAGGCACAAGCCGGCCATGAAAACTACACGTGAGTGTGAAAGGCCGAACTGAGGAGCATGTAGCTCTATGAGTAGCATGTTTGTGTCATAAAACAAGGCCCCACGGTCACCTCCCAGTACCACACAACAAAACCAACATTAGGGAAACAAGTTAGTCAGGGCAGGGCCCATCCCAGCACCTAGGAGGCAAAGGCAAGAGCAGAGCTAGCCTTCGCCATGGAGACTTTGAGGACAGCCTGGCTTCAATAGGACCTCTTTCGGAAATCCCTAAGGGTTTGCCATCCGGTCCTTCACCATCCATCACCAGGAGGGGAAACTCAACAGGAGGCCAGATTGTCCCTTTCACCCTTCAATACCATCACCTGTTCCGTTCACGGGAATGTCTACAGCCTCATACAATCGCCCTGTAAGACCCCTTCCCTATGTTGCCCTCCTTCAGCCTCTCCTGGAAGCTCCTCCAAGCAGTCTCCGTGTCTACTGCCATGCTCTTGGTGTCTTTCCCTCGATGGGCACTTAACTTATAATTGTATCCTTGTTATGATTTTTTTAAAAACTGACGGAAAACCCACGAGAGCTAAATTAATCCCTTCTGAGGGCAGCTCCTCACTAGGCCCGCTTTTTTTTTTTTTTTTTTTTTTTTTTTAGATTTTTGAGTACACTGTAGCACACCAGAAAAGGGCATCAGATCCCATTACAGATGGTTGTGAGCCACCATGTGGTTGCTGAGATTTAAACTCAGGACCTCTGGAAAAGCAATTCGTGCTCTTAACCACTGAGCCATCTCCCCAGCCCTTTATTCTGATTTTTAAAGGATGAGATTTTGTATTTCTATCCAATAGCCTCATCAGATTATTAAAAGCTGTCCATTCTCTCCATAAACACCGAGAGTATCCTGCTGCCACGGGTAGTGTGTGTCAGCAGAGCACGTTAGAACATTCTCAAAACCCTTTGGGGTCACATAAGACCATCAGAAAACACGGACATTTACATTATGATTCATAACAGTAGTAAAATCACAGTTATGAGATTGCAACAAAAACAGTCTTATATTGCAACATGAGGAACCGTATTAAAGGGTCACAGCATTAGGAAGGTTGAGAGGTGGGAGGAGTCTCAGTGAGGGACTGTGTAGCCTCAGTTCACCTGTTCCTTCCTTAGGTTACTGCAGGTGTCAGAAACTCCGTGAGGGGGGCTGTATTCTGTTCTGGCTCCGAGTCCCGGGCTGTGGAAGAGCTGTGAGTAAACACTCGTGCATTCACTCGCTCTGCCTCTTCCTTAAAGACAGGGTCTCGCTATGGCGCTTAGCTGGCCTGGAACTGGCTATGTAGCCCAGGCTGGCCTTTGTCAAGATTAAAGCTGAGTCACCACACCTGGACCCCTACCTTTCTCTGCTTTTGACGTGAATGTGACTGTGACTAACCCCAAATGACAGACTGTGACCTGGAACTGAGTTCAGTAAAGCCCTTGTCCCTTCCACTGTGGGAGTCCTCCAGTGGTGACAACACGGAGCTTGGACAGGCTGCCGGTCCCCAGCAGTAGTCCATCTTCCATTCAACTCGACCAGCTGCAGACATCCGGCAGCGGTGATACACTCCTGCTCTCAAGGAACACAGACTCAGCGGAAGGAGGACGGAAGCACACAAGGGAATTACGACCGCACTTCGTGATGCCCAGCACGGAAAGTCTCCTGTGAGAGTCCTGTGAGGAATGTGAGGCAGCGTATTTATTGGTGCTTCTCTTACGTCAACAAATCACCCGAGGCTTCATAGCTATTGGTGGTTTACTTAGTTCATAATTCTAGGGATCGGCTTGGTTCCGATGTGGACATTGGGTCAGGTGGCACACGCTGGCACAGAATTGCCAGGAGGGGCCCATAATGACCACTGTAGCTCTTCTTTGTTTTGCACACGTGATGTGCATGCATACACGTGTTGATACGTGTGCTGATGCACGTGTGTTCCGGTGCATGTGTGTGTGTGTGTGTGTGTGTGTGTGTGTGTGTGTGTGTGTGTGTTTGCACATGGAGGTTAGAAAACTCTTCAGGTGTTGTTTGCTTAGGAGACCATCCTACCTCCTTGAGTCTCCGACTGACCTGGAGCTCACCAATCATGTTAGACTGGCTGGGCAGCCGGCTGCAGGGATGTCCTGTTTCCGCCTCCCCAAGTGAGTACCGCCATGCATTACACTGTACCTGTAGGCAATTCGGACTGATCTTGGGTCCTCACGACTGCAAGGCAACGGCTTTTCTGACTAGAACTCTCTAGCAGCCCTTCCCTGAAAGACCTTAAGGGTTCTACTGCGGTTTGTCACCACAGAGGACCCAGGGCCCACACAGTTTACATGAATGAAGAGAGCCACATCTCCACCACAGGAGCAGAGAGCATGTCAAGAATCTAAGATGGGAACATCGGGGAAGGAACTGGTGCACAGAAGGATCCTATCTGACAAGTGCTAGGAAAAAAGGAAGCTTATCTGGGTGCCACGTTCGACATGACTGGTGAAATACTGGCAGCCAAGGTGGGCAGGGGCTGACAGACAGACAGAAGCTTCTATGGGCACTGTTTGGATGTTGATTTCCCTCGATGAAGGCAAATCCCGTAAAACACTTAACTGTCTTTACAATTAAGTACATTTGCTCATGAGTACAATTGTAAAATGCCAGGTACAAACATGAAGCCAGCAAAGTCTCCAGTCATTGCTCTTTGTATTTCTAGGCGGTTTTCACCTTTAAAAGTAGGGGTTGCTAGGACTGGAGAGATGGCTCAGCGGGTAAGAGCACTGACTGCTCTTCCAGAGGTCCTGAGTTCAATTCCCAGCAACCACATGGTGGCTCACAACCATCTGTAATGGGATTTGATGCCCTCTTCTGGTGTGTCTGGAAAGCAACAGTGTGCTGTTAACCCTGAAGACATACATAGAAGTAACATATGGACTCAACATTTTTAGGAACAAACACATATATGCTGCAGTAACAATTGATGAACTAAGCGGCCATAAATCTGAAGGACTGGGGAAGGGCACAGGGACAGGTGTTTGTTGGAGAGAATGTTACAATTAAAATATGATTTCAAAAACATCATCAAACAAACACTAAGGGATACTGGGTATGGAGTTAGGGACTCGGCAGGGTGCACACTGGCGTAGCTCAGCATGTGTGAGACCTGCCCTTAACTTTGCTTTAAACTTCTGGAGCTCCAGATGAGGACTGGAAGGAAGTGCGGCTTGAGCAGCAAACGTTCCTGGGAAGAGCGTGGACCATTGCTCAACTCGTAGCCTTCAAACCATAACAAGACGGACCAGAGAGTGCACATTTACTCACTGAAAATCTAAGTTCTCCCACACCATGTCATGGTTGGTGTCCACCTGATCAGCACAGCATGGAGAAGCAGTAGCACTCCAAATCTAGGCATTGCCGAGGCTGGGAAGATGCTCTGTGGCTAAAGAACTCTCCCACCGGCCTGACCACCTGCCTTCCAGTCCCCGGAACCTGGAAAGGCAGACTCTTTAGGGTCCGGTATCCCAGGTGCACTCCCACTGGACGATAAGGATTTCTGGAAGCTATGGGCCAGCTAGCCTGTAAGACGTCCCAAGCAAGGTGAAAGCTGAAGACTAGCACACTACGTTGTCCTCTGACCATGGGGCTCATGAGCAGGTGTACACCCCACCCCAAACACTGCCTTCTGCACCGACACTGCCCCTCAGCTTGCTTTCCTTCTAGTACACTAGGTAAGGAGTCACTTGGATGTTCTAAACATAGGAAGCTGCCCAGGCTGTAAGGAACTACAGGCTCCTGCTATAGCCAGCAATGGACAAGAGGCCTGGCGACAACAGGAGTGCGTGAGCAGATCTTAGAAGCAAATCCCCTTACCATTTCACGCTGCTGTCACAGACGCTTGATACAGGGTGACAGTATTTTAAAGATTTACCTGTATCATAATTCTGAAAGCTGGGATGGCACGGGCATGCAGGTAAGGATCCCTGCTGCATCACAGGTTGGTTTGCAGAACAGGGATCTGCGTGTGCTCCCTTAGAACACCCTGCCTTGGGGGACCATGCCAGCAGGCAGTACTAAACCGTCTAGAAGGCAGAGCCACAAAACCTAATTGCTTTCCATGAGGCCCCACCATCTGAAGGTTCCATCGATAACCTCAGGGTACCACAGGAGAAAAGTTTCCAGCACATGGACCTTGGGGGCTCAGCAGCAAAAATGGGGACGTGCACTTCCCTGGTGCTACACAAGGCAAAGTGGCTCTCAGAGTCCAGGTACTGTGGTGTTATCTCAAATGGCAAGCTCCAAGCTCTGAAGCCTCCTATATATAAATGCGCTGGGAGAGCTGACGGACGGTCAGGATCTGAGCAATGTCTGACGCGGCAGTGGCTTTGCCATGGCTTTTAAGTAAAGGATAAAAAGTGCCACTAGGAAGGTGTGCTCGTCCTTGACCAAGCGATGAGTTTCCTGTAGGCTTTGCCTGTTTTCATGTACCGAAAGCCAAATAACCTAAGACTCAGTCTGCAGAGTAGATCAAAGATAGCAGAGCAGAGGCCAAATGGGAAAAAATACAGAAAGTATAAAAAAAAATGACGTCGGAGGGAGGCTGTGTCAGAGCCACAGGGAGGATGGCACAGAGGCAAGTGTTTATGAAGCGTGGGATTAGAGCATCCGGGAGTGAACATCAGAGACAACGGCAGACAAAAGTGCTCACAGGCTGCAGCCAAGCATGGAGCCCAAAGTGTGATGACAGACATTAGCTGTGGAGGGGCTTCTTAAACACGACAGAATTCCGAGATGTGCACACCTTTATTCCAGCACTCAGGAGGCAGAGAGCTGGAACTCTGAGTTGGAGGCCAGCCTGGTCCATAGTGTGTCAGGACAGCCAGAGCTACACAGAGAAACCCTGTGCTGAATTAAAAAAAAAAAGTGTGTGATATTTAAAGGGGAGAACCATAGGGGACACAGAGATGTCAGAGTAAGCCAGATCATAGCATTTGGATCTGAATGCTAACACAGGGCTTCACTGCTCTTCCCCTGCATCCCTGACAACAGTCACCTCCTGTCTGTGACCTTATCATAGGTCGGTACTTACACTTAACAAGTTCAAAAGTCAAAGGACTGGTACTCTGTGCCCGTAATCCTGGCAGTCGGGAAGTAGAGGCAGGAGAATCCAGGGTTGGATCACTTTCTTATACATACACGTGCACACATGCACACACCAAAAAAACCCAAAGTGAATTTAAGAAACAGGAGCGGGCGAGCAGCTCAGTGCTAGCGCCCTTGCGTAGCGGGCACTGGGCACTAAGTCCCGGGTTGGAGGTCACTGATGATGTGGGAAGCGGGCATGCTATCACTTCATCAATCACCGAAATACTTCAATCAAACAAGAAGACTGAAACTTTATTCATCACAATGCTATCTTTATTCCACGGTAGCACAGATATTTGGTAGTATTCTACACTTGATTTCAGCCTTCCTAGGGGTGTTTGCTTTCTCTCTGCCTCCGTCTGCTGTGGCCTCACGTGGGAAACAGGCCTTCCGAGGCACCTGTGTCGCACATTATGGAAAGCGTCACTGATGCAGCCAGCACAGCACTAGGACACCAGCACTGGTTTACTTGGCGGGAACAGAACACATGCTCACTCCAGTGCATGTGAGGGACAGTGCTGTTGTCTGCCGCTGTGGTGATTTACTTTTCCACAGATTAATGAGTTCCGTCCTTACAGTGAAGTAACAGATATGCTGAGGCCAGTCAAGGAGACCGTGACACGACACAGTCATTAAGGACAAACTAGTTCACAGTTCCATTATCACACTTCTTTTACATACATGTTTCTTAACTTAAAATTCACAGATTTTAATCCAGCCTAATTCTCATAGTTTAAAATTACAGCCCAATTCATTATGTTAACTATTAATAAATGTTCATATTAAAAATAAAAACCAGCGTTATAAACACAGCCCCCAGTCTGGTCACAGCAGGCTGTGTGTGGAGTAGTTCACCATTTTTAGCCCTCCCTCTGGCCGTCCTCATTCCTAGGCTAGCTGCTGGGAAGTGAGTAGGAAAGGCTACATCTTACAGCAGAGAAACATTTGTAAATACTTTGAATAGTCAGTTAACTCTCAAATCAATAGAATCATGGTGACAACAATTCAGGAGACAGATAAAGCTCTTTGGAGCTGACCTTCACAGAACAGAAAATTTGGCATATTGGAAAAAAAGACAATTTTGTTTTGCCATTCCATGAACATATTGTTGACTTTTGGGAAGAAACAATTCCCTTTTTAATTGAACAAGAACATAAGAGAAACAAACAAATAAAGGGAAATAATCAACTGAATTTGTCTCTGTTCTTCCAGAAAAGAGGAGCCAGCTACGTTCTCAGGATCAACCCTACGCCCTCGAACATCTTGCACATGCGCCTGTCTTCAGTGACACCGTGAGCCCACTAGGCTGCCCTTCCTTTTCTCCCTAACAGGGCCGAGCCTCATTTGAGTTTTATCTGTTAAAGCATTGCTTCTGTGTCTACTTTTAAGGCAAATAACTTGTCTCTCCTAAGTATTTTCAACAATCAGAGCCAGAGATGTTCTTTTTAAAAAGACATTTTCCTTTAAAAAGTTAAGCTTTCCTGACTCCCCCCCCCCCCAATCAAAGATTTTTCTTCTACATTTATTGCTCCCAAATTTTATTTGGTCATTCTTAATCTCTCTCGTCAAAGGCCACAAACTATCTTGTTACTATTCTAGTTAATTAGCACTGAGCCTGACAAACCAACCCTTCCTTGAAGATGGACAGCTTGTTTACTAACTGAAATGTAAAGACAGAGATCGGACACCTTTTGGAAGGTCACCCCCAAGGTCACCTCATGTTGCTGCAGCACTGTTTCAGTGCAATTCTTCCACACTATCTCAGGGAGGATCCCCCAAAGACAGTTCACTTACATCTCTGTTTACAAAACCACAGGACACACACTTAGATCTCCAATGAGTAAATGAATATAATCCACAACTGTCTTGCTTATGTGGTAACAGGAAGGCACGCACATGTGTGTCACATTCGGTGACATCTCATAGGTGAAAACAGCTGATGTGAAAGTAGGAAGGGAAGTGGGGCACAGTGCACTTTGTCCTCAGGCAGAGCTGGGCCTGAGGGGAAATGAAGGGTGAAGGGGAGAAGGCAAGGCCCTGTGCACCGAGGGCACAGGCGTACGGCCTAAGAGCCTGACACACTAATGGCACGGGTCTCAATCCGACTCTTGTATTAATTTACATAACTGTGATGTACGTACACAGCTAAAATCTTAAAAAATTAAACTTTTTACCTTTTATTTTCTCATCATTAACCTTAATCTAGGCACTTTAATCTAAAAATGAATTATTTAAAAACTCATTTCACATCCTTCTGTATAATTCACTCTTAAAATCAATGCAGCCCACTTTAGGATAACAAGTCAGTGAATCTAATCCACTAGTGAAAACATGGCACATGACCTTAAAGCCAAAGTAATGAGACCTTGAAAATATATAATACACTTTGGAGGTTACTTATAACAGCCTGTTGTTCATATATTTATCATAAGGACATAAAATACACCCCCATAGCATTTAAAATATTTGTTCAACATCTAAGAGAAAAATCCCTTTAAAACATAAGCTCAAAGTATGAGTACTTTTAAAATTTATGCATAACACGACCAACTTCTAATGTGATACTCACTGCGTGAGGCATTAACAGCTTGTTTTGTGAAAGGAAAGAGGAAATTATCTTATTCTATAAAGTTTAATACTTTAAGCCAGCCTCACAGTTACATTTAAAAGAGGATACATTTTTAATTATTTTTCTTGGTAAATAAATTATATTTTCAAATTTAATATTCATTTGAGGGGAAATGAGATAAAAGTACCTCAGTGTGTTATGACTTACAGGGCAACAGTAAGTACTCTGGAACCCACCAGTTTCCTCCCCAAGGCGTGCTCATTACACTCTTCCTCTCAGTGCACCAGTCCTTTGTGATAACTTCTTGGTTCAAATACATTAGCAAATATACAAGCTATAGGTACACAGCACAGTTAAATACCTCTATTGTCTAAATTCTATTAAACATAGAAGTAACTAAGGTTAGGAATACATTTCAGGCAAAGGTAAGTATGTTGACACCAGAAGTCAGAGATTACACAAACACAATCGCCTTGGGCCAGTGTTTTCAAGGAGCAAAGCATCAAGACACGTTTTGAGGACGGTACTGGACATTACAGATTGTGTGAAGACAATGAACTCCTATAGCATTGGCTTTAACTCAAGCAACAGTCACAACTTATGCAGCACTTCACAACTTAAATTACCTAAAGATTATTAAAAAGTCGCTCTGGATACTTTCCATGGGTTCAATGCAAACTTTCTGCTAAGTGCAGGACAGTCGCCCGTTCGTGGAGACTTTCTTCCTCCCTGAGTCCATGTCATCGGTCCTGTAGATTCCGAGGCACCGCTGCAGTCGGTGATTACCCTGAAGCACTGGCGGCATTCTCAAAGCTCTCCCGGTACTTACTGTACTCTGGCTTCTAACAGCGCAGTGGGCACGGCATGGGAGTGTCCACTGGTACAAGTAGTGGCCTGCCTCAGGGCATCTGCACCAAGACAGGTGACCAGCAGTTCCGTGCGGCGGATGAGTAAGTGTGTGAGGTCCTCCGCCAGCGTGTCTATGCTCGAATAGCGCACCTTCTCAAAGTCAAAGATGTCTTTGAGAAAGAAAAGAACTTGATTCTGGAAAAGGAACACACAAGACATTGTCATTTACTAGGCTACAATTTATTAAAGCTGTGAACTGGTAATACTGGGTATCAGACATCTTAGTTCTGAGGCTGGTTTCACATCTCATGGGCAAAGGACTTTGAGCAAGTGGTTTAACCCTTGGATTGTTGTAAAATCTGTGCAGAGACTGCTCGCCCTGTGTGCGTGCCTGTGTTCTTTGAGCATTGGTTTCTGTGCAGCCCTGCTATCCTGGAATTTGTTCTTTAGACCAGGCTAGCCTTAAACCCACAGAGTCTGTTTGCCTCTACCTCCCGAGTGCTGGGATTAAAGGCGTGCGGCACCATGCTTGGCTCAGTCGTCGAGGAGAAGTACCGAAAGCGTGACCTAACTGTGAGCTGTTTACTGCCTTTCTTCTCAGGTCTCCTGAGTACGTCCATGAAGAACACACAGAAAAACGAGCAACCTTCAGGAATCGTATTACTCTTACTAAATGTATACTTTTCTGTTAAAAAAAAGACATGAATGGAAATGATAGTTTCAGGTCACAGTGAGTGGCAGGTCTGGAGGAGTGTCACTTCAGTGACTCAACACACTGAAGCAGACATCTACAGCAAGTAAACCTCAGCGACAACGACGCCATGATGGAAGAGAAAGAGAACCAGCAACAACAAATTCAGAGTCGGTATGTTAGCAAGTGCTAGCAAGGCCACCACAGAGTCCCTGGAGCTGGCACTGGCTAGTGGGTGAGGAAGGTGGGAGTTGGAGAGCTCAGGACAGGCTGGCCACCAGCTCTACTCCACGGAAGCACACAATTTACAACTGGAAGGTTAAAGAGACCAGCAACAGATTAATGAGTTCTAAATGACAGTAAAATGAAAAGTCCTAAATCATTTATAAAAACATTGTGTTAATAAAGCAAACAGACTTAAAAACTTCACAGTCCAGCAGGCGCCCATCCAAGCATTCAGATGTGTACTCCTCTGGACTGTTGGTCTCCTGAGATTCATTCCCCCAGTACTGCAAACACAGGTTTTCCTTGCTACTTTGCCAGACAGAACATTCTGCAGTGAGCTCTAACAAACACTTTGGCAAGCAAACTTCAGACATGAGGACACGACTTTAAATTCTCGTGTGAATCCTTACAGCTTGGATTTCAACACTCATATCACCTTGTACAGAGCTTAGTTCTGTATCACAATGCCACACAGGTCATTTCTGTAGTGGCTCTCCCATGCCACTGTGATACGGTGACACCCAAGACCCTAACAGAAAGACTGGACACAGACCTGGGGAGTCCACTCTAACTGCAGGGCACTGGTTCTCTAAGGCACTGGTCTGTTATATTCACACTGGGATTACTGTCAACTTTAAATATAGAATTATGTGACGTTTATAACTTTATATGCTATACAAAAGTGAACATCTTTATTTTATTCTTTAAAACAACGATCCATGGCTGAACATACCTTAAAGAAGCAACATAAGTCATAGAGAGAATTTCTAGGACCCAAGAAGCCCCAGGCTAAGACAGGGCTTATATGCTCACAAATGGCGTAAAAATGGGCGAAGAATCCATCTGAGATCTGCTGGGAAACAAAAGGCAGTCAGTTTATTTGTATCTCCTTAAATTTACTTTCTCTAGTAAGGAACACAAACTGCTAGCTATTATGAGGTCAGAAGCCTCTGGCAGGCCAAGGCCCCATCATGACACAGCCTACTGGGAACATTAACAAACTTGAGAGTCAGAGGGCTTTATATAGCTTCCATACTCCAGCCAGCAGTTTCAGATGAGAAGCAAATTTACCTCATAAAATACGAGTTATGCCTTCCTTATCCAAGAGCTCCAGCCAGAAAAATTCAGATTTTTTTAAAACTCTGGAATACCTCTTCCAACAAGGGCAATGTGCTCCAACAAGCCACATCTCCTAATCCTTCCCAAACAGTTCATCAGCTGGGGACTGAGCATGCAAATATATGAGCCTACAGGTGCCATCCTCAGTCAAACCACCACAGAACAGCTTGGGTTTTGCACTTAATTTCTACTTCCTAAAAGCAATTCACATGTTGTACCAAGTTCTAACAACGATACAGTATTCTGTGTGCGTTTCAGGGACATTTTGTTAGTTTTCATGATTTCATAGTTTCACTTATCTGTAGTGACCCAAGACCCCTCTCAGATGGGTTTTGAAGGCTTATGCACTAAGTGACTAGACACTAAGACTTGAGATGGAACGCAGAGGCCGTCTGCTCACCTACCACACGCAGCACCCTGGGCTTGACACCCGGCCCGCTATGCACCAGGCATGGGGGATGGTTTTAGCACATGGGCAGGAGAAGCAGCAGGATTAGGGTTGCAAGGTCATTTCTGGTAACACAGAAGTCCCAGGCCAGCCTGTGATAGGAGAGCCTGCCTATAAACAAACTCGGAAACACATAAATAAAGCATTGACTTATTCTTACTAGAATTCCAGCCGCTAGTTAAGAAAGTGTTATTAAACTTCGTCATGTGACTGACTCTTCTTATGAAATACTGGCACATATATTTGTATTTGGAGAAAATCTCTAAGGTAACTGAGTTTCTAGTTTAGTAGATTATAGATTTTGAAGCTGCATTCTTAGGAGTCTCTGAATTGCCTCAGTAACTACTGTAGTATTTGTTTCCCTTTTGATCTCTAATTTTTATTCATTTGGGTCTTACCTTTCTTTTGGTTAATTAGTCTAAAGGTTTGATAGTTAAAAGACAACTTCTGAGTTGGTTTTATTTCTATTTTATTTTGATCATCTTTCCCCATCTAGTGATATTGGGCATTGTCTGCCCTATTTTTCAGAAGCCTTTAGATACATCATTAAGTAATTACTAAGATTATGCGCTCTCTCTCTCTCTCTCTCTCTCTCTCTCTCTCTCTCAGTGCTACTTAGATTTCTGATATATTGTATTTTCATTTTTATTCAATTCTAGGAACTTAAGATTTTCCTTCTCAGTCTGGAGAGATGGCTCAGCAGTTAAGAGCACTGGTTGGTTTTGCAGGGGGGTCTGAGTCCAATTCTTAGCACCCAAATGGCAGTTCATGACCATCTCTAACTCCAGTTTCAGAGACCTGATGCCTCTTCTGTGGGCACCAAGCACACACTAGTGCCCAGACACATACAGAGGCAAAACACTCAAATAATATAAAGACCTTTTTAGTTAAAAAATATTTTCCTTCTCAATTATCTTCCTTGACCTATTTGCTATTCAACAGCTCAATGTTCAGTTTCCATGAATTTGTGTACTGTCTATTGATCTTGGCATTCAGTTTTGTTCCACTGTAGTCAGACAAAACATAGAATGTTACTTCAATTTTCCTACATTTGTTGATACTTGCTTTGTGTCCTACTATGTTGTCCACTTTGGAGAAAGTTCCAAGGGCTATTGAGAAAGTGTCTTCTTTAATGTCTAGGTGTCTGTTATGACCATTTGGATGATGTAATTTCACCCCAGTGTACTCTGTTTAGCTTTTGTCTGGACAACCTGTCTACTGGTGAGACTGGTGAATCTAAGTCATTCACCATCATAGTGTTGAGGCAAATCTATGGTTTTCATATCAAAAAGTATTTATTTTTAATGATTTATTTTAAACAAATGTGTATGTGTATATCTCTGCGCAGATACATATATGTGATCTCAGAGGCCAGAGGGCTTCTGATCACCTACAATTGGTTACAGATGGTTGTGAGCTCTCTGACTTGGTACTATGAACTGAACCTGGGTTCTCTGGAGGAACGGTTGTACCCTTAGCTGCTGAGCCATCTCTTCAGTCCAAACAGTTCCTTACAAGTGTAGTGCCTCCTGGAAGACTCTTTTTAGTGTGATGTGTCCTTATCTGATAGCTATGGTTTAAAGTCAATTTTATCAGACATTAGAATAGATACTTTGTCTCTTAGACAATACCTTAGGATAAAAGGATATAAATAGAACTAAGATGATAAGGCATATTTTTTTGGAAGCAGCAAAAAAACGGGGGCGGGGGAACTATGTTTTCTAATCGAACTTGTTAGTCTGTGTCTCTTTATTGGGTAATTACAACTATTAATATTATGAGTTACTGCTTAACAGTATATATTACTTCCTGTCCCTGTCCTTTTGGGTTTTTGTGATGTTTTCTTAATGTTCTTTTGCTTGATTAGTTGTTCTGAAAATGTTTATCTTCTTAAGTAGGTTCATTCCTAAGACCAGTATCCTCCATAGAGCTGGCTTGGTGTCATAAATTCCTCTAGTCTGTTTGTGCCATATATATTTTTTCTTTTTCCTTTGAGTGTGACTGATAGTTTTTGAGCACAGTAGCCTTGGATGTCATCTGTAGTCTTTCAGAATTTATAGAACATCCATTCAAGCCATTGTGGCTTCTTAAATCTCCACTAGAGAAGTGGATGTAGCTTTTACTCTGGTGGGCCTGCCTTTAGATGTGACTTGGCCTCTTCTTTCTTGTAGCTCAGCATCACTCTTTGCCTGCACACTTAGTGTTGTGACTATTCCTCGACACAGGCAGTGCCTTTTTTGGTCCCATCCACTTGATGTTCACTGCGTGCCTCTTATGTCTTGATAGGCATCTCTTGGTTAAATTCGGAAAACTTTCTCCTATGATTTTGTTGAACATATTTTCTGTGACTTTAACCTGGGTTTCTTTTCTTTCTTCCATGTTTCAAAAGTTTAGTCTTTTATAGTATCTCAGAATTCTTCTCTTCTTTAATGTTCTGGTTGGCTCTCTGTCAACCTGACACAAGCTGGAGTCCTTTGGGAAGAGGACTGCCTCCATCGGATGGCTTGTAGGTAAATCTGAGGGGCTTTCTCTTGATTAATGACGGCTGTGAGAAGGCCCAGGCCACTGTGGGTGGGGCATCTTTGGGCAGGTGGTCCTGGATGATATAAGCAAGCAAGCTGAGAAAGCCATGAACAATAAGCCAGTGAACGACAGTCCACCGTCTGCCTCAGTCCCTTCTTCTAAGTCCCTGCCTTGAATTTCCTTGATGGTACACTGTAATGTGTAAGCTAGAGAAACCCTTCCTCCTGTAAGTTGATTTTGGTCTTTATTTTGGTCCAGTTCCTCTATCTTGCCTTGACATTCTCCTCCTTGATCCTGATATATTCCAGTGGCAAAGCTGGGGGATTTTTTGTTTTGTTTTGTTTTGCTCATGGGTCAAGAGTTTGTCATGCAAGACTTGACAACCTGACTGTAGATCTTTAGAACCACACAAAAGTCAACACATGGACAAGTATCTGTGATGCCAGCATATTCCTATGGGGAGATGGGAGGAAGGGACAGGAAAATTTTTAGCTAGCCTGACTTACGTAGCAAGAAAAAGACCCTGTCTCAAACAAGACGCAAAGGTGTGGAAGGATACTCAAATGTTGTCTTCTAATGTTGCCTACGGTGGTGTCCCCAACCACTACATGAAGAAGCACACATGCACTCAGTCATCTACACACTCATTTCTTCATACGCACAAACGCATACCTACTCCTAGGGAGAGAAAGAGCAAAGACAGAAAGACGCAGAGAGGGAAAGACAAATATAGTATGGTTTCTGGAATAATTTTAAACCAGAATTATTGAAATAGAATTCCTAGAGTTCTCTCTAACAGCACCTATGGAAGGTGCTGGAAGAACTACGCTGCAGAAACACCTAGGGTTGGCCTTACAGGCTCAGTGTCTCAAATGTTAGACCAACAAATATGGGTATGGAAAACAACTCAGGTCAGATAACATAAGTCAGTAGATGCACAGTATGCTATGCTAACCACTTCCCATTGCACATACTGTGCTGGCTGTTTAAAGCTTTTTGTAGCTGGAATTGAACTGACCACTGAGTTACATTTGAGACCTTAGCACTTTATACTAAATCTTTAAAAACTGTATAAAGTAAACACTGTCATCACCTTTCTCAAAGGTGAAAACATTAAGGCATGGGAAGGTTGAGCAACTCCCAAGGTGACACTGTTAGTAAGCGGCATTCCCCTGGTGCATTCTCATGTCTGAGCCCACACCTGGGAAGCCATGTCCATCATAGAATAGAAGCCCCGTGGGTTTCCCAGGGCCCTTCCTGCCCGAGCAGGCAGTCACTCTGGCCTGTGAGGACGCAGTGCTGGAAAGCAAGGCTGCCACCCTCCACACACACAGCCTTCTTAGACTCTGTAGACTTTGGGTCACAGTTTTCTCTATGTGGACTGAACCAGCCTTTTTCCTTATAAATTACCCAGTCTTAGCTGGTTTTAAAGCCACAGAGAATGAACTGAGGAGGAGTCTGGGGCATAATGAGTCTAACCTTCATCTGTTGCCTTTTCTGTTTCAGCACTGACCAACAACTTGAAGCCACAGCCTAAATATAGACAGAGGAAAAAAGCAAGGTTTAAATTCATCAGCATTATCAATATTTCTACTTAAAAACAGTTATTATAATTCATAGTTTCTTGGTTTAAAAATCCCAATAGCAACAATAAGGACAATCCCCAGGTTTGTGTTATTGACAAACATCAGGGGAGAATCTGCATTTAATGAAATTAAAATTTATATACAAAAGCTGGGCAGTGGTGGGACACCCATTTTAATCCCAACTCTTGGAAGGTAGACCTCTGAGTTCAAGGCCAGCCTGGCTTACAAACCGAGTTCCAGGATAGCCAAGGCTATACAGAGAAACCCTGTCTTGAAAAACCAAACCAACCAACCAACCAACCAACCAACCAATCAACCAACCAACCAACCAACCAACCAACCAACCAACCAAACAGCCCATAAGAGAAAGGGGCTGAACTCTTGTGAACCAAGGCACACAAGCAATTATAACACAATTCTCAAGGCTCATAAACTCTCTAACTGTACACAGAACTCACACCCATGATCTGGTACATAAGAGGCTGAAGCAGCAGATCCCCAGAGTGCTAGCCAGCTTGGGCTGCAGAGTGAGACCTTGTCTCACAAATGAACAAAAGCAGAGGTCCTAAGTTCTACTCCTATAGAAATGCACTGAAAAGAATTTGTTGATATATACACACAAATAAATGTTCTCTATCGGATAATGAAGATAGATTATCGTCTTTCCTTCAAGGACAGTGTTGCTGGAATATCTGAAGGTAAAAACCTAAGTTTTATTCAAGAACCGAGAAACTGTAACCATGAGAAGGCAAAAGAAATGCCTTAGTGGACCCTAGAGAGGCCTCTATTCTGGCTGACCAACTTTACCAAGTCAGCCATGCTGAAATGAAGACAATGCATTTTCTGTGGGTATAGCACATAGTGAGGGAAGTTGTAACAGAACTGTCAAACTGCCAAGGGGACGTTAAAGCATTTCCAGCATTCAGACTTTACCATGAAACACGCTACCCCATGCCAGCTGCTGCTACCCAGGCTTCCGAAGGAGAAGTTCATCAGACGTGTTACATACTTACTGCACACGTGACCCCAATGACGAAGGATGAGCTTCGTCTCTCTATGTGGTTCTGACTGGCCTTGAACTCAGAGTTCTGTTTCTGCTTCCTGGATGCTAGGATTCAGGGAATGTGGCACCATTGCTGACCTCTGTAATCTTTAGTCAGTGTCCATCTCTGTTCATTTCCCATCAAACTTGAGTAGCAAACAACGTGAACACCACTCACGGTTTCTTTGAAGGAGGCACTGAGCCAGTGGTTGGTCACTACACTCTGTATGGATGTTGGCGGGTTTTCTAAATCTTCAAAGGAGTCCATCAATATAAAATCCAGAACCACGTCATAGAAATTTAGGTTTTTCACCTGTAGTAAATTGCAAGATAGCAATGAGTCCTACAGAGTTCTGGGTAAAGTGTGCTTTGCAATGCCGGGCTTGCGAGCTGTTCAGAGTGTGTCTCTCTACAGCTCGGAGGAGGGGCACCAGACTGCAGCTCTAGCACGTTTGCTCCTCCTCACTATTCTTTCATTTGGGCTCACTCACAGGTCTGCCTGTCTGAGCCATGAGAGCATCTATCTTACTCGGTCACTAACACACTACGCTGTACTTTGTGCTGTACCAGATACTCAGGTACCCACGGTAAGCAACTCAGAAATCTGGAGTCTACTGGGGAAAACAGCAGGGAGATAATCCCACAGATAAATACAATACAGCTCATAGAGATAGCTTTCCTTAGGGAGTGAATCTTCCCAGTTACTGGGAATTCCTGTCAGAGACTTAGGGTCAGAAGAAACACAATGGTGTTGAGTGGAAAGACCCTGGAAGTGTGCTATGGCAAAGCAGGGAAAAATCAGTCGGGAAACAAGGATGAGATCCTGTCAGGACTTACGTCCATGTGAGGACTTTTACTCTAGTCTCATAGGAGGGTGGGGATGCTGACGAGGAGGTCATCACAGGACATATTTAAAGATGGTTCTGGTGAGTCAGGGATTGTGGGATGTAACTGTAATGTCAGCACCTGCCGGGGGAGGCAGAAGCAATGTGGACCAGCACCAGCTCCATAGAGTCCATCACTGGGTTACAAAGAGACTCTATCCCAAAACAAGATAATTTAGCAGACTTGTAGGTGAACAGGGCAGAGGAGAGTAATATAAGGGAGAAATGCAGTGGGCAGTGAGTCACAGACTGCAGAGATGGAGGAGATTAGGAGTGCAGTGGGCAGTGAGTCAGACTGCAGAGATGGAGGAGATTAGGAGTGCAGTGAGCAGTGAGTCACAGACTGCAGAGATGGAGGAGATTAGGAGTGCAGTGGGCAGTGAGTCACAGACTGCAGAGATGGAGGAGATTAGGAGTGCAGTGGGCAGTGAGTCACGGACTGCAGAGATGGAGGAGATTAGGAGTGCAGTGAGCAGTGAGTCAGACTGCAGAGATGGAGGAGATTAGGAGTGCAGTGGGCAGTGAGTCACAGACTGTAGAGATGGAGGAAATTAGGAGTGCAGTGGGCAGTGAGTCAGACTGCAGAGATGGAGGAGATTAGGAGTGAAGTGGGCAGTGAGTCAGACTGCAGAGATGGAGGAGATTAGGAGTGCAGTGGGCAGTGAGTCACAGACTGCAGAGATGGAGGAGATTAGGAGTGCAGTGAGCAGTGAGTCAGACTGCAGAGATGGAGGAGATTAGGCAAAAGGCAACAGAGATGTAGGCCAAGATAAAGACAACAGGAATAGAGAAAAGCTGAGAAAACTAAAATAGGCCGGGGTTCAGATTTACCCACTTTAGAGGTGATTATGGAAGAGTTCTGTGTCTGGACCTACCCTGTCCCCTGCTCCAACGTCCCCAGCTCCTTGGAGCTGCATTCTGTGGTGTCGACTACAGCGAGCTGCTCTGAGCTCAGCATGGACGCCACTGCAGGATTCCTATCATGCTTTAGTGGATGCTGGTGAGGAGCCAAGCACTGTGTGCTGGAAATAATGTCTTTGCACTGCTGCTGCTCCTAGATGCCAGCGTAACCAGAACTAAGAAGTGGGTACAGGGTCCTGTCTGTGTCAGGTTCTACTGCCCTGTAGATGCTATAACTGGACTCACATGTAGAACTGCAGTCAAGTTCTAATCTCATGCCTCCTGCAGGTAAGGCCGTCTCTGCTCTTCCTGGTACGTTTACTTCTCCAGTCATGGAGTCTACTTCCCTGGGGCTCTGTTCCCTGTCCCTATTCATCTCACACCACTCCTGCACCACTCCTGCACCACGCTGTAACTGCCTTGTAACAAGGCCTACCTTATAGGAATGAAGACAAAAGGCTTTGAGAAAGCCATTTCCTCATAACCAATCAATGTATAAAGAAGACAGTTTCCACTGTTTATGAATGTCAGAAAAAAGACAGTATCCAGCTGGATACCACAGGACCCTAACACTAAGCACAAGGCTGGGTACGACGGTCCCCACCACACAGGGATGGATTTTCTGTGAGTTAACAGAGTGACTAAGAGCCATATGCGCAGAAAGCAGGAGTAAGGATTACAATGTGTTTACCCCTCTGGCAGCAAGTTCCATCTCGGTACTATCCCAGTGATCAGTCTGCTCTAAAAAATAGATCATTTCATCAAAAACATCTTGAAATTTCTTTGGATTCTGCAAAGAAAACATAGTGTAGTCCAAATATAACTTTATAACAAGACTTAAGCCTATGAAATAAGTTATTTTTCAAGAAAGTTGAATCTTAATTATTCTAGAAAATATTTTCAAGCATGACAAGTCGTTTCCTTTTTTAGGCATCTCTAGCCCCCACCTGGCCTCAAGTGACCACAATAGTGGAGGTGACCTCAAGTTCCTGCCCTCCTTACAAGTATGGGTTACACATGTGGTTCTATGGCGCAGAGGTTTAACTGGGGCCTTTTTCCACCACAGGGTAGGCAAGTGGTCTAACTCTCAGCCCTTCATTACCAGCTGTGTCCTAGTTCACAGAAGCCAGGAACGGGGACGCCAGTAAAGCATCAGCAAACTGCTGCCCAGACAGACTGTAAGAGGAAACAGGGCTGCAGCAGAAGCCTGGCTGGGGTCCTTTTGTTGCAGATGGGCTCCTCCTGCTGCACTGGTCTTCAATGGGAAAGCCAAGAAAGCAACCCAGGATTTATCCTGTGAACTCCAAGGACATAGTGTCACCTGAGAGTCACTTAGTACTGTATGCTTAGGTGACTTCTCCCTTACCATTTATCTGCTCAGAAGAGTCTTCTGAAATAGGGTAGAATACAGTTTCTCTGTGCAGAGAGGGACTTGAGAGTAAATGAACTAGAGCTGAATACCTGGTGGGCAAAAGGCTAAGGGCAGGCCTGCTCCTCTGGACAAGCCTGCATGAAGTGAAGTGGTTCCTTACAGTCTGAAGGGGTTCTCATCAAAGGCTCCGCCTCACTCGGCCCACCGAAGATGAGCGCCAGACAGTAGTCTGTGCTCCAGGTTCCTCGGGGCTCATCCCTCCACCTTCTTCCTGAATAGGCTTGAGGAGGTATTACCCACACCTGGCTGAAGCAGCGGATCTACCACAGGTCTCACCAGACATCACCAGAGGCCACGGGCAGTTCTAAGTCATCACAAACAACCCAGCCATGAGCTTTGTACACAGAAGTCAGAGCTCTTTGCGCTAGCCAGGGTCGTGCACATCTGGGGTTCCAACATCCATGAGGCAGAGGTAAAAGAATCAACACACATTCGAGTCTAGCCTGATCTACAAAGTGAATTCCAGACCAACTAGAGGAGCATCCAGGCTCTGTCTCAGTAACAGTGACATCAACAGGGTTGGGTGGACCTTTCTGATTACTTACAAAGGCTTCATGCACTATTAAAACTCAACACACATTTTACTCTAAAACTTGCTAGACTCTTTCTTCATCTGGCAGGACTCGTGGCACAAGCCTCTGTGTGAGGTGACAGAAGAACTGTTGGCCCTGGGGTCCGGCTCAGGTTGTCAGGTCTGGTGCCAAGGCCTTTGCCTGCTCAACTCTCCCACCAGCCCCTGTATTTAATCTTCAGTTAGAGAAACTAGTAAGAACAAAACTCGCTTAGAGAATGTATTTACCTTCCGGGCTTTCACAATTAAAGCAGACAAAATTTTCCTTCCACTTTCAGCAAGGAACGACCTGTTGTCTGCTTCTGCAAGGATTAGCTGAAAGACACCATAGCAGGGTGAAAATGAGTGATGTCCCATGACACATGGGGAACTGAGTGGTCAGGGTACTAATGTGATGCTAAGTCACTACTGCTCTGAAGACAGAGGAAGTCTAAACTCACAGAAATGGAGACTTAAGCCCACTGATCAAAGATTCAGGGTGGGTAAATTTGAACTTAATTCTGTTTCAGACAATCAAATATCTGCGGTGAAGAGCCGGAGAACGACTTAGTGATTAAGAGCACGAACTGTACTTGCAGAGGACCGAGTTTGGTTCCCAGCACCCATGTTGATGGCTCACAACCCAGCTCCATAGGATCTCATGATATCCTCTTCTGGGCTCGTGGACACGTGAACTCACGTGTGTATACATACATACACACACACATACACACATACATACATACACACATACATACACATATACACACACACATACATACACACATATACACACACATACATACACACACATACATACATACACATACTTATACACATACATACATACACATATACACATACACACATACATACATACATATATACACATACATACATACATACATACATACACACACTAATAAACATAGATCTTGAAAAAAACATTAAAAATCTAAGGTCAATCTTATGTAGCTTTCAAACATAAGAAAGTAATTATTTTCTATTTTCGTTATTATTTTGCTTTTTTTTTTGCGACAGGGTTCCACCGAGTACCTCTGGCTGGCCTGGGGCTCACAGAGCAGGCTGAACTGAAGGCGTGTGCCAGCGCTTCTGGCTTTACCATTAGCAGCCTTATTCCATTTTAGGGAATCAGTACTCTTCACCACTGACTCAAATCTAAATCCTAATGATGGAGACTAATTTTAACAGCTCTGTCCACACCCTTGCAGCATCACAATGTTCGTTTAGACAGAGTGTGGTAGGCCGGGAAAGGTGTGGGAGGACAGCATTAGAAGGAGAGCAAGCTCAGTTGACTGCCTCTGTGCCTTCAGCATGCAGAGTAATGAGAAGCCCTGTGCACAAGCAGGGCCTACACCAGAAAGGCTATGCGTGCAGGACATCCCTCAGTGAGTAAGAAATACCTGAAAAGCTTGCCGAATACAGTGAAGCTTGGCGAGAAAATCACTGTCTCCCAGGCACTCCAGCATTTCGGTTCTATATCATAAAGAGCAGAGAGCAAGTGTTAGGCCTCATCCAAGAGCAAACCTTCCACACACCTGGCCTTAAGCAGGCCCTTGATGGGAAGCACACGTCCTCTGCATACTGGGAAACACTGCAGGAATTTACTTGGACCAAAATGTTCTTTCCCATGTTCACAGCATGATTTACTAACTGCCACACAAAAGAGCAACAGTATCTTACTACATTATTATAAAATAATACATTAGCCACTACAATAAACACTAGTGGTAAGCTAAGCTGCAGCGATACCTCAGTACTCTGGAGTGAATTTTCCCTTCTTCCACCAGATGCATAGCTTCTTCGTAAAAAGGGCAGCGACAAAAAGACTCCAGGCTGAGGGCTTGCTGTGCTTCTCTGTGCTCTGCAAGCTAAGAATACACAAAGTGAATTATACTGAGGTAAGAAGAACTATAAAAACCTAGGATTCAGTATTATCAAAATATGCTCCATGTGACTAACCCACAGAAATCACTGACATTTTATGTAACAAAAGCCTAAATCACTTCACTTCAACATTCACTTGTTAAAGGTTAAGAGCAGCTTGAGTAAACATGGGCACGGCCCTGTCTCAGTGAAGAACACAAACAAACAAACAAACGAGCAAACGAGCCAGGTGCTAGGCTGGAGAGTGAGCGGGCTGGCGGCAGATGTTCAGTCTCCAGCGGGGAATCAGGTAGTTCTAGCCTCCTGGGCACTCACACTCATATGTGCTTTCCTACTCAGAGATGATGCACATGATTAAAAATAACATCTTTTGCAAAACATTCAGTTGTTAAAAAGAGTAAAGTTAGTTGGGCACAGTGGCACACGCCTTTAGTCCCGGCAAGGAGGCTGACCTTGCCACTTTAGCAAGTTCTGGGACAGCTATGTAGTGAGACTTTGTCTCAAAGAATCCGAAGGAATCCCAAAGGGTAAAAGCCAGTAAGCTCAGTTCATTTCAAAGCCAACCACTTAAATCTATCAGGTGAGCAAAAGGCAGAGATTTTTACCATCCACAGGACACTTCACACTCACAGTGAGGCAGACTGTAAAACATGGAAACAAATACGACTTGCTGTCCTAGGAAGGCTGTCCTCTCGGTGGCTCTGGTTAGCTTTTATGTAACTGAAAGATAATCCTCTTTGACTCTATGACTAGAGTCTAACAACTCTTCAAATATAATTCCAGTCTGACAGCTCATTAAAAGACAACGGCAAATACTATTGGGTGGCAAGCTACAAAGAAGCCATTTCATTTTCAATACCAAATAATCCACTTACTGGAACACGGTATTGTCTTTTGTAAGGTGCTTTGGGGAGAAAATCTAGTGTCTGTGCAGGGTGAGCGAGCGTTCCACCTCTTCAGTTATATCCCCAGCTCAAAACTTTAAAAACAGTTTTACCAAGATTTATTTCACATATCATAAACCAACCCTGAAAAGCATACAACTTGTTGGCTTTTGGGACACTCCAGTCATGCACACAGCAGTCCTTCTGACACACACTGCCAGCCCAACTAGAGGCTCCTTTCCATTAGCAGTCTTCTAACATGTCCTGGCTTCTGGGAACAGTTACTTGGAAACCACAGTTCACTACTGAGAAGGCAACATATTCATGGAATTGACTAGTATGTGGCCATTGGTGCTTGACTGCTGGTGAACCATGATATACCCCACATCAGCAGTTCACTCATTGTTATGGAAAGATAAAATACATGTGCATGGGAGCTGGGAAGAAGCCTCAGTGGTTAAGAGTACTTGCTGCTCTAATAGAGGACCTGGGTTTGGGTCTCAGTTCCCACAACAGGCTGAACACAAACCCCTGTGCTTCCAAGTCCAGGGAGTCCATTGCCTCTGGCCTCCCTGTGCACCACGCAGTGTTAGATACATATGGGCATGGGCGCGCGCGCGCGCGCACACACACACACACACACACACACACACACACACACACACACACACACACACACAGAGGTTACTCACACATGCTTATAACATAAAAGTATGTAGGTAAATTTAAAAGCACAAATCTCCAGAGCATAGATATACCACACTATTTTTATCCATTTCTCAGTGATGGACACCCATTTTTCTACTCTTATCCACCATGAATAGGCTGCTCTGGATACTTGTGTTCAGGTTTTTGTATAGATACATGTTTTTGTATAGATACATGTTTTTGACTTTACTGGCATAAAGAAATAGAAGGGTCAGATGGTAACTCTGTGTTTACTGTCCAGGAAAGGCCAGACTTTTTTTCTGCAGAATGGCTGCACCTTCCAGTGCCATTAGCAATGTTCACACACCCTCTCGCACAGCTGCTGTTTCTACCTTTTCTATAGCACTGTAGCAGACACCTTTACTACAGCACTGTGGCAGACACCTTTACTATAGCACTGTGGCAGACACCTTTACTACAGCACTGTGGCAGACACCTTTACTATAGCATTTCGGCAGACACCTTTACTATAGCATTGCGGCAGACACCTTGACTGTATCACTGTGGCAGACACCTTTACTATAGCACTGTGGCAGACACCTTTACTACAGCACTGTGGCAGACACCTTTACTACAGCACTGTGGCAGACACCTTTACTACAGCACTGTGGCAGACACCTTTACTACAGCACTGTGGCAGACACCTTTACTACAGCACTGTGGCAGACACCTTTACTGTAGCACTGTGGCAGACACCTTTACTATAGCACGGTGGCAGATGGGAAGTGATTTGCACTCCAAGATGACTGATGAGATTAAGCAACTTTTCATCTTTTAGCCCATTGCATATTCTATTTGGAGAAATGTCTACTCAATTTCTTGGCTCATTTTACAGTAGGCTACTATTTACCTATTTAGTATTTAATTGTATGTTGTAAGCCTTTTAAAATTCAGATACAGAATCTGTAAACATTTTTTCCTGTTTTACTATTTTAATGTCTCTGGTGTCTTTGAATATAGCAGTTCTTGGTGAGTTCAGGACTAGCATGGTCTACGTACGGAGTTCCAGGCCAGCCAGAGCTATATAATGAGGGCCTCCCCCAACCCCAAAATCAAACCAAATGAACCAAATATAAAGACAAATGTCGAGAACTCAGCTTTGACAGCTACCCCGCAGGTCACATTTTGACAGTTCTTGAGGGACAGGGCTGGCACCACTACGTTCTTTCCTGTGACGGCCACGAGACGCTGCAGCGGCTGCATTGGGTGACTTGGCTTTCCGACCTCTGTAGACACAGAGCTGAACCATGAAAACCACAGCTCAGGGCTCTTTGGGGGCTCTGCTATCATCTGAATAAATGCAAAATCCTCTCAAGAGCTCTTGAGTTTTTGTCTTTGACCATTTATGCCAAAATATTCTCATTGTTTTCTGGAGTAGCGCTGCAGTCTTCACGCTTGGGGTCAATCCTGGGTCTTGTGCAGAAGAGAAGAGTGCGACACTAAGGAGACACAGTGCTAGCCCACAACTCCAGATGGAGGCTGGAGGCTGGTGTTTGCACTGTACACATCCCTGGCGCTGTGTTAAACGCCTTAAAGTAAATAATCTCATTTATCCCTTGAGTTAGACTGTAAGTTCATAAGACTACTATTGGCAACACTCAGGCAAAGGAGCAGAGATGAATGTGATCAGAAAATGTGCCTTAGGTTCTCTAAGTAAATCCGTAAATTTAAATCCAGACATAACATTCCAGAGCGTAGGCTTCTCTCACTGTGTTTGAATGTGGCAGCTGAAGGCTGATATCTGGTGTCACCCTTGGTCATTTCCCCTTATTTTTTTTTAAGACAGGGTCTTTTACTAAATGTGCAATTGCTGACACAGCAAAGCTGGCTGACCAGCAAGCCCCAGAAATCCTCTGGTTTCCAATACCGAAATTCTGGGATTTCAAGTGCTAGCCCACGCAACTGGCTTATGACATAGGTGCTGGGGCTCAAATTCAGATCTTGCTTGTGCAAAGCTTAACTGAGTCACTGCTCTAAACTAAGACCTTCTGCTCTCAATTGGACTATCCTAGCTCTCTGCCTTATCTAACATGCAAAACAAAAATATCATTTTGGCTAATATAAACAGATGGAGCTAGAGAGATGGCTTGTACACACAGGTCTGATAACCTGAGGTCAAGCCCAGGACCCCACGGGAGAGAACCAACTTCCTCAAGGCATCCTGGGAAATCACTTCTGCATGTAGTTCAAAACAGTGAGTTTTCTTAAGGTGCTGGAGACTGTGGAGTTTAAGTCTCTCAACAGTTTATGGTAGAACTAAAAGAAAAGATGGATACCAAGGGTCACCTGCAGCTGTGACAAACCCAGAGACAAAAAGGAGAAAGAAGGAGAGGTCACTGCTCTGGCCAATCTGCCACAAGCTGTCTGGAAGTAAGGGTAAACTCAAATGCTGGGGAACGGTGGCACGGGGCACGTGGCTGCTGTGCTACAAAGCGGCACGTGGCTGCTGCGCTGCACGGGGGCACGTGGCTGCTGTGCTGCGCGGGGGCACGTGGCTGCTGCGCTGCGCGGGGGCACGTGGCTGCTGCGCTGCACGGGGGCACGTGGCTGCTGCGCTGCACGGGGGCACGTGGCTGCTGCGCTACAGAGGAGCACGTGGCTGCTGCACTGTACAGGGGCACGTGGCTGCTGCGCTACAAAGGGGCACGTGGCTGCTGCACTGCACGGGGGCACGTGGCTGCTGCACTGCACGGGGGCACGTGGCTGCTGCACTGCACGGGAGCACGTGGCTGCTGTACTGCAAGGGGGCACGTGGCTGCTGCGCTGCACGGGGGCACGTGGCTGCTGCGCTGCACGGGGGCACGTGGCTGCTGCGCTGCACGGGGGCACGTGGCTGCTGCGCTGCACGGGGGCACGTGGCTGCTGCGCTGCACGGGGGCACGTGGCTGCTGCACTGCACAGGAGCACGTGGCTGCTGTACTGCAAGGGGGCACGTGGCTGCTGTGCTACAGAGGGGCACATGGCTGCTGCGCGGCACAGGGGCACGTGGCTGCTGCACTGCACAGGAGCACGTGGCTGCTGCACTGCACGGGGGCACGTGGCTGCTGTACTGCATGGGGCATGTGGCTGCTGTGCTGCAGAACTTAGCCCTCATCTTGGGGTCCTCAACACAGGTTGTGCAATCCTGGAAACTGGCCAAGATGCTTAACGCAAGAGAGAAAGAGCAAAGGAAGAAACAAAATGTCTAATATTACAAACTGTGAAGGACTGAGAGATAGGGGAAGGAGACCAGCTCTGTAAGCAGAGGAAACCCTTTGGGAACTGCAGCTTCGCAAAGGCTGACTAGGGTTTCATGGTAACAGCGTTTAGGACACTAAATCTGACCACAGAGAAAAACCAGGTTAGTTTTGAACTCAATACTATAGCACTTGCAGGCAAGGAAACTGCGGCTTGTTAGTGTCTCTGCCACAGACAAAGCTTAGCGTTTGTTTTTCAGGGAGAGCATCTTCAGCTGACCATCTCCCCGGAATGATAAGTCATGTGACACCTATGTCCAGATGTGTTATCTCAAGTGCAGAATCCCACACCTTACCTTGGATGGGTGGTGCCCAAAATACAAGATAATAAATATAACCTGAAATTATCTTCAGGCTATAAAAAATGAAATTTATTTATTTTACATATATTGTTTTGTCTACCCTTGTGTGTGTGCACCACATGTGCCTATGAATGGTTGTGAACTACCATGTGGGCTCTAGAAAGCAAACTCGGATTTTCTATAAGAACAACTAGTGCTGGGCCATCTTTCCTGCTCTTGTAAATAAATGGATTTTGTGTCTAGCCTTGTACTCTATTCCCAGAGGTGTCATTTTCATGCAAATACTCCAAATATGTACGTATATACAAGAACACACAGACACAGAGACACACACACACACACACACTCTCACACACAGTCTAAAACATTACTGGTCTCAATCACTTACAGCAGGGATGCTGAGCCTTTACACTGGGCACTAGAGCAATGTTGTAAGTGAATGTGACAGCCACTGCCGTCTCAACCACAGGAAGTATGGGCTGCAGACATGCTAGCAGTTCAGAGCACTCACTGCTCTCCCAAGACTCGGGTTCAATCCCCAGCACCCGCATAGTAGCTCACAACTGTCTGTTCCTCCAGTTCCAGGGGATCAGACGCCTTCACACAGATACACATGAAGGCAAAACACCAATACACATAAAATAAAAATAAATTATTTTTATAAAGAAAAGGAAAGTAACTAGGGATGTTATGACCGCAAACCACGGATTCTCAGCACCATCAGACCTGTTGATGCTCCCTCAAAGGAAGGCTGAAGGACCCTCCTGGGAGACGCCAGGCACCCCTCCCTGGATTCTTCTCCCTCCTGTGCGTTAAGTCTGCATCAGCTATATGTGGTCTCAGGAGGTCAACCAAAGAGGGATCTCCATCTGTCAGGTATAAGGAAGTCATCGTCCTTGCTGAGGGAGTGAGGATCTCAGTGACACAGCTGTTTGGAGTCCCTCACACAGATCCTGAGAGCATGCCCAATAAGCTTCTGGTTTGATACCTAGCGATGGAAAACAAAGCGTGCTGTGGAAGCTGTAGGGTGGACATGCCTACAAGCCCATACTATTAGCACTTCAGAGACTGAGATGGGAAGACTCTCTCTCAGTTTGAGGCCAGCCTAGACTACACAGTGAAGCCCAACTATGGAAATACTAGAAAACACCACACTGCACATGTTCATGAGTATATTTTATAGTATCTGCATAAAGATATATCTATTTAGTTGTTGGGACAGAATTTCACTACCCCATGCTGACCTCAACTCACCAGGGATGTGGGTCCACATGAGTGCTGGGAGTAGAACCTAAGTCTCCAGGGAGAGCAGCCAGTGCTCCTAACTGCTGAGCAATCTTTCTGGATGCTAGAAAGAAAGTGCTGTGAGGTTATATGCCTGTCATTCCAGCCTAGGGGAGGGAAGGTCAGAGAACTTGAGTTTGAGGCCAGCATGGGCCATAGAGCGAAACCCTGTCTCAAGCAAAGGTGAAAAATAAAATTACACAGGCGGGGTCAGAAAGATGCTCAGTTTCTGAGCACTGGTTATTCATGCACAGGGCCTGGGGTGAATTCCAAGGACCCATAGGGTGGCAGGACAACCACTGTCACTTCAGTCCAGGACATCTGATGTCCTCATCTGGACTCTGCGGGCACCAGAATGCACACCTTCATGCAGGCAGCACACAGACAGACAGACACACAGAGACCCACGCATGGCAACTGTAGTGCAATGGCAGAACTTCCTCAGCACGAACACAACTTGTCTTACCTCTGTTGCTGAAGCAAAGAGATCTGCCGAGTCAATGTTCGCTGTGTCTGGCAGGCCAAACTCGTCCACAGTCTCCCTCACGCTCAGATCTGTGTCTTTGTCTTAAAGTAACAAGGGTGAAAGTCAGACTGTTATGCTTTGTCTCAGCCACGTGCACTTGTACAGTGAGTTCATCTCTGCTCTTTATCCTGACAGCCAGGGCCTAAGGGAGTGCAGTAACAACTGCAGTGGGCTGCAGTCTAACGAAACTCTTGCAATGCTCCCCTGCTAACACTGCCGTGACACGGAAGGAAGGGCTACAGAAAACAGCACATCAGCCTGACCCAGGTTTGCTGGGACCAGAGTTTACATTTCAATGGTTTACCTTCAAACGTTTAAGTTATAATTGTCTCCTATTAGGCTGGTAATAATCCTTTGAAAGCACCTAACTTTTCAGCTTAAAATCTGACCAGGTGTGGTAGCACATGGTTCTAATCCCAGAAGTCAGGAGACAGAAAGCTAGTTTAACTCAGCAGTTCAAAGCTAACATTTTCAACAAAGCCAGATCCCACCTCAAATAAATAAATAAATAAATAAATAAATAAATAAATAAACAAATAAATAAAAAATTCTTCTACTAAATGACCATTATAAACCAAGATTAAAATACCCTATTCAAAAAATATTAGTCTAGAGATGTAGCTGAGCGGTAAAATACTTGTGAAGCACTCACAGGGCCCAGAGCCCCGGGTTCTCTGCCTAGCACACCCAATAAACAAACCACCCCAAAAGGAAACAACAAAGCCTCAGAAGTGTACAGTATTCTACCAAACTAGAAAATAAAACAATTGTCCTACACTTAAAATTTTATGTTATTACTTTCATTTTTGTGTATGCCTGAATAAATTTATTGAACAATATACGTGTAGATGCTCATAAAGGTTAGAAGATGATGCATATTTCCAGGAAATGAAGCTACCAGTGGTCTGAGCCGCCGAGTGTGTACTGAGAAACCCAAGTTCTCTGGAGAGCAGTGAGCACTTCTAGCTGCTGAGCCAGCTCAGCTGTTTACAGACAGTTTCACAACTGGCAAACGTATCTTTGGACACTCAATTATGGGGAAAATTTCCATAATTTTCATTTTAGTACATATAACACATTTAAACACACACGTGTACACACACATGCATGCACACACATACAAGCACATACACATGTACACCACAACTGCACATGCACATAAACGTGAAAGCAGTCTTAGAAATGAATACCCGGGGAGGGCGGCAATGGGGGGAGGGTTGGGAGGGGAACACCCATAAGGAAGGGGAGGGGGGAGGGGGATGTTTGCCCGGAAACCGGGAAAGGGAATAACACTCGAAATGTATATAAGAAATACTCAAGTTAATAAAAAAAAAAAAAGAAATGAATACCCATGACAGCCCCCCTTGAGGGACACATAGACTCACACACACCCCATGACTGACTCACAAGTCAGTGTTTGGACAGGCACAGGGCAGAAGACAGGAGAAAAGTAGAGGAAGAGAGGATTCAGGTCTTGGTTTGCTCTTGGTTAACCGATATCAAAGGGAAATGCTTGATTTCTTTCCTTCGTGCAATACCAGAAAGTCAGGGGTGACTCTGTTAATCACAAAGGGCTTCTACACAGCGGAAAAGCACAGACCATGCCTCTTGTTTCAGTAACTGTTATAATTCCTGAATGGCAGTTTAATGATGGTGAGGAGAAATAGCACATCTGCTTCTCGAGTGAGCCAATAAAAAGCATCCAGCAGAAAGCCTGGGCAGCCCCGGACTCACTGCTCTCACAGCCCATTAACATCCACAACGCTCTCCAGAAGAGCTCCACGTCTTGCTTGCACTGCACACACAAGGGCAGCTCCAGTTTGGAAGCTAAAGCTTTCATCTCAGGGGTTTCAGAAGCCACTTATTACATTTTCTGTAGTAGATGTCTTAGGGCTTTTATTGCTATGATGAAAATCAAAGGAACTTGGGAAGGAGAGGGAGGGTCTATATGGCTTCCACATCATAATCTATTACCGAAGGAAGTCAGGACAGAACTGGAACAGAACAGGAACCTAGGAGGCAGGAGCTGATGCTGAGGCCATGGAGGGTGCTACTTACTGGCTTGCTCTCTATGGCTTGCTCAGCCTGCTTTCTTCTAGCACCCATAATGGGCTGGACCCTTCCCCATCAATCACTAATTAAGAAAATATCCTACAGGCTTGCCTTACAGCTGATTTTATAGAGACATTTTTGTAGTTGAAGTTCCCTCCTTTCAGATGACTTTAGCTTGTGTTAAGTTAGTATAAGACTGTCCAGCACAAGATCTCACGCCCTCTTCTGGCCTCTGACGGTACTGCACACACGTGGTACACAGACATGCATGCAGCACCAATACACATAAAATTAAAATAAATATATTAAGAAAAAGTTTATGCTGAAGTGGTGGTGCACTCCTTTGATCCCAGCACTTAGGAGGCAGAGGCAAGTAGAGCTCTGTGACTTTAAGCCCAGCCTGGTCTACAGAACAAGTTTCAGACAGCCAGAGCTACACAGAGAAACTCTCTCTGGAAAAACCAAACAACAAAAGAAAAAAAAGTTGAAAACTGCCTCTTCTGTGACCTAGTTCTACAGCAGATGTGTTTTATATAAATGCATGTTTCTAGGCATAAGGATGTTTATAGTAATACTGTTCCTAAAAGAAACTGAGAGAAAAACTGTCTATCAAGAATATAGCAATTAGTATATTTACACGATGAAATGTTATACAACAAATGTGAATTGTTGCTTTATGCAGGAATCAGATAAATATCACAATATGTTAGGGGAAGAATTAAATGCACAACTTCATTCATACAAAGCACAAAACTTCTGGAGATGACAGTGCACTGGGAGGCAGAGGCACCAGGTGATCCTCAGCCACACAGAACACTTGCAGCCAGACTGACCTACACAAAAATCTGTCTTAACACCACCACCAAACAATAGGAAAAAAGGTTAAAACTAGACAAAGGCTGGTTGTTCCTCAGTCTCTGCTCCATTCCCTGACCCTGCATTTCTTGTAGACAAGACAAATTTTGGGTTGAAAATTTTATGGGTAGGTTGGTGTCCCTATTGCTTCATTGAGGTTCCCGCCTGGCTATAGGAGGTGGCCTCTTCAGGTTCTGTGTTCCCAATGCTGTGAGCCACAGCTAAGGACACTCCCACTATTCTTGGGTGCCTCCCTTATCCTAGGTCTCTGTCTCTTCCTGGAGATGCCCCCTATCTTCTTACCCCCCTCAGTTGCAGATTCCTTTCATTCCCATGGCAATCTAGTCAGCCCTCCTGTGCTTTCCCCACTCCCTCTCCCACCCAGGTCCCTCCCTCCATCTGCCTCTTGTGACTGACCCACCCCACAGACAAGCACCAATCCCTGACACTGTTAATGATACTCTGATGCTTGCTGACAGGAGTCTAGCCTGGCCGTCCTCTGAGAGGCTCCACCCAGCTGCTGACTCAGGCAGGTGCAGATACCCCCCGGCCAAATAGTGGATGGAGCTTGGGGAAGAACAGGAGGAAGGATTGTGGGCCCCAAAAGGGATAGGGACTTCACAGGAAAACCAACAAAGTCAACTAACCTGGACCCTTGGGCTCTCAAAGACTGAACCACCAACCAACAAAGAGTGTACGTGGTCTGGACCTAAGCCTCCTGGCATGTATGTAGCTGATGTGCACCTCACTCTTCATGTGGGCCCAAACAACTGGAGCAGGGGCCATTCCAAAAGCTGTTGCCTGTCTGTGGGGTATGTTCTTCTAGCTGGGCTGCCTTGCTGTCCTCAGTGGGAGAGGATGAGCCTAGCCTCACAGAGACTGGATGACCAGGGTGTCTGTGGCGGTGGGTGGGGATACACTTTCATTGGACAGAGACGTGACTATATTTCTCTTTGTATTTCTCCCTTTATCCCTTCCTTCCTACTTCTGAGTCAGAGTATACGCTGCAGCTCAGGAGACAAGGCTGGCTTTACACCTGCAGCCAACTCCCGCCTCAGTCTTTGAAGTACTGGGGTTAAAGGTGAGGGTCGCCGAGCCACACCCACATCTGTTTCATTTTATTGTCTTTTTGACACTGTAAAGAGACTGCAAGTTCTTTAAAGAATTCTGATTGAACTCCTATGTTCCAATATGCCCAAGTATTATGCTAAGACTTACCATTTATTGTGACACAGGTAACTATTATAGAACTGGCCTATTAATGCCTAACAAATCCTCTCGTCTTGTGACTAGAACAAATAAAATTTCTATTCTGGCTTCCAAAATATTCCGTATTCACTCTTTCCCCTGCCTATAGGGTGTTATTTTCCACTAATTACTAAAAGCAAACAAAACGCCATCAGCAGAAGCTGACACGGCTCTGGCGTTGTCCCCTCGGGTCCCAGGGGGGAAGCCTAAGCGGCCCAGTCCTCAGGTTGCTACTGCACAACGCAGACGCTGGTTAAGGGTTTATCAAATACCTTGTTGGTTTTCTTAGAGAACCAACTCCTGGTTTTCTTGATTCTTTGTGTAGTTCTTTTTGTTTCTACTTGGTTGGTTTCAGCTCTGAGTTTGACTATTTCCTGCCGTGTGCTCCTCTTGGGTGAATTTGCTTCTTTTTGTTCTAGAGCTTTCAGATGTGCTGTTGAGCTGCTAGTGCATGCTCTCTCCAGTTTCTTTTTGCAGGCACTCCGAGCTATGAGTTTTCCTCCTAAATGGCACCCTGCACAATAGCCACAAATAATATAAAATACCTTGCTTTGACTCTAACCAAGCATGTGAAAGATCTGTATGCCAAGAACTTCAAGTCTCTGAAGGAAGAAAGATCTCAGAAGATGGAAAGACCTCCCATGCTCGTGTTTGACAGGAATAATATTGTAAAAATGGCCATCTTGCCCAAAGCAATCTACAGATTCAATGCAATCCCCTCAAAATTCCAACTCAATTCCTCATATAATTAGAAAGAGCAATTTGCAAATTCATTTGGAAAAGCAAAAAACCCAGGATAGCAAAAGCTGTTCTTAATAATAAAATAACTTCTGGGGGAATCGCCATCCCTGAACTCAAGCTGTATTATAGAGCAATAGTGATAAAAACTGCATGGTATTGGTACAGAGATAGGTAAATAGATGGGATAGAACTGAGGATCCAGAAATGAACCCACACACCAATGGTCACTTGATCTTTGACAAAGGAGCTAAAACCATCCAGTGAACAAAAGACTGCATTTTCAACAAATGGTACTGGTTCAACTGGAGGTCAGCATGTAGAAGAATGCAAATCAATCCATTCTTATTACCTTGTACAAAGCTCAAATTCAAGTGGATCAAAGACCTCCACGTAAAACCAGATATACTCAAACTAATAAAAGAGAAAGTGGGGAAGAGCCTCAAATACATGGGCACAGGGGAAAATTGCCTGAACAGAATACCAAAGGCTTATGCTCTAAAAACAACAATCAATAAATGGGCCCTCATAAAATTGCAAAGCTTCTGTAAGGCAATAGGACAAAACAGTAACAAACTGATTGGGAAAAGGTCTTTACCAATCCAATAGAGGCCTAATATCTAATATATACAAAGAACTCAAGAAGTTAGACTTCAGAGAATCAAATAATCCTTTAAAAAAATGGAGTGCAGAGCTAAACAAAGAATTCTCAGCTGAGGAATATCGAATGGCTGAGAAGCACCTAAAGAAATGTTCAACATCCTTAGTCATCAGGGAAATGCAAATCAAAACAACCCTGAGATTCCACCTCACATTAGTCAAAATGGCTAGGACCAAAAACTCAGGTGACAACAGATGCTGGCGAGGATGTGGAGAAAGAGGAACACTCCTCCATTGTTGGTGGGATTGTAAGCTGGTACAACCATTCTGGAAATCAGTCTGGCAGTTCATCTGAAAATTGCACATAGTACTACCTGAGGACCCAGCTATACCTCTCCTGGGCATATACCCAAAAGATGCCCCAACATATAAAAAAGACACATGCTCCACTATGTTCATAGCAACCTTATTTATAATAGCCAGAAGCTGGAAAGAACCCAGATGCCCTTCAACAGAGGAATGGATACAGAAAATGTGGTACATCTACACAATGGAATATTACTCAGCTATCAAAAACAATAACTTCATGAAATTCTTAGGCAAATGGATGGAACTAAAAAACGTCATCCTGAGTGAGATAACACAGTCACAAAAGAACACACATAGTATGCACTCACTGATAAGTGGATATTAGCCGAAAAGCTTGGAATACCTAAGAAAAAATTCACATGATCATATGAAGCTCAAGAAGAAGGAAGACCAAAATGTGGATGCTTCAGTCCTTCTTAGAAGGGAGAATAAAATACTCATGGGATGAGATACAGGAAGACAAAGAATGGAGCAGAGACTGAAGGAAAGACCATCCAGAGACTGCCCCACCAGGGAATCTATCCCATATGCAGCCACTAAACCCAGTCACTATTGCTGATGTCAAGAAATGCTTGCTGACAGGGGCCAGATATGGTTCTCCCCTGAGAGGCTCAGGCAGAGCCCTACTGACACAGATAAGGATGCTTGCAGCTAACCATTGGACTGAACAAGGAGACCCCAATAGAAGAGTTAAATACATAAAATATCAACAACAACAACAAAAAAAAAGGAAAAGAAAAAGAATGCAGACAGAGTGAGAGCAGTTGCCCTGCCATTAGTGTCACAGTCAGGATGAAGGAGATTTGAAAAGGTGCAGTGGGTAGTGTTCATGAACACAGAATGCACTGCTATCACTGCCCTCCACACGGGCAAATGCATTCCTTACAGGCCTTGGGCTTCTTCCACAGTGGTTCTACATCCACACTGTTCTCAGGCTCCCGTTAACATCTAAAAGCCACATTCTTATTGATCCACTCAAGCCTCATCCCCTCCAAATCAAGTGATCCCTGAGGTAGTGTTGATGGTTAAAATCGTGAGCTCAAAGCCAGAAAGTTTGCATTGAAGTCGGGACTCCATGACTTACTAGCTGTGTAACCTTGGAAGAGTTCATCTTCTCCATTTCCTGGTGAGCTCATGTAAACACAGGAATACCATCCGCCTGCCTCTAAGAATTAAATGTTAATGTATATAAACATCCAAAGTTAGCAGTGTAAAACTGCATACCATTAGGTAAGCTATTTCTTTCTGCTGCCAAAGCATAAAAATAAGAATAAACACAGAAGAACAAACCAATCCTTGGGCCAGAAGAATGAACTCCCATAGGGAGTGCTTTCTTTGGTTCCCCCAATAATTTATCTGCATCTTGAGAGAACCAAGGACATTAAAAGCATTAAATGTCGGTTCATGTAAACTAGTGTTTGTTACTCGTTGTTATAAGCTGGTGGTTCCCATGAGAACCACAGCTAAAGGGCCTAACATTAATTTCCTTAAGGTCATTTTGTCTACCATGAGACTTTAACATGTTTTCAGAGTCCTTTTAAAATTTTGCTGTTTCTAATACTGAGCCCTAAGTTAACCATGAGAAATTAATTTATGAACCTGAAATACGGTTTTACCCTTTAATGAATGAAAACAACCTTAGAAGTCCTTAAAGCTTCCCACAAATGATGATTACATGTTAATGAAGTTCTACAAATCTTCAGCTGCTACCCTGGCTCTCAGTGGAGTAGCTTTTTTGTTGGGTTAGTTGATTGGAAATCTTTTAAAATAATAAGCAAATCTAAACATTTCTTAACTGTCTCTGCCTTTCTTTGACACCTGGAAGTTTACACGATTCTTGCAGAGACCCTGACAACGCTCTTCTTTGCAAGACCACTGGGACTTGGAGGGTTAACTTCAGCTCAGTTACGCAGCAGCCCCGGTCTGACTGCACTCCAGCCTCTCCCCTTCTCAGCCTTGTTATTCCTGTTACTTCATTTTTTCCCAAAAAAGGATCTGCCTTTTTTTTTTTTTTTAACGGAAGGAAAAGGAAAGAAAGCCAGAAGCCCTTTCAGCCGTGACTCTGGCCCTTGGGCCTGGCTTTACTTCCTCAGATCAAGCCAAGTGAGCTTTCTGTGTCCCAGCTCTGCAGTCCCTGGGCACATTCTATTTCTGTTATTGAGAAGGCACTGGGTCTATTTTAGTCTCTACAGACGCTAGTGGAGATTCCAGGGATGCCTGTCTTCTTTTATAACCCCACACTGTCCACGTAGGCTTTAGGATACCAGTTTGAAAAGGGAGCCTGCACACTGTCTCACTGTCACCTGACTGAGGCTGGCACGTCTCCACGAGAGTTTTCACACCTCAGCTACAACCTGAAACCGTGCTCTCTCTGCATCTTTACTGAGATGAGTAAGTTCCAGCACCCAATAAGTGTGCTGTAGTCTTAAGTTGTTCAAATCATCCACAGTCTACAAAACTTTCTACTGTGGCTCTTTTTTGGGGCAGTTTTGTGTGTGTTCGAGGGTTTGTTGTTTGTTTTGAGACAGGATCTTAGTATGTATCCCTGGCTGTCATAGAACTCACGCTGTAGACCAGGCCAGTCTCTGCCATGACACTCATCCCCTTTTGTGTGACAATCTGCTACTCATATTGTAACCCTGCACCACTACCACCCAGGTTTTAAGATGCTAAAATAGTTTGAAAGAAAGAACAAAGTTAAACTTATAAGTCAAAAACAATCTCAGAAGGGAAAGACTACATTTTGAAATACTTTTTTGATTAAACCCTTCAATGGCCTCTGTCCTGCTAAGGGAAGCACTGAGATCCAATGGTCCAAAAGGCTGGTGAGTTCTGGATATGTTCTGAGTGCTGAAGCTTTACTTAGAGACGATGACGCATGTGCGGAAACATCTTGGCATGGTGGCACAGTATAAAACAGACTGCCGGAACAGTTGTGTCCGCTCTTCCCTATTTATCAAAACACTCACACATCACGACAGCAGAACAGGACAACTGTGACTCCCAACTGTGAAACAGGGCTGCCAGTACAAACTGGGTGACTCGGGAAAGGGGGAGGGGCACCCACACTTAGGTAGTAGCGTTACCTCTCTCTTTCATAAAATGACTGAAGTAAGATAAAACTAAGAATGAGTTTGCAATTAGAGTTACAGCCTTAATAGAACCAATAGGTACAACTGCTCTGTATACTACAGAGGCTTGGTCAGAGGACAAATGAGCACAGAAAACTAGTCCAAATGCCTTCTTCCTGGAGGAAGGCATTGAGGGCCTTTCTCTAATACTACTAAGGCCTTACATGGCCAAGTGAAGCCCTCCACAGATAAATCACAGCTATGGAAATATGATTTGGATTAAGAGGCAGAGGTAAACACTGGGTACCCTTTGTTTCTGGAGCCCACAGCACGGTGACTGTATTGGCCACCACTGAATGTGTCCTGATCTGCAGAAATGACAGGAGCTCAGCTATATTTTGTGGTATTAGTAAACCGTCTGAAATTAAAATGATGGGGCTGGGGATTTAGCTCAGTGGTAGAGCGCTTACCTAGGAAGCGCAAGGCCCTGGGTTCGGTCCCCAGCTCCGAAAAAAAGAACCAAAAAAAAAAAAAATGATAAGGCTTAATACTGGAATTACTAACCACATTTCTCAACTGCAGTGTAATTTGAACTCTGTCTATTTAGAGAACTGAGTATATAACTTAAGTCTGGAGTTCAGGTCACTCCCTAAAAATACAGCCTCAGGAGGTTACTCTCCTGTGACAGTGATTCTGCAGGAAAAGAAGATTCCAGTCTCACCCGTCACCTCTGGGCTGTTTGATGAGGAGAGCTGAGGTATTTCTGATTGCAGTCAAGATGGCTCAGGGTCTCTGGATGCTCTCTCTGGTTACTTACCCAACCTGAGAACTGCCTCTGCCCTGGGTAGGAGGTGCTGTTTTACAGTTTCTCTTGTTCTCTGCCAGACGCTCCCCTTAGGGGACCTCTCATTGACTCAAACAAAATACAAAGCCCCAAGAGACACAAGCACTTCTACAAAACATGAGTTCCAAGAAAGGATTAGACACTGAAATTATACCAACCCCCCTTCCACAATCTCCTTCAGCAAGCACATGGCTTGACTTGACATCTAGATAATTCTCTGTGGCTCACTTTTGCTTCTCTGGCCCACCCTTGTAGGTTTCCTGCCATGTGTACTGTTGTGCTGTGTGGCTCTTCTGTAGCTTGATTCTGTGGCTTGCTTCCTTCCTGGCAGGCCTGCTGTCTGTTTTCAGGTCATTCCTTCCATGAAGCCTTCTTATAAGAGTCCAAAGAAGACTCACATGCCTCTCCTTCAGTGTTTCCGCAGCCCTATACACCAGCTAGGCTTACTCCACTGCACTGTTTAATCTGTGATGGCTGCTAGACTCCAGACTCTAGCTGACTAAAACTGTAGTGAGACCTTCACCTTTTCCTGGCACCTCTTGCCCTGCTTTCTATATACAAAGAAATAATGACGCTTGGGCTATGTGTGCTGGTGTGCTCCTGTATGCCAACATGCAGAACACATGGCATTTCAACCTACTGTGTGTGTGTATGTGTGTGTGTGTGTATGTATGTATGCATGCATGCATACACACATACAGGCACATACAGGCACATACACCACGGCCCATGAGTGAATATCAGAGGACAAACTTGTGGGATTCAGTTACATCCACCATGTGGGCTCCAGGGACCCCAAGTGGACAGACAGACAGCCTTGCGCTTATATCTACTGAGCCATCTGGCCCGCTTAGAAGCTGACTTTGAGGCCAATCTACGCTATGCAGTGAGGTGTCCATCTAAAAACAAACAAAAATAACAAAACCACAAAAGAAAACAAATTTTTCTGAATACATATTCCGGGTCTAAGACCCTCAGTTTATTCTGCTCAAACCGTGGATCGTGTGGCGGCCAAATACCTAGAGGATTCAGACATCGCAGCAGGACCTTTGACCTGTAAACATTCCCGGTTTGTTTTAAGGCCTAAACCAACGTATCTATCCCTATACAGCAATGTAAAAGAATCTCACCATCAGAAAAAAAAAAAACAAACCCACAAACAAAACCCCACATCCAACACTGATCTAGATCTCCAGAGTGTCTTCTAATACTGGCATTGCAATATAAATTTCTATAAGAAAATAAGCATATAAAATATAAAGCCTAATTAGTTTTAAAGGAAATTATAAGTTAATAAGCTAGAACTTCATTCTTGTAGGCCCTGTTAAACAATGTCTACAAAGCAAGCTCCATACGTTATAAATCGCTTTTTTAGAATGCCATTAAATTCAGCAATTCGGCCCTACACGAACACCCTAACCAGTGAAGGCCAAGAACATATTGGGCTGGAGTGGCTCAAGGTTAGAGCACTTTTCTAGCATACAAGGCACTACAATTGATTCCTAGAACCACAGATTAAAAGAAAGGGGGTTGGGGATTTAGCTCAGTGGTAGAGCGCTTGCCTAGCAAGCACAAGGCCCTGGGTTCGGTCCCCAGCTCCGAAAAAAAGAAAAAAAAAAAAAAAAAAGAAAGACCGATGCTAATTCCTGAATATTTTATGATTCTCAGCCATGATTCCGTCTCCACTAACATAGACAACCTTTGGATCTGCTGCTCTAAAACACACAGTGCACTACGCAAGCTGGAGCTGACACACACCAGTGTCAGATGCATGATACTGGCTTCCCTGCACGACCTACCAAAAGGCCCTTTCTAAGGTGATGTCATTCCTCGGTGTCAGGCTTTAGATTCCGTACTCTACCAATCACAGTATCTGTGAACAGCTAAAAAGAATCTTCTATCAAAATACATGAAAGGCAACAAAATAATGAAGATAAAAATTTCTATTTATTGTAAGATATAAAAACTATTGTGTATCTCATATATATGAAAACTGTCATACTTAGCATATATACAGAGAATAAAGTAGTATTTCTGAATCTACCATCTATTTTTACCACTTTTTAAAAGCTTACATGATTATTTACTTGTTAAAGAAAAAATAATTATGTGGAACACTACTACTGCATATCTACCACTTGATAGCCATGGTATCTGGTCTGCAAATGAACTCCACAAATCCTCAGGAACAGCAGCAGATAAGCCAAGAGCTGACTTGCGTCCCAAACGTCCTAAAGCAGACCTGTTCACTCTCAAGTTCTTAATCTTAGACAGGTTCCAGATACAGAGAGAACAGGCAGGGGTGAGGAGCGAGGGCCGGCTGGAGTCGGTACACAATACACTGCAGGACTGAGCTGTCTGACATGGGGAAGACTCACCTGGCTACTCAGGTTACATGCAACTGGACGGCCCTTACTTCCTTTGAATCACGTAACACAAAAGGTGCAGGTAAACAGTTCAATCCACACTTGAAAGGTTTGTTTGTATGCTTTTCTTATAGTTATTTATGGGTTGTGCATTTGTGTACTTGGGGTCAGAAGAAACTTGTGGGAGTCCAATTTTCTCTTTACAGTAAATATGTGGGTTCCAGGGACTGAATTCAGGGATCAGGCTTGGCAGGAAGCCATCCTGGTAGTCTGCAAATTTGCCTTTTTTTTTTTTTTTTTTTTTTTGAGACAGGTTTACTTTAGCCCTCACTGGCCCAGAACTCAGCTATGTAGACCAACGAGGCTGGTCTCAAACTCAGGAATCTACCTCCCTCTGCCTCCCAACTGCTGTATTCAAAGCATGTGTCACCATGTGCAGCACAGATCAGAAAATCTTAAAGCCACCTTCTTATCTATCCATCCAGGCGCACGTAGAAATCACCTGCACTAAAAACCATCTGCTGAACTCTGAAGTGCACGGTTCAGTCTCAACCCAAAGCTTCCTGCTAGCAGGTCCAACTCAAGATCAGGAGTCCATATTGGGTGGAGGCAGCAAGCAGGCTTCTTCGGCTGTTTCTTTTGACACAGTCTCCCTAAACAGTCCAGGTGGCCTTTGGCTCTTGGCCTTCCTACCTATGCTGGCGCCATCGAGCAGAGAAGAACCAAACGTGAACGAATGCCGCTGAGGAAAGCACCCCACACCTCCCTTACTCGACAACCGCAAAGCCACTTCTTATCACAGGATTAAAAAGGAGTCAGAATAACTTCGGCTGCACTTCCTTTGTAAGCACGGGGGTGGGGAGGAGTGTAAGTGTGTACATGTGAGTGTGTGTTTGCACGTGTGCATGCATATGCAGCCGCTTACATGTGGAGGCTGGAGGTTGGGTCAGGTATCTTTGGAAGTTACTCTCTGCTTATTTTTAAATTATTATCCATTCCCTCTGTTCTTTGATAATGTCATGTACATATCTACTGCATCTGACTGCTCTTGTCTCCCTCCTCCCACAGTCCCCGTCCCACACGCATGCCCCACCCCCGTTTTTTAGTTTTATGATCCACTGATTTTTAACCAGGACTATCTGTGTGGGAATCCATTGGAGCCTGTGAATTCACCATTTGGCATACAGTAGAACACAAAACTGTCCCTTACCCAGAATCAATCAGTTGCTAACAGTTCAGCAGAGTAAAAGGTCCCCCGAGCACCTGCCACCCTCTCCCATCCATGATTGGTGACTGAGTGGTCCAGCTTCCCACTGCAAGCAAGCACGGCTGCTGTGAGAGAGTGTTTGTGGCGGATCTGTCATGCCCTTACGCAGGATTTAATATCTCTCCCCTCTCATGTATTTCTCCTCTCTCTGCTGTAATGCTCCATGAGCCTTACAGGGAGCGGTCCACGTATCCTGCTTAGGGCAGCTTATTTTTTGAGTCAGGGTCTCTCACTGGATCTGTAATTCTGAAATTCAGGTAGCAAGGCTAGCCAACCAGCTTCAAGGGGTCTGCTTGTCTCCACCATTCCAGAGCTGAGATTATGGGCCCATGTCAACCCTCTGGCTTCTACATGGGTGCTAGGGATCCAAACTGAAGTTTGTTTTACAAAGCGCTCTCTGCTTGGATTTTAAGTTGCTTCTCTCTGTGAGAAATGCATAGTAGCTAACACTGAGAACTGGATCCTCACTAACAGCTAGGAAACACACATAACTTTAACTAGTCACAGGTCTAGCTGTGCTCCTGGACTTGTAGCAAGTCTGGGCCTGCAAGCTCATCACTTCTGTGCAGAACCTGAGCTTATTCTACTGGTCTAGACTAGGAGTCAGGGCCTCAATAGTTACATACACAGTTAGGAGAAATTTTCTCTCTTCCGACCTTCTCTCCAGGAGGAAGTTATAGGAAGCCTCACCACATTGTCCAATCAGTCCAGCTTGTAAGAAAAGGGGTTTATAAACATTAATACCATTCAAGAGCCAAGGAAATGAATCAGGTTAAAATTGTGAGTCACTAAATTCTTTAAAAAACAAAGAAAGAAAAGGACAATTTTGCTAGTTTGAGAGAACAGCAAGGTAGGCAAGCTGGAATGACCCATAGCGGGGAGAGAAATACAAGGAGAACAGGCATATGTCGTAAGTTGGAAGTCTGTGTCAGGAGACGGAATGTGAGGGAGGGAGAGAGGGAGAAAGGGAGGGAGAGAGGGAGGGAGGGAATATGTCCAGAGTACATATAGATTTAGTATTTTAGCCAATATCTAAAAGAGGGAAAGAAATAGCAATAGTTCCTGAGTTAGGAAATGGACAGTTTAACAGAGAGAGAGAGAGAGAGAGAGAGAGAGACAGAGACAGAGACAGAGAGAGAGAGAGAGAGACCCTCATTAAGAGATACATGTTCCCCTCACATCCTTAAGTTGTCTTTGTATATATCATGTTATGTCCAATCTCTTCCATTTCATGTGATATTTCAAATCTAAAGGAAAGGCAAAATTGTAATGATTCCTCCCCTCATTGTACAGTCAAAAGCTGGGATATTTTCTGATTCCTAAAATGCATATATTAATAGGGAAACAGGAGGTGGGCCCAAGGCTAATTCTGAGGGACGGTCCATCTCCACCCCTAGTGAGGGGGTTTGCATAGGCTCAGCCCAGGGAGTGGCACTATTAGGAGGTGTGGACTTGTTGGAGTAGGTGTGTCACTGTGGACATGGGCTTTAAGACTCTACTCCTAGCTGCCTGGAAGTCAGTATTCTGCTAGCAGCCTTCAGATGGAAATGTAGAACTCTAAGCTCTGCCTGCCTAGATGTTGCCATGTTCCTGCCTTGATGATTGTGGACTGAACCTCTGAACCTGTAAGTCAGCCCCAATTAAAATGCATTTATAAGACCTGCCTTGGTCATGGGGTCTGTTCACAGCAGTGAAACCCTAAGACACTTAGGTAGCGATCAAAACACTAACAAGACATGTGATATAGGAAGCCATAGGGAGGATTAAATGTAAGAGACAGAGCATATTTGAGCAAGCCCAGGCTTCGAAAGCAACCTCCCAGTCTCCACCACGGCAGGAACCCCTCATGTCTTTCTCTAGCGCCTGCTGCTGTCCATCCCACTTCCTCCCTGCTGGTGCACTCTCACTTGTCCTACACTGTTCTCTGTAAGTTTTAGGATGCCCTGTCCATCCTCTGTTCCTCGTCCTGGGACACAGGAACCTGGAACCTCTCTGGAGGTTCCCACCAAACCCCAGGACAGAAACGAATTAATAAAAAGAATAAAGTGTGAGCTCATAAGGTGCTTGTTATGTAAGCACGAGGACCTTAGTTTGGATCTCTGGTACCCATGTATGCCACATGCAGCAACATGTATGTATGTACAACTGCCATGTGTGAAGGGTGGAGGCAGGAGAGTTACTGGTCAGAGACTTACTGGTCAGTCAGCCTAGCTAAGATAACAAACTCCAGAGCCAGAGAGACCCGTCTATACGCCGGCATGCACAAGCACCCTACATCACCACGGTATGCACACCAGTGTACAACGCCCCCTGTATAAACACATGTACCTAACACGCGAAGAGCAAGGTAGAGACTGATTGCACAGTCACTCACATTGATCTCTGGCTTCCGCATGCACACACCCACATAAACACATACATACACACGCCACACGCCCTACCTAAATGATCCTACTGTATAATTTTTAAAATTAAACAGAAATGTTTAAATCTTTTGTGTTATCGATTTATTCAGTGTAGGAATGAATGAACCTCTGCAGGGTGCCTTGAAGACCACAGACATTACCTGCAAGTGCAGACCCAGGCACCGGGTCTCTACCCGGAAGCAAGCTTTGTGCTCCACGTGCACCTAGAAGAAGGGAAAGGTTCTGCAAGCGTGCGCTGGTGTGCGCAGTAACAGTATTGTCAGCCAGAGAATCGAAAAACAGATCAGGGAAATAAACGCAGATTCAGAGTTGATTTTAAAAATAAAATCTTAGTCAGAGTTTTCAGATGTGCAGCCTGTTATTATAGCTCATACCTAACTCCCCCAAGAAGGACAATAAAACAAAACCGCACTACAGTAGAGACGGCAACAGCACAGGCTGGAAAAGCAGACTCACCCTGGGAGCTGAGGCAGCGAGAGCCTTGCGTACGGAGCAAGGTGTAGACATGACAGGAGGCCTAGGCCCCCATGTGACTGCAGAGGACAGACTGCAGGCCTGTGTGGTGGAAGCAGGACAGACAGTCTAGGTGACTGGATGTCTAAGAAAGAGGAGCAGAGCAGATAACTGCATTATCTGATCTCCTCCTATGTCTGTCATGGTCAGAATCACAGAAAGCTGACAACTTCAGCTATACCAAGAGTAATGACTTTTGCAAGTCCTTTAGGTGAAAGAGTAGATGAACTGTCACCGTCCTAACAGTGACTGTAAAGTGGAATAAGGTATCTTGTTTCTGGGGCTACACTGTGTGAAGTCCTTGCTATGTAACCATGAGGACCTGAGTTCAATCCTAGACTATGTAACAGCTGGGTGAGGAGTGCCCATGACTGTGGCACCAGGACCCAGAGGGGACGGTCCCAGGGGCTTAGCTGGCAGCCAGATAAGTGAGAAAATCCAGTTTCACATTCAGTGGTGGATCCTGTCTCCAAAAGTAAGGTACACATGCACGCATGCACACGCACACACAGAAATGTCTGCCTTCAGAAAATGCAAACATTATTATGAAAAAAATAAAATTGATTCACAGAAAAAGATGCTATTGTCTAAAAATATATGATCGAATAGTATTGTGGTAAAGCAAGTTATCATGACATTACATCCATCTACCCATACCCACACAGATTATTAAACACGTGGCAACATTTGCCAATGTCACCATGGCATGAATCCTTCCATGAAGCTAATAGAATCTGAATCTCACGCTTGCCTTAGCACGGCAGGCTGATGGCGCTGGCTCCTGCAGGCTAAGCTGGCTGTGAGCCGCAGCCCAGCCTGCCCTTCACTTTCTGACCAGTCAGCTCTTGGACTTACTCTGGAAGCCTGGGCAGGCCTGGGCAGTGTGGTCTTCCTGCCTTGGCTGCCCACACCGGCACTGCAGGCTGACAAAGCCATTCCTGGCCAGTCCTACCTCCTACAGATAAACTGAGGGACAGCCTCCTGGCAAGGAGCTGGGTGGAGGCGGGGTGTCAGCACGTGCTCGCCCATCCTCGACGCTCCTGCTCATAACTAACCACTCAACTAAACTTGCTATGCTTCCCAGACTAAAACTGCACTAACAGAACATTTGGAAACACATTTTTGCAATATTTTCTATAAAAAAGTTTAAAAACTATGTAACAGGGATGGAGAAATGTCTTAGCAGTTAAATGCTCCTGCTCTCATCCAGAGGATTAAATCCAGTTCCCAACTCTACAGTCAGGTACCTCACAACTGCCTGTCACTCAGCTCTGGATCTGATGCCTCTTCTGCCCTACAAACACATTCGCACACACATGTACACCCGCAACATATATACACACATATGTGACTAAAAGTATTTTTTAAAAATGTAATGGCTAATGCCTTTAATCCTAGCACTTGAGAGGCAGAGGCTGGCAGATCAAGGCCAGTCTGGTCTACAGAGTGAGCTCCAGGACAGCCAGAGCTACACAGAGAGAGCCTTTCTTGAACAAACAAACACACACCATACCAGACTGAGTTAAAGAATGAGTTCAAAGCTAGCACTTGATGCACAGGGAGACCCTAGCTCAAAAATTTCCTTTTTACAATCACAAAATTACGATGGTTAGTAATCTGAAAAACAGAAACTATAAATAAACACTGTCCCAAATACCTAGACACCAGGAAGTGGAAGACCTTACACAGTAAAGGAAAGTTTCATTATTACTCAGTGTTTTGTGAGTAACTTTCCAAGATCTCTTTCCCTCCGAGTGACTGCAGGTGGGTGAAATGCGCCATGAGATAAACTCCCAGGCCAGCCAGCAGTACGGGGGTGGGGGGGGTGGGGGTGTGTGAGGTGGGGGTGGGGGGGGCACCGGGTGAGCACAGGGTAAGCACTGAGTGAGCACAGGGTGAGCACAGGATGGCACTGAGTGAGCACTGAGTGAGCACAGGGTGAGCACAGTGAGCACTGAGTAAGCACAGGGTGGCCACCGCTCTCTAACTGGGGAGGAGGCTGCTGCCCTCTAGTGATTTCAGAAAGACACTGCTAGAAAGGGACTAATCCAAACCTTTACTTCATTTATGAAATCACATAACTTCCATTTATGAAACTGACATTCTAACTAACATTTGTAACGAAAAGGGGAGAGCACGTACCTCCTGGTACGTCAAGGGTAAGATGTCGGTAGAGAAGTGTTTAGAAATATGGGGGGCTCAGCATCTAAGAACACCTGATGCTCTTCCAGGGGACGCAGGTTCAAGGACCCCAGCACCTGCACAGTGGCTTACCACACATATGAAGGAAGAAAATCTTTATTAAGAAAATGGGGGGGTTGGGGATTTAGCTCAGTGGTAGAGCGCTTGCCCAGCAAGCGCAAGGCCCTGGGTTCTGTCCCCAGCTCCGAAAAAAAGAAAAGAAAAAAAAAAAGAAAAAGAAAAAGAAAATGGGGATGGTGGTGCTAGAGAGATGGCTCAGGGGTTAAGAGCACTGCTCTTCCAGCGGTCCTGAGTTCAATCCCCAGCACTTGAATTGTGGTGGTGGCTCATAACCGTCTGTAATGGGATCTGATGCCCTCTTCCGGTGTGTCTGAAGACAGCTACAGTGTACTCACATACATGAAGTAAATAAATCTTTAAAAAAGAAGAGAAAACAGGGGGGTCTGGGAAGACAGCTCGGAGTCCAGCGCTCGCTGTGGGACATGGGTTAGATCCCAGCACCCACGTAAAAGCCAGCTGTGGTGACCTGTGCCTATCACCCCAGGACAAGGGGTAAGGGTCAGGCAGATCTCTAGAGCTCACTGGCCAAGCAGCATGTACAAACCCTGTGTTAGATCCCAGCTTGGAAACAGAAAAAAATCAACCAACAAAACAACAAACCCAGAAAGTGACATCCTCACAAGGTATTATGGCGCTCAGAGCTAACTCTTACTTCTGCAGCATGTGGCCTCCAGGGTAGCTTACACTGCTGTGGTAGCTGTTCCTCTGCAGACGTACGCAGCCCTCAAAGAGTTCACAGTTAACCTCCTATTCAAAGATAATGCTTGATCTTGTAAGTGGTTAGGAAACACATACTGATACGAATGCCGACTCTTGGACACCAGAGCCAGAGGCACAGGCAGGTGGATCTCTGAGTTTGAGGCTAATCTGTCTATAGAGTGAGTTCCAGGACAGCCAGGGCTACAGAGAAAAACCCTGTCTCAAAAAAAGGAAAAAAAAAAAAGAAAAGAAAAGAAAGGAAAAGAAAAAGGGCAGAGACAGCTGTCAGCTGTCAGATCCCTGTGACAGGACTTGTCAGGTGCTCCATGGGTCCTCAGAGTGAAACCTGAGTTCTCTGCAAGAGCACCAAGTACTCATAACCACGGAGCCTGTCTCCAGCCCTCTCATCCCTTCATTTCAATCTTACAGGATTTATAGGAAGAAACAATGTTAAGTCATTCCTTCCTTCCAAATCTCATCCAAGAAATCGAGTGCCTTTATAGTGTAGATTATTTTTTCTATTTTTTTTTTCCGGAGCTGGGGACCAAACCCAGGGCCTTGCACTTGCTAGGCAAGCGCTCTACCACTGAGCCAAATCCCCAACCCCTTCGCGTGCCTTTAATCCCAGTGTTTGAGAGGCTGAGGCAGGCACACCCCTGAGTTCTAGGCCATCCTGGTCTGCACAGTGAGCCCAGGCTAGTCAGACGTACAGCACTTTTCCCCTTGAATATTAAGACACTTAAGAAAAATAAATAGGGCTGGAGAGATGACTCAGAGGTAAAGAGCACTGACTGCTCTTCCAGAGGCCCTGAGTTCTAGTCCAGAGACAGGATGGCTCAGAATCATCTGTAATGGGATCCAATGCCCTCTTCTGGTGCACATGAAGACAGCTACAGTATATTCACATACATAAAAAAAATAAAATCTTAAGAAAATATGTTAAAAAAGAAAAATAAATATATATGAAAGAAAGAACATGCATTTCAGAAAACCGCGCAAAACACCTGCCTTACCAGTGTCATTCGCAAGGGAATCCGGGTCGGACCCCCCGAGGGCAGCTTCAAACTCCTCTTGGAGCCGGTATGCTCTCTGCAGCAGAGCTTCCAGTTTGTGGATGAACTCCGTGCTAATGATGTCCTACGGAAGAAACATCACGAACACACTGCAATTCTGACACTCACCACTAGCACTCCAAACACACAAGCGGTGACCTCCACGGAAAGCCCGCCTGCGGACAGGGCTGGGGAGGGGATACAGGTGGGGATGGCTACTCCTAATCCTCAGAGCTCAGCCACCCCCACTGCTCTGTGAGAAAGAACCGGCCCTGACTGATCTTCAAGGGGACTGAGAGTTTCCAAACTTGGGCGTGTGTAAGAATCGCCTAGAGGGTTTTGTAAATGAGCTTTGGGGCTCCTTGTTCAGGCCTCGGACTCAGCAGCGCTCCCCAATTTTGAAGTGACCGGTAAGAACCAAGCCACTTCTGCATTACAAAGACAATGGAATTAATTGCACCTGCTCCTCTTCAGAAGATGTGAAGGCTGGGAGCTGGAGAGTTGGCTCTACAGCTAAGAGCACTCCTTGCTTTGGCAGAGGACCAGGGTTCGAATCCCAGCACCTGTGTGGCAGCTCAAACCTGATTGCAAGCCTAGCCCCAAAGGACCCAACACTCTCTTCTGATCTTAGCAGGCAGCCAGCACACTCATAATACACACACACACGCAGGCAAAACACTTACCATATAAAATAATTTTATATATACATATATATAATGTATGTATGTATGTATATATACTTTTAATGCCTAAGACCTTGAATAGGAAATGCCCAGAAAGAAGTACCTCATGCTGGGCAGGATCCAGGAAGCAGAGGCAGCCAATCTCTGAAATTTTCAGACCAGCTGGGGCTACACAGTGACCCAAATCACCCTCACAGCTCTCTCAGATCAAAACAATGAAAGCTCAAGCATCTCACGTAGCCCCCGTAGCCCCGCACTGGGGAAACAGGCAACTGCATGACTGCCACAGCAAAGGAGGCTCCTCCGTACTGAGGCCTGCTCTTCAGCAGACGTCCTTACATCCACACTTTCTTCCGCAATGGCATCTCCGGCTCCCAGTTTAACAGAGCTGCAGGCTTCGTCTTCCGCCTGCCTACTTCGAAAAGTCAGCGCTTGCTCCCATCGATGTAACGCCTCTTCAAATAGTTCCATGCCTACGAACGAAGAGCAGGTGACCGGGCCTGAGCCAACCACACACGCTCCCTCAACAGCACGAACGGGACGCACGCACACAAGCAGGAGGAGAGCTCCACAGAGGAGCTGTGGCTGTAAGAAACATGTCACCTACGGGCATGCAGGAGGAATGCGCTCATAGCTACAGCTGAAAGACGCCCGAGAGAGAAGGCGGTAAGCAGAGCGTACAGGCCCCCTGGAGGAGGTAAGGAAGAGCAGCGGGCAGAGCTCAGAAGGGAGCAGGGACAGTGCAAAGCAGAGGGACGGTGCAAAGGGCCATTGGGTTTGCATTCTGACAAGAATTCCCGTTGCTCTCTAGTAATGTAATGAGAATGTCATGAGGCCGAATTAAGAGGTAATTAACCAGTAGGGTGCAGTGGGGCATGGCTTTAATTCCAGCTCTTGGGAGGCAGAGACAGGCGGATCTGAGTTCAAGGCCAGCCTTGTCTGAAGAGTGAGTTCCAGGACAGCCAGAGCTACATAGTGAGACTTTGTCTCAAACAACAACAACAACAGTGTAGTGAGGCAGGGATTAGTGGTGGCTCTGTGACCCGAGTTCAGGTCTGCTTCCCAGGAGTCACTGTGATACGAACAGGGGAGACGATGCAGTCTGCGTGTCCCCAAGCCCAGGAGAATACTCAGAAGCAAACAGCTCTCTGTCTGCTGCCCAGGCCACATCTGGATTTTTGGGTGCATTTTCTACCCAATATGACTTCTGCTGAAGGAATGCAGTTTAACATGAGGAGAGAAGCTGGATGCGAGATTCACACCAGGGGCAGCTGATCCCCAACACTCCAGTCAGCCCCACGTCATCCATGCTCGTGACACCAAGAACACTCAGGTATGAATACAGACTTTCCTCCATCTGATGACTTTATGGATATAGAACAGAAACGATATCTAGACAAAAGGGACCAAGGCAATGAGACTCTGATAATTTCACCAGCCAAGAATCAACAGGTTAGTGCTTAGTGCTGGTCTGCATGCTAGGCTGAGTGAAGGGCACCCAATGTCAGGTCTCAGTGTCTGGAGCCTGAATTCCTTTATTAGGAAGGGGGCCTCTGAAGAAGTGACTGAGGTCAGGATGCTCTCAGAAGCTGTTTCACAAGTACAATGGGGTGGTGTGGGCAGATGGGACACACAAAAGAACACTGGAGAAGAAGAGTTTACTCAGAGGCTCAGAGTGACACAGCCACCCCAGGGAATGCTGGGAGGAAGAAAGGAATGTGGCTCAATTCACACCTTGACTCCAGCGCAGGGATGACTTGGATTCTGGCTCCAGCGCTGAGTGAACAGAGGCTTTTTCCTTAAGCTTCTCTGTCCATGCTAACACCTCATCTCACCCTCGAGAAACTAATACAGCTCGTGATGTTATACAGGACAGACTCAACGGACACAGGCCATTTTAAAACTACAGTTGATTCTCTGGAAGAAGTCACTCATTTTGTTTTTTTTAACCTCCACAATGCTGCGGCTCAAACCCAGGGCACTAAGCACACCAGCAAGCTTTGCCACTGAGCCTCCCCATCACCAACGTAGTCCCTTTCCCATCACGAGACCTCTGCATGCCACACCTACCCATCAAGTACAAGTTCTCAGGAGTGGTCACAGGAATGTTAACAAGTCTGACGTCATCATCATCTGCTTTGTCCCAGGAATTAGAATTTCCACAAGCACAACTATGACAGGAGTTAACACTCTGGACCTGAAACAAAGACCGATGGAAAGTAGTTAAAAATCTCTTATACAGACAGACAGACAGAAAGACACACAGACACACACACAGACACACAGACACACACACACAGACACACACACACAGATACACACACACAGACACACACACACAGATACACACACACAGACACACACACACACACACACACACACACACAGTGTCCTAAAAGCCAAGGATAATCTTGGATTTCTCATCTTTCTGCCTCTGTCCCAAGGACTGGTATCACAGGTGTGTACCACCACACCTTGTTTTTATGCAGTGCTACAGATGGAACCCAGAGTTTCAAACATGTTAGGTAGATATTTCTCCTGAGCTGTACGCCAAACCTGCTATTATAGTGTATATTTACCAATTATTTACATTCCTACACTTATAGTCCCAGTAAATTCTTCCTGAAGGAATAATTCTAATATTCAAATTCAGTACTCATGTGATTTTTAACTATTTTGGCCCTGTTGTTTAAAAATATACAAGTAGCACAGTATTTTGAACATAAATTAGATGGTTATTATATAAATCTTTCCGGTGTTAGCACATACAAACTCTGCCCTCACCAACCGTGGGACAGCTGGGCCCCCTGCCTTTGGGACTCTGGATGTTGTCAACAACATGCAGAGCGGCGTCACTACTGCTCACACGGCCTCCAGTAAAAGCGACCCTGATCCCTAACTCTCTGTTCTCTGGAGAGATCTGCGCTCTAATCTTTGTGTGCTTTTCTGCTGGCATCAGAAACTGAGTGCGTCATGAGTTTAGCATCGTTCTCATCAACACAGCTCATCAATACTTCTGTAATTTCTCATCAACACAGCTCATCAATACTTCTGTAATTTCTCAAAACAAAAAAAAAAGTCATTTTAAAACATCTCTTGCTACACCTCTAGACTTCATTTTTTGAAATTGATTTTTATCTGTCTTTACGTATGTGCGTGTATATGCGTATGCGTGTGTCTGTGTGTGTGTGTGTGCGCGAGTGTCTGGGTGTTTGCACATAAGTACAGTCTCCCATGGAGGCCAGGGTGGGTCGGATCCTCTAGGGCTGGTGGTTATGCGTTGCTAAACATGGGTGCTGAGATCCAAACTCAGGACCTCTCAAGAGCAGTGCTAGTCTTCACCACTGAGCTGTGCTGTTAGCTCCCTTGACTCCATTTATCTTTTTGGGGACCTGGGTCCCCACTGTCTCCTGTGTCCTGATGCTAGTTTAAGTACTCAACACCTGCCTCACAGCCTTAGTGGACAGTGGCAAGAGCAAAGACGTGACTAGGAAGAGCAGCGCTAACACTCCTGGGGACAATGTACCTGAAGCTGAGGGCGCCAGGGTTACAGAAGGTGTAGTCTTTGGTTCTCTCCAGCTTCCCAGAGCTGCAGGTCTGCAAGCCTCCACACCAGGTGCTCCTACTCTGTCAGAAGTCTCTAAAATGTAACATCTTGTCACTGGGCAGAGTGACGTTCTGTGACTCAGCTGTCCTAGCTACTCAGGAGCCTAAAGCAACAGAGTGACTTGAGCCCAAAGAGTACCAAGAATATAAGGAGTCTCACTTTCCCGAGTGTTGGAATCACAGGCTCAGGCTATCACCTCCAGCCCAGGAAAACATGTCTGCATCGACTTCTCCATCAGGGCACCACATACAGGCTGTTCTCACAGGACCAAATGGACCATAGCACGTGACAGCACAACTGGGAGCCAACAGCGGAAGGAAGGACTTAACTAGACTGTCTCCTAAGCTTTTTTCTATATTAAGAGCAGCACATATGTGATACTTAAGCCAATAAGAGGTATGTAAGCAAACACAACAACGATAACAACAAAACAACAATGTATGCTTTTCTTACAGAGCCCAAGCTCTGGGCAGAACCCGAGTATCTGCTGAGAAGTCCTCCATTCGGGTAGTTGCAAGACTGAGACCCTTTGTCTTTGGTGGAACTTAATGACAAGGTCAAGTTCTGCCTGCTACTGGAACAGCTCGAACCTGTTAGAGACACACAAAAAATGAAAGCATCAGCACTCCTAACAGGAACCTTCAGGCAAAACTCCAAGTTATAACCATTCAGAATGCACCTGATTTTTAAACACAATTCAATATAAATTATTAAATGTGTAACATTAATAAAATACACATTCCTGATACTTGCAGTGATACTACAACCAAATTTTATAACAGAGTAAAGCATTCAGCTAACTAATCAGTAGTTTTGGATGCTGCGGTAATTAGTGTAAAAATACTGGCAACTACCTCACAGATGTAAGGTAGTGTAAGACATAAGCACTCTTTCCCTGAATTGCAACTGCACCTTCCCCGCCCTGAATGGCGTGGTTTTCTGTACGCCAAGCCAGCTTATGCACTTATGGTAGAGCAGTGTGCGGTCTAGCTTCTCTCTGAGAGACAGCTCAGACCCTTATGGTTTCCAATCTCAGCACACATAAGACACATGACCTTGGTAGTTTCTTCATACCATGACATTGGGTAATTTATTCATGTTACTATTTTAATACTTAAATGAAAAGAACATAGAACTGTAGTTGTCAATCATAAGGCAGAAAAAATAAATGCTGAAAGTCGTGCTTGTCTGAGACCTAATAAAATCTCAGTAAATAACAAACAGTGAGTGAGTGACTATAGATGTGGGATGACTAAACCACAAAACCAAGAACTCAAGCTTGGTCAAGGAACTGTCATGGTTATTACTATGTTTTTAACCATTTTGCATGGCTTTGTGCCCCTGGGCTAGGGGGAGTCTGAGGGGTCAGAGGGCACTTCTGAGCGTGGTTCTTCTCTTCCTACCCCGAGTCCTGAGGACAAACCGCTGTCTGCCAGGCTGAGGCGGTGCTCAACCCGCTGAGTCTTCTCGTCTTCCCCGGGGATTGTTTTTGTTGCTACAATTTAGCATATCTCTTATAAAGAATACAGATCCTTTAAAGACTAGCAAGGCTCCTAGAAGTTTTGATAACAGAGAAATAGACAAATGTATGAGAAACAGGCTGTGCATGGTATTGCACACCTGTAATCAGGAGTGTAGGATGAGGATCAAAAGTTCAAAGCCAGACTCAGTGCACAGGAAATCTGAGGCCAGCTTAGCTATATAAGGCTGCTTACAGAAAAAATCCATATATGGGAAAATCACAAACACCGTAAAGGCAACACATAGAAATTAATTAATTTTAGCATACTTGTACAAGTTTAATAATTACTATGTTTTAAAAATGATAGCACAGAACACGCACTATTGATTTAGAATGCTATTAGTATACATTATCAAGTACTTCAAAAGTAGGTTATGAATGTATTGCCATGGTTTTGTGTTTTTGGTTTGTTTTTTTTTTTTAAATCATGTGTATCTTTGTGTGGGTATGTGCTTGTGAGTGAGGTGCTCAGAGGTCAGGAGTGTCTGATCTCTTGGTGTTGCCAGAAACGATGCTGAGAATGGAACTTGGTTCCTCTGCAAGAGCAGGTCTCAACAGTGGCTGGGCCATCTGTCCAGCTTCCACAATTTGACACATCAATTTTAAGACGGTATACTTAAATGTAGATGAACTTGGACAGACGTGTGACGAAGACTTGTCAGTAATTACTTCTGTGCCCCAGGACTTGAAGTGGCTTTCCTGTGTTTGTCTTGTCCCTTCTCTATTTTCTGTTCTTGAAGGCCGCTGGCTGCCCCAGCTATGATATGCAGCATCTTGAATACTGACAGCAGGTTTAACCTGGAGCTTGAGTACCTTTGTCTGACGCTGCTCTCCTAGTGTGCTCAAGGAGCAGGTGCTCTGGCTCCCAGGGCAGCACCTTTCCTTTCTGTTTTCCCCGTCGTCTTTTGAAGTGGTGAGCCAGAAAAATCACAGACACAGCACTTACTGCGGTTACCATAAACAACTTCTTAGCTGCTGGGGGAAACTTGATCTGGAAAAGAGAAGTTTAAAACAAACAAACAAACAAACAACCCTCGCATCAGTTCACAAAAGGCCAGAGTAGAGGCAGGACTCGATCTTCCTCCTCTGTGAGCTGACCAAGAGACTGCTTGGCCAGCACCAGCCAGGTGGCCTGGATTAGCCCTCACTTCTCTCAAATTATCTTGAGTTTGAGATAAACTATTATTTTGAAAGTTAATAGATATGTAAAATAATTTGACCTTGTGAATGTTTCTTGACCGAGTGAAGATCAATCCCTGCAACAGTGTCTTTTAACTACAGAAATAATTAAGCCGGACTTTAAAGCTGAACTCATTTTTAACATATACGCCTGGAATTTTAATCAACTGCATGTTAACTTATTTCTCAACACTACAGGAATAAGTTATTTTATTCATCCATTAATCAAAAACTGTTTTGAGATCTACTATCTGGATAATCAGAGAAGTTGGGAGTCAATACCCTCTTCTGGTCTCCACAGACCAAGGCAGGCACATGGTGCCCAGATATATGCACAGGCAAAATAAAGATATTTTAAAACTAGAATAAAAGATACTAATAACAGAGCACACAGCAACCCAGGGAACGAGGGAAGACCTGGAGAGCATGTAGGGCGGCCTCCACAGTGGGATAAAGCTAAGCCCTGGCTATGGGAACCATCACAGCAACCCCGAAAACATGAAAAGAGCTAACATGATTCAAACATCCTACTTCTGAAGAATCACTCTAGAGAGACCCGAAAGCAGGGCATTTCCTCTTCCCCTTGGCGTTTCTGGCACTCAGGGACAGGGGTCAACACCAGCTGTCGTCCCCAGCACTGTCCACCTGAACCCAGAGCTCACTAATCTGGCGGGACTAGCTGGTCACAAGCCAGGGTTTATGGGCACACACCAAGGCGCTTCCTATCTTTGCCCCCCAACTGGTCGCCACTGTGCCTGCTGTCTTGGATTTTCTTTTTTTTAGTGTGGATTCTGGAGGTCAAACCTGGTCTAGTGTGAACTAGAACATCTCCCCAGTCCCATTCCCCTCCCCCTTTTTTCTTTTAGAACAGGAGTTCCCTTTATAGCCCAGGCTGTCCTTAAATTCATGGTCTTCCAGCCTTTGCCTCTGGAGTGCTGCAATTACCTGGATGTGGCTCCATGATGTCTAAAGGCACAAACCTGAAAACATTATGTAGACCTCCATGCTTAGAGAAGATTGCTCAAGACGGCTAAAACACAGAAACAACCCAAGCACCTCCCAGGTGGATGGAAATATATAGCATCCCGTACAATGGGATGTTAATTCCATATAGAAAAGCAAATTCCAGGGCTGGAGAGATGGCTCAGCGGTTAAGAACACTGACTGTTCTTTCAGAGGTCCTGAGTTCAAATCCCAGCAACTACACGGTGGCTCACAACCATCTGTAATAGGATCTGATGTCCTCTTCTGGTGTGTCTTGAGGACAGCTGCAGTGTATTTATATAGAATAAATCTTTAAAAAAAATAAAAAAAGAGAAGCAAATTCCAGTGCGTGCTACAATAAACCTTGAAGATTATTATGCACAGTTGAGTAGAGCAGATATAAAGATGTAAGGAACAGGACTGAACGTGTATGTCACCACACCTACTGAAGAAAGGGAGCTATCTGAAGTAGTACAGTCCCCTGTGCTGTGTGAAAACCTCAGGGGCTTAGACCGTAGCTCCGTAGCAGTAAGCCTGCTAGGCAAACTCTGGGTTTAAATCCCTAGAACCACAAAACACAACAGCCTCGACTGAACGACATGAAGGTATTATTCAAATTCCACTCCATGTTTACCTGGGAGAGAGAATAGTACCAAGACACAGGGAGGGCAAACACTCTAATTGCACATGTCTTCAAGGAGAACTGTGATCTGCTGACTGTCTCTCCGGACATGTCGTCTCTGTCTAATCTTAATTCAGTGAAACAGAAATTGATCAGCCACAGGGATTTCTAGCTGCCTTATCCATGAGACATGCGAAGTGAAATTCTTGCTGGTATGGCGGGCGCTGTATGCCTTTGCTTCCAGTTCTTGGGAGGCAGATCTCTGTGAGTTTGCGGTCAGTGTGGCCTACATGGCAAGTTCCGGGCCAGACAGAGATACGTACTGAGACCCTGTCTGAAAGAAAAAAAAAAGTTAAACTCTGATAAAATTAGAGAACTGATTTTTGCAAGAGAACTGATCCCTCTGGTGTCCACGAAAGCACCCGATACACAGATATAATAACTAACTGGCTATCTTCAGATTCAAGTCATACATTTTCCTAGTCATAAATTAGAAAACCACAGGTTCTGCCAGTGAGCAGAATGAACAAAAACACACTATAAAAACACATGTGTATGAGGATTCAATGAGGAAAACTGTTGCTTTGTATGCTAACCTAAAAAGACTTATAGCAGGGAGGAGGCATGAGGAAAACTAATGCTCTAAAGTGACCTTCCTAACACTGTGACCCTTCAATACAGTCCCTCATGTTGTGGTGAGCCCAACCAAAATTATTTTCTTTGCTACTTCATAACTCTAATGTTGCTGTTACAAATCATCATGTAAGTAAGTATCTGTGTGTTCCAATGGTCTTAGGGGACCCCTGTGAAAGGGTCAGTCAACCCTACGAGGGGTCACCACCCACACGTTTGGAACTACTGGTTTAGAGTCCAGGCATCTATAGAATTACAAGTTCTCTGTCGTTAGTGCACCCAGCTGCTCTCAGCACCAACATGGTGGTTCGAAACCATTTCAACTCCAGTTCCAGGGAATTCCATGCCCTCTTCTGGACCATGGACTGATGTACCTGGTGCATGGTCATACATGCAAGCAAAACACCCATATATTTAAGGGAATAAAATAAAAAACACCGATGACAAAAAATGCTTACTTGAACTTGGCACAGGTCTTTGCTCAAGGAATCTTGACAAATCTTTATTTTCAAATTCTAGATACCTCATTTAGTTTTTACTGAAAGTCACTAAGGAAGCTGAATCTAAACATGATCATCACTAGCTGACAAACTTCCAAAGAAGGCATTCCAGTTCCTTACAGAAGTGTAAGGAAAAGAAACAATAAAGCAGTTTTATGGCTATTCAAATTTGTAAAACCAATCATAAAACACCACGGAAAACTTCATTCTTTTCATTCCAAGCACTCATCTGTTAAAAGTGTCATCAACGGCGTTTTCATTTTTAACATCCTGAAATTCTATTCTACGACTCTGACTCTTAAGAGCAAGAAGTAAATCTGAGCTACTGAGCCAATCTGACACGAAGCATGAATCTACACAACTTAAGTCTGAGGATGTACACACACACACAGGCACTCGAGAGGTTCCATGCAGGACAGGCAGGCCTAGAATTCATTAGGTAACCGAGAACGACCTTGAATCTCTGATCCTCCTGCCTCCACCTCCCCAGTGTGCAACAACAACTCCTCTTGTTATTTGAGGCGATATTTCAGTGCAATAAAAGTGGTTACTGGCCATAACCTGGTAACAATAATCGTCTGTGAGCTCTGTGTAAAAACAAGATGGCCAGTGGTCACGCCTATAATCCCATCACTTGGGAGGCTGAGGCAGGAGGATTACCACCAATTGGGAGTCCCTGCGTGGTCTCTGTAGTGAGTTCCAGACCAGTCATTTGGGTTGCAGCGGGAGACGCTGTCTGAATAAAAACAATCATATAAAACCTAGATGTCTGGGCGTCTCCCAATAGAGCAGGTGCTCGGAGATTTTGGTCAGCCGGCCCTGGCTTCTCCGTAGACGCCGCGCGACGGGCGTCACCTTGCACCCAGGCAGCAGCTAAAGGTCCCCGCCGCCCGCGCTGTCCCCATCCCATCTCTCCTCACCCCGGTCCTCTCCGCGCCGCGGGCCCCGCGCTCCGATCAGTGTTTTCCCCGGCCAGCTCCCGCCCGCTTGTCCCATGCGGGTCAACCCGCACACCGCCCGCCCGCACCTGAACCTCTTCCGCCGCCCCCGCCCGCCGCCCGCCGCCCGCTCTGCCGCGCGCCTGCCCGCACCTGCTCCTTCTCCTCTTCCAAGCCGCAGCCCGCACCGAGCAGCCTCTGGCTGTGGGAGGCGGAGTCCTTCCGGGGTCACGACGCAAAGGTAGGAAAAGTGGAGGGGCCGCGGGCGGACTGCGTGAGGGGCTACGTGCGAGGCCGCTCCCGCCATATTTGCTCAGGGCAGTGGGCTCTGACTTAGCTGGCTGCTCAGTCTAGAATTGTAGCCCTTTCTGTACACCTTGTCAATGGAGTTTGCTAACCTTTTAGGAGTATAGGACCGTTCAACGAATCTGACTAAAACTATGGAATTTTTCTCTATAAAATTGACTAGAGCTATACATTATTAAAGTAAGTATAACAAACACACACAGCACATGGGTGCACAGACACACGTGTACAACTTTTCGAGCCCCAGAAACCCATCGCAGATTCCAAGTTAAGAATTTCTGGGTTGGAATGTAGGACCATAGTAGAGTTTGTGCTGGGCATGTTTGAAACTCTTCAATTAATTTTCTCACCAAGCAACCAAGCGACTTCTATCACAGACCCTCGGTCCTCAGTTAAGTGAGGTTAACAGGCAGGACGAATGGATCTACATAAGTAGTGCATTCATTATTATTTCATTTTTTTATTTTTTAATCCCCCACTAAATTAGGCAACCTGAGACTAGCAACGAAGTTAAGAATTAAGTATTCTAGATTGAGGGTTAAAAAGCAAACATTAGAGCTGTGTGGTGGGGGTGCACACCTTCAGCACTTGGGGAGGCAGAGGCAGGTGGATCTCTGTGAGTTCGAGGCCAAGCCTGATCTGCAAAGTGAGTTTCAGGACAGCCAAGGCTACACATAAAACCCTATCTCAAAAAGCACCAAACAAAAAAAGGAAGGAAGAAAGAAAGTGTCAAACATCAGAGGTCTGGCTCAGTGGTTAAGAGCATTTGTCTCTCTTGTATAGGACTCAGGTTTGATTCCCACTTCCACAACAGGCAGCTCACAACAGCCTTAACTCTGTTTTCATGAGGATAATGTTCCTTCTGGCTTCGATTGGGTACTTGCACGCACATGGCGCACGTACAAACAGATAAACTACATTGTCTCTCATCAAAGTAGCAGTCACACCTGTCTGAACAGCTGCATCAGTTGCTTGTCTGTGCTCACAGTGTCCTGGAATCGCCTCCCCAGCAAAGGCCGACCTTGGTTACCGAATGAGGTGGTGAGGTGACTTCGAGCTTGGTGGGCTATGCTTAGAACACTAAAATAATCTCAAGGCAAGAATTTCTGAAGATGAGATTTTGCCCTGGTGTCCTCATGCCTCTTATAAGTTTTATATATTTCTATATATTTGTATGTGTTTCAAATATTTTCTTATCTTTCTTTCTAGGAAAGAAAGTGGAGAGACCACGTGGAGAGACCAGGAGGATTTGCCAGGAGGTCTGAGTAAGAGAGCAGACACGAGGACACAAATGGAGCAGATCAAGCCCGGGAAGGCCTCAAACTGAAGGACCTGTGGCTGGGAGGTACATACCTTCGGTAGACTAGCTCAGATTCTGGCCAGCCTAGGCTTACGAACTTAATGAACTTAATAGGCCATTGTGTCAATTATTTGGGAGTTCGAACAGAAACAGATAAGGCATCATCCTTAAATTACAGCCAATGCCCAGAGAAGAAACCGTGATTTCATGTCCTACCCTGCCCCTAGGACTAGAGGTAGACTCTCGGCATACCAGGTAAGTTCTTTACAACTGGGTTACATCCCCTGCTCATTTGTTAAGTTTCTGTTTCATTTTTTAAAATTTATATGTGTATTAGCTATATCTTCTATTGTCTTGATGAAAGACCGAGGATTTAGAGAAGAAAGGGTTTGTTTGGGCCTTGTGGTTCTAGTGCGTGATGGCAGGACAGGTGTGGAGGCATCGGAACCGTAGCTCAAGCTCACATCCTGAAAGCACACAGCGGCGGCCCAATGCTGAGGGCGGGTGGCTTTTGGGACCTCAACCCGTTCCAGAGGCCTTCACCTTCTCAGTCTCCCCAAACAGCCACCAACAGGGCATCAGGTATTCAAATGCCGAAGACTTACGGGGTATATCTTACTCAAACAACAACAATGTATATGTATTTGTGTGCCCATGTGCATGCGCCTGCTTGAATTTCTGTGCACCGCATGTTTGCAGGTACCAGGAGGCCAGACAAGGGCACCAGATCTCTTAGAACTGCAATTCAGGTGTTTGTGAGCTGCCGTTTGGCTGCTAGGAAACTGATTCAGGTCCTCGGTGGATTCTGGGAAACAGACTGAGGTTCTCTTCAATAGCATCAGTGCTCTTAATTGTTGAGGCATTTCTCCAGCCCTTCCCTAGCTTATTTAAAAATTATTATTAAAACATTATTAAAATTGTGTGCACAGACGCACATGTGTGCGCATGAGTGGTGTGTGTGTGTGTTGTGTGTGTGTGTGTGTGTAGTGGGTTATATGCATGTAAAAGTGCAAGTACCCTTGGAGGCTTGCCCAAGGGTGATCAGCTCCCCTAGTCTGGAGTTAAAGGGGTTTGTAGGCTGCTCAACATGGGAATTAAACTTGGGCTTCCTACAAGAGTAATGTGCTTACACACACACAGACACACACACAGACACACACACAGAGTGTACATATGCTGTGGGTTCGTGGGTTGCGTGTCTGTTCCAGCACAGAGCTCGGCTGCTCGGGGGCAGGCGGGTCCTGGGGAGTAGAACACACTTATCCCACACCTTTTCCATGGAAGGAGGAGAGAACATCAGGCTCATGCAACTCCTCCTGTCTCTGTATATATAGACATAGTTACCAATGCTGGAGACATAAGAGAGACTCATTGTTGATATAGCTGCTCTTAAATGGTCTATGCTTGAGCGACCCCAATTAAAAATATTTATTTAGTCTGTTGTCTTTTTATCTGGGTAAGTAAAAATGGATTTCCTGGGAAAAACCATTCAATAAAAATTGAAAATAATATCCAAATATTATTGATTTGGATATTGGTGAAAGCAAACGAACAATATTTGAATAGGCAGAAAGTAGAGTAGTGATAACCATGGGGCCTCCCAAACCGGAAGCTTCCATTCCCGTGTCAAGCCCCACACAGCACGGTACCATAGTTGATGTCCTCTGCTTCCACCAGCAGAATAATTAGAAGCCCTCATATTAGTCACCTGCTTCTGACAGAGACTGGCATCTTGCACAATATTTAGATATGTGCTCCCACCCAACTTTGGGGGTAATCAGATAGGTATGTCTTACTCTGTAATCCAGGATAGCCTTGAACTCACAATCCTGCCACAATTTTCTGGGCGCTGGCTTTACAGGGGTACACCCCTAGCAGACAAACTTCTTAGCTTCACATATTATAAAAATCCCTAGGAAGCACAAGGCCCTGGGTTCGGTCCCCAGCTCCGAAAAAAAAGAACCAAAAAAAAAAAAAAAAAAAAATCAAACAGCGAGGGGCAAGAGAGATATGGCTCCTGGTTAGGACCACTGGCTGCTCTTCTAGAGGACCCTGGTTCAATTCTCAGCACCCAGAAGGCAGTTCACAACTGTTTGTAACTCCAGATCCAGTGGGTCGGACAGACTCACCCAGATATACATGCAGACAAAACACCAATGGACATAAAAGAAACAATTGGGTAAAAAAGAAGCAGTGAATGTAACAGTCATACAATTAGAAGGTTTTTTTCCTAGTACTTTAAGCACCAAGACTTCAAGGTTTCAATAACTATCTCATTTGATCTTGATTTAACCTAGTAGAAAATGGTAGACATTGATTTCTTCTTGTATATGTGAAAAACGAAACGCAATTGCTTCCAGAAAATGTAGGTCTTAAAGAAATTGTGAGAAAAGCAAGTGTTAGGATTAGCCTCACACTGTAGCCTGGGCTGGCTTCCAAGTCAAAAAGCAATCCTGCCCCAGCCTTTCAAGTGCAGAATTTATGGGAGCTAGCCACCTCAGATTGCAAACGTCAGACCTTTCTGAAGCTTTCCCTACTGCGGAGTTTGCAATGCACCGCGACAAGACCTTGGGAAGTTGTCTTGTGACTGCAGAGGGTGGGAGAATACGAATACAACCGAGAAATGCAGCCGAAGTAGTGTACACATCAGCTGCGGTTCCCGGTCAAGCACAGGCTTAGGAGTGAACCAAGGCCAGGCTCGAGGCCCCGCCCCGGGGCGTGTTTCCCTAAGGTCCCGCCCCCAGACGCCCGCAGCGGCCGCGGAGACACCGGAAGGAGCGGCGGCTGCTAAGGGAAGCGTCGGGCAGCGGCCGGGATTCTGCGGGCCGCGCTGCGGAACCGTTTTTGCGGCCCTGTGAATCCGAGCGCTCAGGCTGCGAGGAGGAGCGCGGCGGGCGGCGGGCGGCGGGCGGCGGGCTGAGGTGAGCGCGACAGGAGGGCGGGCGGCGGCAAGCTGAGGGGAGCGCGGCGGGCGGGGGGGCGGGCGCGGCCCGGCTGAGGCCAGTCCCGGCGCGCGGCCGGGGCAGCTGGGTGGACAGGGATCTGTGCCTCGCGGTGGAGGGAGGGCGCGACCCGTGCGCGCCGCCCCGTTATTCTTTGCTACGAACGGGAAAACTGAGGTGTCATCGTCCCAGTGGCGTGTCTTCGGCCGACGCTGCGTTTGGGTCGAGTCCAGACCTAGCGTCTGTCGGTCTCAGCTTTTGTTCGGGTCACATTTCCACGGTGTCTGTGCTTTCCTCAAGCGCTCAAGTATTTCTCAAATACAAAATGCTCTTCGTTGGAAAATTAGTAATGTTGACCTGTTAGGCAACGGGATTGATTGCCTTAGGGGCTTTGCACTCAACCTGAAGACTGTTAGGGTTTACATTCTCTGGGAATCAGTTATTAGGCCTGCAAAATGGAGCCAGAGGCTGACATCCTGGCTGGAGCAGAGTCTAAACTGAGGACACATTTTACCAAAGGTCTCTAGACTTAGTGCTTAATGTAGGATTCTAGAATGTTCTACCCCCCCACCTCACCCCCAATACAGTCCTATGTCTGGCTTCCAAGTCCTGGTCCTCCTGCCTCCACCTCCCAAGTTTCTGGGATTCCAAATGTATTGCCACCATGTCATGCCAGATACTTTTGTTTGATCTGATAATTTTTACTTTACGAAAAGCCTGTTACCAACGATAATGAGAGTCAGGGTAAACAGCTCAAGCCTAGAGGTGCCTTTGACATTAGATAGCATTTGAAGGTGGAGGAAGGGAGAGAAGGGGTACAAGACCAGCCTAGGCTACAGGAGCCCTCATTTCAAAGCAAGCAAGCAAGCAAACAAACAAACAAACAAAACCGGGGGTGGGGGTGGGGGTGGGGGCGGAGAAGGAGAAGGAGACCATTTCTCCTAGTGCCTTCGGTGTTTGAGGGCATAGTTGTATCTTATGGAAAGGTCAGAACAAATCTGATGATTGCAGCAAGATGTTTGATGTTAAGATCTTACGGATGCTGGCGGTGAATTCATACATACTATTAATATAAGTAGGGAAAATGAAAATTTTATTGAGAGGTGGTGTTAACTATTTTTAGTAATTTATACTATGCTGATAAGTTTTGTTATTTCACTTTGGCAAGATGGGGAAAACTACAAAAACACAGAACAAGGGATACTGTATTTATGATTGCATTTTTTAAATCTACTGTATTGCTGGTTAACGTTCTTTTTTAGTTCATGTAACATATGAATAAGCAAATCTTTTAGCATAGTTGCAGTAATAGGTGATTTGCTGTTTTCATGAACCTTTCACTTACAAAATTTTATTTGATTCTCTTCCTATCCTCTGAAGAATGCCAAATAGCCTTTCCCCAAGTCAGAAACAGTTTCAGCGTTGTGTAAGGATCAGCCTTATTCTGAAATTCTGAAATAATATTGCCAAACCAGCCTGTGCTAAAAATTAGAATTCAGGTAGATTAGGATTGAGCCAGGTGGCGGTGTTGCACACCCCTTCAATCTCAGCACTTGGGAGGCGGAGGCAGTCGGATTTCTTTAAGCTCCAGGCCAGCCTGTCTACAGAGAGAGTTCAGGACAGCCGAAGGTATACAGAGAAACCGTGTGTTGAAAAACAAAAACAAAACAACAATATTAATAACAACAACAAAACCAACAAAAAAAAATTGAGCTGGCCACGGTGACACAATCTAATCCCACCCCTGGGGACAAAGAGGCAGATGGATCTCTGAGTTTGAGGGCAGCCTGTTTTCACAGAGGGAGGTCCAGGATTACCAGAGCTACACAGAGAAAGAAACTCTGTCTCAATAAATGAATAAATAAACAAGCAAACAAATAAATAAGTGAAATAAAGATTATAAAATTGTGACTTACTACATAACTGCCTTGTTTTAAAAACTTGAGTAGTTTTTTGTTTTTTGTTTTTTTGTTTTGTTTTGTTTTGTTTTGTTTTTTTTTTTTTTGAGGCAGGCTAGCCTTGAAATTTCTTGTAGCTCAGGATGACCTTGAATCCTTCTGATCTTGCACCATCTCCTGTGCTGGGACTATAGTGCTTACCAACCTGCTGGTGCAAGACTATGTGCTGCAAGAAAATGACGTAAAAATGCTGAATGATGTTTAAGAGAGGAAATGTGAATTATTTAAAAAAGATTCATGGGGTTGGAGAGATGGTGCAGTGGTTAAGAAGGCTGAAGTCCTGAATTAAATTCAAGCACAAATAGGTAACTTGAATACCTTCTTCTGATTTCCATGGACATCAGCAAACACACATATACATAAAATAATGAAAATAAATCACGCATAGAGCACATGAGTTTTGTGCCATGTGGTGTCTGTATATGTAATGAGAACACATATTTAAGTAACAGTGCATGTATTAAAAGAAATACTGCATTTGTGTTACTTCAGAGGATTAGGTGGGTCAGTAATCTGCGTCTGTTGGAGGCAGGGTTCTCCTAATAACAAGAGAGAACCTGTGGCTGTAGCTCTGTGGGAGAGCGATTAGTAAGCACAAGGCTCTGGACTCTGTTCCTAGAACTACTGAGTAGGACAGGAAAAGGATTTGTCACATTCCCTAAAAGCTTGCATTGAGTAGGGTCTTTGCTGTGGATTAAACCCAGGGCCTGTACATGCCAGGCCAGCCCCCGTCATCCCCTAGCTGCTTATTTGCTTTTGATTCTGAAACTGGTCTCACTAAGGTACCTTTACCTCCAGGGGCAGAGGCCTAGGTGATCTTACTTTATAGCCTTGGACTTTTTTCTTTTTGGTTATTTTGATGGAGTCTCATAAAGGCAAGGCAGAAACTTGCTCTGTAGCCTAGGCTAGATCCTCCTCTCTTCACTTCCGAATAGCTGGGATTATTGGCTTGGACCACCAGTTCTGGCAAATGGAGTCTTTTGTTTGTTTGTTTTTTAACAGAAGTACGTATGGTAAGAACCTTATGGGTGTTATAAAATCCCTCAGGCCTAATTGTCTTGAGAAGCCTATACTCATTCTAGGATATATACTTTTTTTTTTTTTTTTTTTTTTTTTTTTTTTTTTTTTTAAGATAAGCTTCTTACTGTGTAGCCCTAACTGTCCAGAATTCACAATGAAGACCAGGGATCTGCTTGCCTCTGCCTCTGAGGTAAAGATATGTGCCACCACTCCCTGACTTGCTTCTTCCTTTTTTATTGCTTGTACTTAGAGTGCATTAAAACCCTTTCCTAAAAACTCCAACCTTGATTTCTAATAAATAAATAATAGGAAAGGTCTTTTGGAGTTTAGTTGAGGGAGACATTTCATATTACTCTCCCTGCCCTCCTGTACTGAGCGATTTCCTAGGGAGGTGACAGAGACTGAAAGATTAACTTGGGTAGCTTTAGGTTAAACTGAATTTTGACAGCTTAAACCTCTTTAAGTGAACATGGATTGATTGTACGTACATATTAGAAGGGCTCTGGTGATGTCAATGTGTACATACAGGCACCAGCATCGTTTCTGAGGCTTCTCTGTAGTGTCTCTTGAACTCAGACCTTGTGGTAACCATGTGGGTGTGGATGCTATTCCAGAAGCTAAGGAAGTGAGAGTAGTCTGTAAGGGATGATCAACCAAGGGCTATGCTATAGAGACTGTAGAGAAATGTCCCTGAGTACAGCTGGGACATGGTGTTTCCTACTTACCCTGTCCTTGCTGACTGTGACTGCTTCAGAAATGTTCCCTTGTTAGGAACAGGCAAGTTCCTGACGTGCTAGGGAGCCTAGGAGAGAGGCACGGTGCTAAAGTCCCGGAAGCTGTACTACAGCTACCAGTAAGATCCCGGGGAGGTTCAAAGGGTACTGTGACTCCGGAGCAGGATTGTTAGCCCGAGTTCTCGCTCAGTAACCCTGGTGTGACTGAGATGTGGTAAAAAGACATAGCTTGGCAGTAGAAGGTAAGGAGAGGGTCTGAGGGCAATGAGAGGTTGGACAGCCTCCCCCCGGCTTCCAAGTTATTTCAGGAGAGTAAAGGAATAGCAGGCAATGTGGGTCAGGGTGGGGAGGTGATGGTTGGTGTTTGGACTTCATTAACAGTCAGTCTGCTTTCAGGGCTTATAACAACCCTGAAATAGTGAGGTGGTGAAGCTGTGGTATTCATGTGACATAAACAAGACTGAATGGTTTCAGTTGATGATGAAATCCCAAAGAAGGAACTTTTAATATGTTTGGTGGAAACATTATTCAGATGACTTAAAAGTTTTATTTGTTCTTTCATTCATTTTGAGACGAGGTCTCCCTGCATGGCCCAGAGTGGCCTTACATTGACAGTCTTTGACATTCACCTCCAGGGCAGGGATTACAGATCTGTGCCAACACTCTTGGCAGTGTTTATTCCTTTATGATCGCTGATGTTATCTTCAGCAAATGAACAGAAAGGCTCAACCATTTTCTTTGTAGTGGCTGTCATTGGATATGGTGGTTGCATTTGCTTTTCTGTTTGTACCTGTCTGAATAACTTGCTTATTTGTGGTGATACTGGGAAGACACAGGACCACTGAGCTGCACTCTCTAGATTTAATGGCTATCCTTTTTGTTAATGTCTGTGTACTCACTGTGTGAACCAGACTGTTCTCAAAATGGGGCACTTGCCTCTGCCTCTCTAGTGGAATTACAGGCATGGGCTGCTGGGTTAGTCCAGTGGCTGTCCTTGTCCTTGATCTTGTTTGATATAAGACTTAAGGCTAAGATTACTTGAGGCTTGTATTAGACTTTTGTCAAATTTGTTAAACCTTTCATGTTCTCTCTCCCATATTTGTCACAATTAGTTAAATTGGATAAACCAAAATTGACTATGTCTTACCACTTATTGGGCAGATTTTTTAAAAATTTCTTTTTATTTTTAAGAGTATCATAAATTATATCATTTCCCCTTTCCCACCAAACCTTCCTATATAGCCTTCTTTGATCTCTTAAATTTACAACCAGGTCAGTCTGGCCCATCTCTCTCCTGCCTCCCTCCCTCCCTTCCTTCTTCCGTCCCTCCTTCCCTCCATCCCTCCCTCCACCCTTCCCTCCCTCCATCCTTCCCTTCCTCCATCCCTCCCTCCATTTCTTGGGCGTCCTAGAACTCCTCTGTAGGCCTGGCTGGCCTCAAACTCACAGAGATTCACTAGCTTCTGCCTCTGCAGGGATTAAAGGTGAGTACCGCCATACCTGGCTTCATGGACAGGGTTTTCACTAGTTGTTTTTACATGCATGTACACACACATGCGCGCGCGCGCGCACACACACACACACACACACACACACACACATCTATTCCTAGATATAACCTGCCAAATCGATACAGGGTTATTCCTATGAATGTTTTCAGAGCTCCCCATTTGGTATTGGTCAGCTTTCCCCTGGGGAAGATTATTTCTCTGGCTCCGAGCTTACCTTAGCCTTCTCTTTGCAGTGTCCAGGACTTGTGGGCTTTCCGGAGTCTGCTTTAGGACATCTATAGTTGTTCTTTAGCTCGTGCTTAGGCAGTTGTGCTGGTGAGACATTATGAGGCCAGCTTCTGGTGTTACTAGGATACACAATCTCAACAGTAAACTCTGATCCTCTGGTTCTAACAATCTTCCCATCTTCTGCAGTGCTCCCTGAGTTGTTTTGTAGATGTGTCTGTCCACTGGGACCAGGATTCGTAACTCTGCATTTGGCGTCTGTGGTTTCTGTAATGGTCTCTGTCTATTGCAGAGAGACGTTTCCTTGATAAAGGGTGAGGATGGCTATATACAACACAGTTAGGGATTAGGCTGCTTTAATAACATGGTGGTTATAGGTCCAAACTTCAGTAGGCTGAGGTTTCAGTCAAAGTTAAGGATGATTTGGAGACTTTCGGACTACTACTGTGATCTGTAGGTCTTTGTACAGGTATGAAGGATTTGTTCTGTAGGACATTTGTATAATGTTCCTGGTGCCTTAGGAGTCCAGAAGAGGGTGTCAGATCTCCTGAAACTGGAGTTAGAGGTAGTTTTGAGTTGCTACCTAGGTTCTTGGAACCAAATGCAGGTCCTTTGCAAGACTACCAAGTGCTCCTAACATCTCAGCCATCTTTCTAGCCCTATATTTTAAGTTTGTATTGTATCAGAGTCAGGCCCTGCTGTCTAAGCTGGCTTTCACATCCTGGGCTCAGGAATCATTCTGCCTCGGTCCCTTTCGTAGCTGCTATTACAGGATTATGCAAAAATGAGGAAAATTGACCCACAAACTAAAAAATTGAAAGTTTTAGTTATCTTGAAAAGACTGAAAAGTTGATCAAGAATTTGTCTGTGGGACTGTGCATGGTGATGTATGCCTTGAAACTCAGCTCTTGGTAGGCAGAGTCCTTTGGATATCTGAGTATAGGGCCAGCCTTATCTACATAGTGAGTTCAGCAAAGACAACATAGTGAGATCCTGTCTCTAAAACCAAACCAAACCAAAACCAAACCAAAGCCATCAATGATAAAAAAGAATTTGTCTTTGAAAAAAGTAGCATAACAGGTGGTTTTAAGAATGCCGCATCATGAGGCAAGCCTCCACTCCACCACTAAAGAATCTCCTTGAATCTGTCTAACATGTTCTTTTATCTCAGAAAAATGGTAACACATGAAGTGTAGAATTTTTAAGTGCAGTTTTATCCAATAGGTACAAATATGAAGCAATAGATTAGCAGCATTGTCTGTCCAAGGAGAATATGTTGTCCCAACATAAGGAGCATTACTTACCAAATTTTATAATAGACTATATCAACAAGTGAAGCAAGAAATATGATAAGCTCTTAGTATCCTGAAGGTATTTGATAAAGTTCATGAAGACCAGCTTTTAAAAATCTAACGCATTGGAGAGATGACTTGGGGGTTCAGTTCCCAGTGTCTCAGTCTAGTATAACCCCAACTCTATGAAAACTGACACCCATTTTGATCTCTATCAGCACCTGTACACACTGGTATATGTTTACACACACATTCATTAAAAAATAAAATAGCCCTAAATTAGGATAGAGGGAAATGACAGCAAGTAAACGTCTAAAGCGTGTCTAGTAGGGACTTGAGGAGTGAAGAGATAGGACGACAGAATGAGAGAAAGTCTGTTGTCAGCTGTGCATCTGAAGATTAGCTCTAGAGTTTACAAAGGACCCAGAATTCACCCCCCCCCCCCAATCATCCAACTGTGGGCAAATGAGCAGGCAGCTCTTGAAAGAAGAACTGCAGCGGGCTGATGAGTATTTGAAGGAAATGTTCAAAGTGGACATTCTGAGCTACCAGGGAAGTGGCAGTTAAAACTGCCTTTAGCTTGCTAACTATCAGAACGCCTGTCATTAGTAGAACAAGGAGTCCCTGCTGGGAAGAATGTGGAGAGGGACACTGCCAGTGGGATATAAACTGGTGTAGCCTCTGGGGCTGTTCTTCCCCAGTCTATCACTAGAATGCACAGCACTCCTGGGTCTGCACCCAAAGGAACCTAAGTCACGCAGGGACTGGCTCTCCGTGACTACTGACGTCCTAGTCACAGGCGTCAGTGTGGAGCCAGCCCTGTGCCCAGCAACAAATGAGTGCACATATATGCAATGGAGTGTAGAAAAGTGGATGGGACTAGAAATCATGTTAAATAAAATAAGCCAGATTCAGAAAGGCAAATACCACATTTTCTTTTTTTTAAAGATTTACTTTTAAATATTTGAATACACTGTCATTGATTCAGACACATCAGAAGAGGATACCAGTTCCATTATAGATGGTTGTGAACCACCATGTGGTTGCTGGGAATTGAACTCAGGACCTCTGGAAGAGCAGCTATTGTTCTTAATTGTTGAGCCATCTCTCCAGCCCCTATATTTTCTGTCTTGTGTAGAATCTAGGTTTTTATATTATATGTAAAACTTAAAATAGGTTTCAGTTAAAGCCACATTTACCAAGTTCCTGTTATGTACTTACACTGGGAAGATAAAAGAAGTTAGCAGGATTTTAAATTGTGTAGGTAAGTACAGGAGAAGGCTGAGCTGGCCCTGTTCTCTTCCTCAGTAATTCTTTGTGTGTAGAGAAAATTGTTTTGTGGTACAGAAAGAGTTCTTTCCTTACTTGTTAGTGAGGTAGACATTGTTACAGCCCCTTTGGAAAAGAATCTTGCAAAATCTATTTAAGAACCAGCTCTTACAGACCAGGGTTCCTGCTCACGGGTAGAGTGCTAGGATAGCACGTGCAAGGCCCTGGGTTTCAGTCTCTGTAAACACAAACCAACAAACAAAAACTCAGCCCTTATAAAGTGTGATTACAGTGTGCGTACATGTGGAGATCAGACTTCCATGGTAAATTGCTTCTGCTTTACTTACTTATTTTGTCAAGATTGAGCTGGCTGGGGTGACGTACTGGAGACATGTGCGTACCATATGTATTCCTGGTTCATGGAGTGATTCCCTGAAAAGTGGACAGTTAGGTACAGCCTGTGGATGCAGGGAACTGAACTTGGGTCCTCTGGAAGAGCAGCCAGTGTCTTACATGTTGAGCAGTCTTTCTCTCCCTTTGTTTGTTTTGAAGACTATCCTTTGAGATTTAGAACCGTTAGTATGTAGTTAGTACAGGGAGATCGTCATTCCTCGTTGCTGAGGCACTGCCATCTGAATGCTTCGTTATCTCTGCTTGTCAGTCTCTGAGCTGTGGCTGGTGGCAACACAGGCATGGTAGGCTTGGAGAATGAGTGGTTTCTCCCTCCTCTAGCCTCTGGGTCTTGCTTGTTCTTGTTGTAGTCCCAGCTGTTGCGCTCGTTGGAGCAGGGAGTGAATGTGTAGTGGCATAGGATGTCCCTGCCACTTTCCAGAGATTGGCTACTGTCTCTGTTCTTTTTTCTAGGAGACTGTACCTCATGAGCTCTGATCACTGTGAGCTTCCTGAATTGTTTGTTGTCCCCCAGCTCTGAGACTGCCCAGGCCTGTTTGTGTTTCACTTCGCTGCTCTGAAGCCGCGGGGGCCAGCCACAGTGCCTTATCTCATTTTAATTTGGTTGGAGTCACTGTACTATACTGTATATTGTCTGGTACCTAAAGCCATTGCTTTATATGCTCTGTTGGTTTAAATTTTCAGTTACTTAAGGTGATGGGGTAATTGAAACCAACTCTTCCCTCTTGACTGACAGACAGTGCATGTACTTGGGTACAAAAAGGAGAGGAGAGATGAGAAATGGGTGAAAAAGATTGCTAAACATTTTCTTAGAAACATGAATAAGAACATTAACAAGTGTTTAAATTGAACTTCATGCCCTGAAGTCCACAGTGTGATTTACTTAATACTTTTCAAATGTTAAGGATTACTATGATTTGAAAAAGTCTGCTTATTGTCTGGGTGTATGTGAGTATGGGCACACATGTACCCACAGTGAATGTGTGGAAGTCAGAGGGTAACATGTTGAGCCCTCCCCTTCCTCCTCATCGAGACAGGTTCTCCCTGGTTGGTAAGACCCTACCACTGTAGACAGCATATAAAATTGAGCCACAGAATAAGGAGGTGTAAAGCTAGTTCTCACATGGATGCTTCATCCTTATTGGTTTTCTGCCATAGTTCTGGAAGTTTCTATGTGTGCTGGTGAAGGAGAACCATGATCATCGTTCTTAGCCAGCTGTGAACTGTGCAAGCTACCACAGCAGCTGTCTTGGCAGACACACCCACTGGTGAGTGAGTAGTGTGAGCACTTTGGGCGAACAACTATTTTCTGATTTGATTTAAGGCTCTTCCCACAAGATGAACTCATATTTGGTACCATTACTGGGACAAATAACCTCTTGCTAGATAGGTCATGGGCCCCGGAGGGAGAACCTACCATGTGCTAATAGACACAGTATTGAACTGACTCCTAATAACTTAGTGTTACACCATAGATTGATGTACCTCTTCTTTTGTTTTGATTTTTGTTTGGTTGGTTTTGGTTTTGAGACAGGGATTCTTTGTGTATTCCTGGCTCTCCTTTAACTCACTCTGTAGACTCACAGAGTTCTGCTCTTGAGTGCTGGGATTAAAGGTATCACCCCTGCCAGGCCGATTAGTACATCTCTTAATCCTCGTCAGAGAGGTGTTTATTTCTAGAATACCCACATTGTTGAAGGGGCAGAGGATGAGACTTCGAGGACTCAGCCCAACCGGGTCTGTGTCATACCCCGCTTTCCAGGGCGCTGCGATCATGTGGGTGAGGCAGTGGTGGATGATGAAAAGCAAAGCCCTGGAGACCGCAGAGCACTGGCCATGATATCATGCACAGAACATAAGCTTAAGTCAGACCAGGTCCCAGCTCAGAGAGGGAGGTGAGCACGGCGTCCCCTCCCAGCTGAGGAGCCATTGCAGTTCATAACTGCTCGTGGAGGCTGAGTCAAGCTTATTTTTTTGAGTGTAGTCCCTGGTTAAGTCAACCATGGGACACATGGATCACATGTGTGGAAGTCACACATCCAAGAAAATATAGGCAGCACAAATTGCATTTGATTGGTATTAAAATAAAAGACACAAATATCGGTGGGTAGGAAAGGAGAGGTGGATTTGGGAAGAGTTGAGGAAGGGAGGAAAATATGGTTAAAGATGTATGGAATTCTCAAAGAGCTACTAAGCCAGGTGTGGTGGAACATACTTTTAATCCCAGCACTTGTAAGGCAAAGGCAGATGGATCTTGTTAAGTTTGAGGCCAATCTCATGTACATAACGAGTTTCAGGACAGCTAGAACTCCCTGGTAAGACCCTGTCTCAAAAACAGACAAACAAAACAAGCCTGGTGTAGTGGGCATCTTCATTTTCAGCACTTGGGAGGCAGAGGCCAAAAGAGAGGGTCTTTATGAGTTCAGGCCAGTCTGGTCTACGCAGACTGGGGTAGTCAAGACTACATAGTGAAACTTTGTCTCAAATCAATTTATCAATCAATCAGTCAGTCAGTCAATGCCGACTTATTTATTATACCAGCTGCAGGCACATCTGAACAGTTTTTGCATGGAAAGCATGTATATTCCTTATTTTATCTTTTGCTTTAACCATTTTTGGCTTGCTAAGAATTTGTAATTAAGTTTTGGGTCACCTTTCCTGTAGGTTTTGCCTGATTGGAAAAGCCTTGAGAAAGAGAAAAAAAAAAAAAAACTAAGAAAATGACGACTTTTCGAAATCATTGTCCACATTTGGATTCAGTTGGTGAAATAACAAAAGAGGATTTGATACAAAAATCTCATGTAAGTCCTATAGTAGTCATCCCTTAAATTGCTGCACTCACTTTCCTCTTAAATACATTTAAGTAAATTAGTAGAATACTCTGTATCATGTTTAAAGATATATGTCGTTATGGTGAATTGTGTATGTTTGACTGCACTGGCACAGCAAATGTCTCTTGTGTTTGCTTTCCTAGGGTGCTTGTCAGGACTGTAAAGTCAGAGGACCAAACCTGTGGGCATGCCTAGAGGTATGTGTGCGTGTGTGTGTGTGTGTGTGTGTGTGTGTGTGTGTGTGTGTGTGTGTTTTCCTGAAAGTTTGCAGTCGCAAATTTATTAATAATAATTTTTGGATGTATAAAATAATTTTATATGAGTATACTTTTAAAACACAACTAATAACAAAAAAAAAATGGAAGTTCAGACTGTGGATGGAGTTTTACTGAAGCATGCTTTTTGAGCTCTTAGTAAACCACTCAGGATTGTCTACGCTTACCCTCTACCGGAGGGGAGATAATGTGCCATTTTGAAATACTTAATCTGGTCTTAATGCTTAATACCTTTTAATTTCGTTATCTAACTATGCAAAGTAATTCAATCATTGGCTTAAACATAAAATCAAGACTTAATGTTATTTAGTGCTGTTTGTAGACAATGTGCCTGTGCTAAAATACTTTCCTCTTACATACTTATTATAGAATAGGTGTTCCTATGTTGGCTGCGGGGAGTCACAAGATCATAGCACCATACACTCGAAGGTAAGTATGGAATTACTGGATGCATGGCAATGGTTGGTGCTGGGACTGGATCCAGGGCTGGGCATATGCCAAGCATGTACTGCATCACTGAGATACAGGTTTGAAGGAAAAGAGAATCAAGTAACAGGAATTCAAGTTGTGACTGGAGTTTGTGATCTGCTCTAGCTGTGTAGCCTGGCCTAGAACCTGGGGTCCTCCTCCCTGTGTCTCTCATGTGTTACCTTACAGACGTGTGGCACCACACCAAGCTAGAATTTATGCCTTTTAGAAAATATATAAGATAAAACTTTGCTTATTCTCAGTGAAAGGTAGGAAGGGAATACTAAGAAAATCCATATTAATACATGATTATAATTGAGTAGTGATAAAGGAAGTCCACATACATGCATGTAGAGGTTATAGGTATAGTATCAGATTATGGAAGCTGGAGTTAGTGTTGATGCTTAGATTTTTGTTTTTAAGTTTTAATTAATTTTTCTTTTAAGTTTGTGTGTGGGAGTCATGTGTGTACCACAGCATGCTCACGGAGGTCAGAGGACAGTTTTGGGAGTTGGTTCTGTGCCTGCACTGTGGGTTGTAGGTTTGAGCTCAGGTTGTCAGGCTTGTACCAAGTGCTTTTTCCTGTTGAGCCACCCTAATGGCCAGGTGCTGCCTGGATGACTTCCAACTCTTAATCCTATTCTTGGCTGTTCACGTCAGTCTGACTGGAGTGCTGGCCTACATCGATCGCTCCACTTGTATGGTGCTTCCCACATGACTGGCATGAATCACGTAGACCTTCCGTTCTAAACAGTGTTTCTCAAATGGTATTTTAAAGTACCCTTTGATAATCTTTAGCAACTAGTTAGGCAACGGCCAAGTTTCCTCATGAGAATGAAGCCCAAATCTTTGAAGCCCTAAGGCAGCCTTGTACACAGTCACTTCCCTGTGCGTCTGAAATGATACTTTCCATGGCCGTCCTTCAGAAAACTGAGAAACCAGTCAGATGTAGAGTTGTGCATTCTGTAGGGCTCGGCCCTCGTGCAGAGCAGAAGGCTAGCTGTTATTGAGAGCTTAGTTTGAGTTGCTTGAGTTGTAATTTGCTTCAATTTAAATAATGTGCGTTCTTCTGCAGTTCTGTTTTCCTAGAGTTAAATACCCTGAAAAAAGTTGCCTGTGGTGTGACTGGGCTTGGATTTTCTATGAGGTAGAAGGTGATCTTGAACACATGATCCTTTGGTCTGCTAGGATTACAGGACTGCCATGTCCTGGTTTCTTGTATTCTTGTTTGCTAACTGCAGAGCTGAGGAGCCTTACACTGCTGTAGTCACTGTCCTGTGATGACAGGAACAGACACTGGGATAGCTTGTAGACTAGCTAGGTGTTGTTACTATACAAGGTTTTATAGTTCATCTAAAGAGTTTTCGATTGTTTGCGTGTGTGCTCCACAGTAGTTCTTCTGAATAAATTACTATTTGCCAAAGGCTGCAGTTCATTATGAGGTCCTCTGCAGACATGTTTTCAAGACTATCTAATGGCGGCTCCCTTTTCCTCCTCTGAAACTCTGCAGAAGACAAAGCATTATCTAACTGTGAACCTCACCACCCTTCGAGTATGGTGTTATGCTTGCAGCAAAGAAGTATTCTTGGATAGAAAATTAGGAACTCCTCCTTCATTACCTCATGTAAGACAGCCTCAACAAACACAAGAAAACAGTGTCCAGGTAATATCATTTAGATTATAAATGTTCAGAAAACAATTTTAAGAGTTTGTCATGTGGTTGGAATTTACAACCTTAAAGTACCTTACCTTACATGTACTTTAGAAAGCTTGTCTGTGTGCCAAATGCAGCACTCGAGTCTTGTTTTGTTCTTGCATAGCACAGAATGAATGGGAGGCGAGTGTGGGACTGAAGGTAGAAAACACCTGTGCCTTGCAACAGCTCTGTAAAGAAAGGTTGGAAGGGACATGTCATACCAGACACAGAGATTTTTGTCGATAACCCTTATCTTCTGGGTGAGACTTATCTATCCAGGCAGCATGCCTAGGTTCAAGTTCCTTTTTAAAGAGACACTGTAAAACTTAGCTTACAACATAATGGGTTTCTGTAGGCTTTTGTGAAAGTCTCTGTGAATCTAAGTCTTGAAGGCGGAAGGCCTCCATGGCCTGTGTGAATACAGCCCCTTTCCTGTTCTCTCCTCAAACATAGCTAACTCAGGGCTAACCTAGTCCTGTGGATTAGGAGACGTAAACACGTTTGCAAAGGTGGCCGATTCTCATCTACAGAAGAGGCCTTTGGCTGTGAGTGCATGTATAAAACTCATACAGAGAAGCGGTGAGAGTCTGTGGATTAGCTTATCTGTCACACCCTGTGTTGCTATAGAAATTAAGAGATTGTAAAAGACAAGGCATATCATAATTTAGATAAAGTTAGTTCTTGGGCTGAAATGCAGAAATGTTACTTTTTGAAGGGACTTTTTTTTGGAAAGTTTTTTGGGGACTGGAAAGGTAACTCAGGTTAAGAGTACCTGCTGCTCTTGGAGAAGACCTGAGTTTGGTTCCCAGCACCTATACGGGGTGAGTCAGCACTGCCTGTGGCTCCAGCTCTGGGCCTGCTGCTTTGGCCTTCTGCAGCTGTGCACATGTGTGCTCTCACATAGGTCCACACACACAGAAATAAAGCCCATTTTCTACAAAACATAAATGCCAATTTTGTAATGATTACCATTATTTCTATCTTTACTGCTGTTACATTTTACTTTTTAAAATTTTGGGAGTGTGGGTGTGTACATGTAAGTGTACTTAGGAATCCAGGAAAGCCATCAGATCCACATGAGCCAGATGGCAGCAGTTAGAACCACCTGACGTAGGTGTTGAAATAGAATCAGGGTCCTCTCATGCTCTTAGCACTAAGCCAGCTTCCTAGCCCTGCTGTTGTGGTTGTTTTCTGTAGCTCAGGCTGCCCTCTAACTTTTTACTAGCCATGACTGGCCTGAACTCGTCTTTTCGCCTGTGCCTCCTGAGTGTTGGGGTTACAAGCATGTGCCACCATGCTGGCAAATCTCTGCTGTTATGGTAATATCTTTTAATAGTTGTGTGATATAGATGTTATGTAAGTTAAAGTATGTTTTGATTAAGGATTTATTCAGGTTTGTTATGTCTTTTTTTTATTAAGGATTTTAAAATACCCAGTAATACAGCATTGAAAACCCCTCTGGTTGCTGTATTTGAAGATCTGGATATAGAAGTGGAAGAGGAAGATGAGCTGAAGGCTAGAGGTAAAGGCTCGCTCCTGTCAGCACCACTCCACTCTGTACGGCACTGCCCATTCATTAAGAACTGCATAATGAGAAGCTCAAAGTACAAAGCTTTATTAGTAGAGCTTAGAGGTGATAACTAAGAACAGAACTGAGAAGTTGGACCTTGTGGGCCAGTGTTTGAAGGTAATGCAAACCTGATTTGTCACACTTGGACTGCGCCCTGTCGTTTAGGAGCCTTTAGCTGCCAATGTTATTTTGAGTTCTCACCTGCCAGGGAAGGGTTGCTAGGGGGATGTGAAGTCGCTTCCTTGGCAGACTGTATGCCTGTGGCCCAGCGCTCAGGAGGCTGAGGGCAGAGGTTAGCTTCCGCTGCTCTTATTTTACCCTCATCTACAAAAAGAAAAAAAAAATAAATGAAAAGAAAAAAAGGAAGACAAGAATTTGCCAGGGGCAGCATTATTTGGAAAAAGAATCAGGTGGTTCTAGAGGTCCTTTTGCCCTGTTCACAAAACTGTTAACTCCTACACTGGGAGACAGTGTATCAGGATTTCCCACGGTTTTGAGGCTCACAGTATTTAATGTGAGTAAGCATTGGATGTTCTGTGAGTTCTTGGAACACAGGACCTGTGTGCATATCAGACAAGCATCCTTCCATGAGCTATATCCTTAGCCCTAGGATTTTTTAAATTTGTGTTCTTTGAAACAGAATTTCTCCATTACGTACTTATAGCTGTCCTGGAACTTGCTATATAGACCAGATTGACCTTAAACTGACAGAGATCTGCTTGCCTCTGTTTCCTGAGTGCCAGGATTAAAAGTGTACACCACCACACCTGGCTTATAATTCTAGATTTGGAATATTTGTCATTGTTTCTTTTTTGTTGTGTTGTGATGTCAGCCTCTATTTTCTCTCTTAATGATGGAGTGAACTGAGAAAAATAGAGTGCGTTGGACAAAGTAAATACAGCCTATGGAAGGCACTGGCACTCCACGCCAATCACAGGGTCAGGCCGACTTCTCACTTGGGCTTTGGGAGGAATGAGAATTGTAATCTTAAATCAGATTATTTAAAATATAGTCTATATTCTTAAGCTGGTAGTGTCTCAGTACTTGGGAGGCAGAGGCAGGCAGATGTCTGTGAGCTCAAGGTCAGCTGGTCTGCAGAGTGAGTTCCAGGGCAGTAGTGATAATAATGAGACCCTGGTCATTGTGAGCCCCGCCCCCCTGCCCTGCCCCTATGCATTTGTCATTACATAACAGTAGAAAAAGTTTTTTTAAGTGCAAACTTCTAGGTTAAATTAACAAATCCTTGAATTTATCTAAAGCTTAAAAGATTGGAGAGTGAGAGATTTCCAACAGTGTGGCCTCTGAGTTGTTCAGGCTGCTTCCCTGTGTCTCCATGTTTCTGTGTTTTAAAAGTTGTTCCTGTACTGTATGTGGTGAATGTGTGTGTGTTTGCTCACTAGGCATTTAACTCAGGGCTCTATGCACAGTATACATATGCTCTGCTAGTCAACTATCAGCCCATTTTCATAGCTTTAACTTTTGAAATTGTTCTTAATAAACACCAAGAAAATTCAGTGATTCATGTTTTATTGAATGATGACTTAATATTTCTTCTGCACAGGCCTGACAGGTTTGAAAAACATTGGAAATACTTGCTATATGAATGCCGCTCTGCAAGCTCTCTCTAACTGGTAAGCAGTGAGACCAATATTGGGTTCTCTCCTTTTCTCCTCCTGCTCCACCAACTCCCCTGGTTGTCCAGGAACTTGCTGTGTAGACCAGATTGGTCTTGAGCTCAGAGATCCAACGGGATATGCTTCTCGAGTACTGGAACTAAACATGTACCCCACCATACTCAGGTCTAGTATAAGGTTAGCTAAGATAACTTGTTACTACAGTAGGTGACTAACTCCCAGAGCAGAGAGGCAAGAACCTGGGTGAAGACATCGTTGTCCCAGTGGGATTGCTGTGTGTGCATCTACGTTTATTATTTTGTTTTTCTCTTGGCAGTGTCTTATTTTCACCCAGGCTGGCCTCCAACTGTGTAGTTGAGGATGGCCTTGAACCTGGTCCTTATGCTACCACATTTCAAGTCCTGGACTGCAAGCATCTATAGCGTGCACAGTTAATACCTGTAGTTTTCTAAGACCGAGGATCCCAGCTCAGGCTTCCAGTAGTATGTCCTTGGTTTTAGTTTTTGCAATGCTGGGCCTCAACCCTGGGCCCTTAAGCACACTGCTGTACTGAACAATATCTCTAGCAAGTGTATTTATGGACGAAAACCAAAGAACTTAAATTTGTCACATTCTCAGATAATTTTTAGGTGAAAAATCATATGAAAGTATGTTTCTACTGGTAGAATCCCTTGAATAGAGAGCATTCACCCCCACCCCACCCCCATTTGCAGCATATAAATAGGGTGATTATTACTTTGTCAGAACATGACTTGAGTTTGAAAATAGCTTTGGGAAAGAGTTTGACACTGAGAACCTGGAAGAAAATCTGGGTGGCAGACATAGTAATTGTGGAGTAATTGCATAGGGCCATGTGCAATCCACATTAAAACTGAGGTCTCAGGTGTGGTAAGGGACTACCAAAGTCCTTTTACAGCAGGGGAATAGAGGAATCTGTCTTGCAGCCCTGGTTGCCATGTGGATAGTGGGTTGTAGGAAAAAGTATAATTTGGAAAAACAGAAGATGTATAATAATCTAAGTAAGAAGTAAGAGTACCTTACACAATTTTGGAGTAGATGAATTGGAGAAAGACATTTTTTTTTTCTTTTTTCTTTTTTTCGGAGCTGGGGACCGAACCCAGGGCCTTGCGCTTGCTAGGCAAGCGCTCTACCACTGAGCTAAATCCCCAACCCCGAGAAAGACATTTTTTACAGTTGGTGGTTGCTAGGATATGGTTAGAGTACTGGGAAAGGGAGGAGATTTGAAGTTTAATAGTAGAATCATTTGATGAAGGAGTCATTTGGAAGGGCAGCAAGGTTTCTTAGTCTCTGAGTCTTACTATCTCTGTCTTTCTCATATGCATACATAATGTTGGTAATAAGAATGGAGAAGATTGGGCTGGAGAGATGGCTCAGTGGTTAAGAGCCCTGACTGCTCTTCCTGAGGTCCTGAGTTCAATTCCCAGCAACCACATGGTGGCTTGCAACCATCTGTAAAGAGATCTAATGCCCTCTTCTGGTGTATCTGAAGACAGCTACAATGTACTTATATATAATAAATGAATAAATCTTTAAAGAAAAAAAAAAGAACGGAGAAGATTATTGGAAGATCAGGTTCACTTGCAAGTAAAATTCTGAGTGTGTTAGATTAAAATATCAAGACAGTGGTCAGTTTGAGCATTTGATAAGAATTCAGTTGATGAAAGGTGTCTGAAGGCTAACATGAATGTGGCCGACACTGGTGTATTTGTGGGAATTGAAGATGGCCCAGGAAAGAGTAAAGTCCCGAGTCAGAGTCCTGGGCACCCGAACAGAAAGAACACTAGGGGTGGAGGCTGCACGAGGAGGACAGTAGCAGTGTTTACTGGGATCTGCTTAGTTCTGTGCTTTACGTAAGCAGGAAGAGGCTGAGGCCAGCCTCAGCAGCACAGCAGTCCCTCCTCCCTCCTGCCCTGTCTTTCCTCTTCACCCTCTTTTAGTCCTTTTCTGCCTTTTTCCATACCTCCTTCCTTCCTTGTTTACTTCAGACAGGTCTCTGTGTAGCCCAGGTTAGCCTTGAGCTCAGTGTGTTCCTCTTGGCCCTGTCTGCTTAGTGCTGAAATTACAGGTATGTGCCTCCCTGCTCAGATTCTTAATAAAGAACAAAAACAAAAACCAATTTAGAAAGAGATTGGGTCAAGGCTCAAGCCTCTTATCCCAGCACTCAGAAACAGAGGACCCTGACGTGGTGAGTCCAAGAATGATTTGTTAAACTTATTAGTGATATAAAGGAGTGACTGTCAGACCATAAAGGGGCAAAGACCTAACAGAGAGGTTGATGTGTGCTGTCAATCATTGTGTAATTAGAAAGTAATGAGAACTCAGCCTTAATTCCACTCTGCTATTGCTCTCTTTTCAATTAGCCCACCTTTGACACAGTTCTTTCTTGATTGTGGAGGACTGGCTAGAACAGATAAGAAACCAGCCATTTGTAAAAGTTATCTCAAACTAATGACAGAATTGTGGCACAAGAGCAGGTATGTACTTAATATAATTATGTCTTAAATCAGTATTATAAGTATGGAATGAAAGCAGAAATGTTTGGAGGGTTGAAAAAAAAAACGCAGGAAGGAGATTTGAGTTGGGTCATTTGAAGCGGAAATGCAGATGGAGCAGAGGCCATCGTCAACATCAGCTGGTTATGTGGAGGCTATGGAGCCTCACTGCCGAGGTGCAGAGCAGCAGAGCCTTCCCAGACTGGGCAGGGTAGGCCAGGCCAGCTGCCTGCTCTGCCAGTGACCGTGCCCCACCCATATCTTAGCATATTGGTCATTAGTTGCGTATTAGGTTAGTTTTGCTTTACAACTGTTTATGAAGTTGCATTTTTGAAAAATATTGTGCAGTGCGAGAGTAATAAAATTCTTTAAAAAAAATTAAAACTACAAAAGTATCTGTTTAAAACTTTATTTTTCAGGCCAGGATCTGTTGTGCCTGCTAATCTGTTCCAAGGAATTAAAACTGTAAATCCAACTTTTCGAGGCTATTCTCAGCAGGTTAGTTATCCATATAAAAATCCTTAAACTTTTTAACAAATGTGTTTAATTTCTTTGTATGACTTTGTTTGCCTGTGTTTATGTATGTGCACCATGCGTGCCTGATACCTGGTGAGGTCAGAAGAAGGCATCAGGTTGCCTGGAACTGGAGTTCCGGGGCCCGTGAGCCATAGCACATGGGTGCTGCAGACTGAGCCGGGTCGTTGACGAGCAAGTGCTCTTCACTGCTGAGCTGCGCTGTGTCCACTGCGGTCACCCTCAGTGAGAGAGAGAGTTATTACACTCCATTTCCCAGTTGTCCTTTTTCATCATTGCGCCTTTGTCTTTGGTGTTTGGACTTGTGAGACTGGGTCTTTTGTACCCTGACTGGTCTTGGCCTCTCTGTGTGTGACAGCCTTAAGTTTCTGATCGTTCTTTCTCTGCCTCTCATGTGCCGGACGACAGAGGGGCCTCCAGCACACCTGGCTGTTTGTTTGTCTTTGCATTTCTGTGGCTCCAGTGAGTGAACAGTGTTCTCCCCCTGCACCAACCCTTGTGATTTCTCACTGTGCTGTCTCACTGTCATAGGGCAGCTTCCGTTACTTTAGTGGTCTGCAGTCCCTGGACAATTTATAGCTGGTCCTCACACATTTCTCTTTTCTCAAACCATTACTTATTCACTATTAACCTTTAACATATAAAGTTCTGGATCTCCAGACATTATAATTTAGAGCTGTAGGTTGGAGCTCAGGAATTTAAATTTTTTTATTTAATGTTACTTGTGTGCATGAGGAAGGGCAGTGTACACATGCCACACTACATGTCTAAAGGTCAGAAAAGAACTTTGTGGAGTGGGTTGTTTTTCCACAGCAGGCTTAAGAGATTGAACTTGGTGGTCAGGCTTGCATGGTAATCACTTTTACTGAAACTTCTTTGCAGCTCAGGAAATATATCATCAAAAAAGTTCTTGTTGATCTATGGACAATTTTTCTTTGAGATACAGTCCATGGATGAGAAAAACTTACTTAAAACCAATTTCCATAATAACTTATTTTAGGGCATATTTCCAAATTCTGATTATCATATGAGGAAAATCCTTATTTTCTGTTGCATCCAGTTTCATTACAAAGCATAGTTTTTGTTTGCGTAGCTGTTGGAATCTGTTGTTGTAGGTCTGCTGCAGTATGGGCTGTAGACTAGTCAGTGTGACGTGATATGTCCACAGTTCACTCACTCACGCCTCTTAGGTTCCGACAAGCACTCGCGTTAGAAGGTAATGTGGTTTTGTTGATGTGCTAGGATGCCCAGGAATTCCTTCGCTGTTTAATGGATCTGCTTCATGAAGAGTTGAAGGAGCAGGTCATGGAAATAGAGGAAGAGCCTCAAGCACTAACTTCTGAGGAGACAGTGGAGGAAGAGAAGAGCCAGTCAGATGTGGATTTTCAGTCCTGTGAGTCATGTAGCAGCAGCAGTGAGAAAGGGGAAAATGAGAGTGTCTCTAAGGGCGGCCCTGAAGACAGCACTGAGACCACCATGCTCATTCAGGATGAGGAGGACCTAGAGATGGCCAAAGACTGGCAAAAAGAGAAGATGTGCAACAAGAGCAACAAAGCAGATTCTGACGGAGAACCGGATAAAGACAGAGACACGGTGTGTGAAACAGTTGACCTAAACAGCCAGGAGACCGTCAAGGTGCAGATACACGGCAGAGCCTCAGGTGACGATTAACACTCGGACTGTGCAGTGCTCGTGTGGCATGCGCAGACTGTCACTTTGGAACAAGTCATTTGTTTGTTTGTTTATTTGTTTACTTACTAGGCAGGGCCTTAATGTATGCCCCTGGCTGTCCTGGAATGTGCTGTGTAGACAAGGCTATCCTCAAACACTTCTGGCTGCCTCTGCCTCTTGAATGTTGGGATTAAAGGTATTTGCTACCACACCTGGCTTTTGGGAGTTTTAATAGACTTGCAGTTTAACACTGTCTGCTTGCAGTGTTCAGTGAAATCATCAAGTTAGGAAATTAAAAGTAAGATAATTTTGTGGATCATTTACTTAGGACTTCATTTTTTTTCTATTTTATTTATTTTATTTTATTTTGGTATAGCAGAGCTCATTAGGATTCCTTTATGGTTACATAGTAGTCTAGAAAATTAGTCTCTTTGGAATTTCCCCTTTTATTTCAAGCAAATTCTGTTGAGATCCTGAGGATTTGAAACACAGCCCATGATCTCCTATCATCGTGCTATGGCACCCAGTGGTTTGCACTGTAGACGGAGCTGATGTGTGCATGAGCTTTGTTAAGGCTCACTGTATTGGACAGTGTTCCTTTCAAGAAGGAAAATACCCAAATGAAAGATATGAGTTGGACTATGTTACACACCATATTTTTCTCCTTAGGAGCTACCCTATCTTGATGTGCTATTGACTACTCTAAATTCTATAAAATTAGATGACTAGAAAGTCAGATTGTGCAACTTAGTGGCCAGGAAATGACAGAAAGTTAATCTCTGGACTATTGAAGGGAATCCTGGCAGTGAAGTGTCTGAGTGCATCACAGTTCTGCCTTGAACAGTATTTCTTTAGCTTAGGAAAATGGAGGCTTACTTGTGCTTGCCAGGGACATAAAGTCAGGAGTGCTTAGGCTCTGCACAGACTCACTGTGGACATACGGTCTTTAGCCAGTGAGGGCCTGAATGTCAGTTCCTGTGAAAAGCCAAGGGAAGCATGATTCAGGGACACACTGGTCCTTTATTACTTGCTTGTGGGGTTTGTTCTTAACATATAGTAACTAGGGGTTGGGGATTTAGCTCAGTGGTAGAGCGCTTGCCTAGCAAGCGCAAGGCCCTGGGTTTGATCCCCAGCTCCGGAAAAAAGAAAAAAAAAAAAAAGAAGAAAAAAAGAACATATAGTAACTAGCTACTAAAGTAAAGTAGGTCTCAGAGTTTTGTGTTTCAAGTCTGGATGAAAAACTATGACTAAGACCATGGAGTACACAAAACCTAAAGTCCTTACTGTCCCCAGCAGGAAGGATGAGCCAGCCTGTGAAGCCTTGGGCTGCAAGGTAATGGAGGCTCTCAGCAGCAGGGCTCGGCTGGCCTCTTTACTTATGCTTGAGAGCTTTCTCCTGTCGTCTTAATTAAATTGGTATTTATTATGAGTATGAGTGTTTTGGCTTCATGTACGTATATGTATTGTATGTGTATTGTACTTGTGCCTGGAATCGTTATGTTAATTAACATTATTGTGCACGTGGGGTATAACTTTACTGAGTAGTTTCATTTATAATTTTAATTGAAGGTAATAATAAAAATTTAAATATTACAGAATATATCACTGATGTCCATTTGAATGACCTATCTACACCACAGATCCTTCCATCAAATGAAAGTGTTAATCCACGTTTATCAGCAAGTCCTCCTAAGTCAGGCAATCTGTGGCCAGGATTGACACCTCCACACAAGAAAGGTAAAAGTACCCATAATTCAGTTCCTAACTCTGAAGTGTTTACCCAGTTTGAGCTACTGATGCTGATGAAGTGGTAGGGACTATGTGTTCTCGTACAGTTGATAGAACTATGTGACCGTGATTAGGACATTTGTCTGTGGTTCTGTACTTTAAACTTTGGTTTTTTTATAATTTAAGATAATGATTTTGTATTTGAGTATCTTACCCGCATGTATGTATGTGCATCCCATGTGCACACAGAAGTTAAAAGAGGACATGAGATCACATGGAACTGAAGCATGGTTATGAACCATTACCTGGCTACTGGGAGCGAACCCTGTGAGAGCAGCAAGAATGCCTAACTGCAGAACCTTTCTAGTCCGCCCTCTCTTTTACTCACCTTTTAAACCTCCTGTGCCCTTCAGCCCATTCTGTCCTGCAGTTCCATGGTCAGATTGTCATCCTACCCCTCAGGCCTGCCACACTGATACTCTGGTCCTAATGTGTCTGTAAGGCCGGAGACTCCTGATGGCTTCCCTTTCTCTAGAGTGCCCTGTAAATGATGCCACACAGTACCATGCTAAAAAGCAGCCTTTTTTCATGTAGCACAATGTAGTTAAGAATTGGCTGCATTGGGCTGGAGAGATGGCTCAGTGGTTAGGAGCACTGGCTGATCTTCCAGAGGTCCTGAGTTCAAATCCCAGCAACCATATGGTGACTTACAACCATCTGTAATGAGATCTGATGCCCTCTTCTGGTGTGTCTGAAGACAACTACAGTGTACTTGTATATGATAATAGTAATAATTAAAAAAAAAGAGTTGGCTGCATTGTTGTACGTCTTGCTACTTTCTTTTCCTTACCAAGTTGAATTTAATTTCTGTCACCAAATCACTGTTTATTCACTCATCAAGGGATTTTTGAATTGTTTTAAGTTTTTGGCAGTTATAAATAATACTGTTAGAAACATATACAGTTTTTGTATGATGTTAAGTTTTTCTTTGATCAGAGATAAGGTCTTAGAATTATATTTCCTGGGTTTTGAAGATTATTTATTTATTTTTAATTTCATGTACATTATTGCTTTGTCTTCATGTATGTCTGCATAAGGGTGTTGGAACTGGAACTCCCTTGAACTGGAGTTACAGACAGTTGTGAGCTGCCATGTGGGTGCTGGGAATTGAACCTAGGTCCTCTGGAAGAGCAACTAGTACTCTTAACCACTGAACCATCTCTGCAGCCTCTATCTCTTAGGTTTTATGTTCATTTATGCTCACCACTGTACAAACCTGCCTCTTTCAGAATGTCTGTACCATTCTGCATTGCTGCCAGCTTTGTATCAAAATGCTAGCACTATAAAATATAAAACTATAAAACTCACAGAGGACACCATGTGGTAGTGCGTGCCTTTAATCCCAGTGCTCATAGGAAAGTTGATCTGTGTGGAGTTCAGTCCAAGGACTGTATGGTTTATCGGGATTATAGGCCAGTCAGAATTGCATAATGAGAACCTGTCTCACACAAGCAGTGAACAGAGAAACAGCTGGAGGCCTTAAAGGGTTTCTCCCAGTGGATAGCAGACATGAAAACATGGTAGAGAGGTGGGTCAGGGGATAGCAGTGCTTGCTGTATAAGCTGGACAGCCGAGTTCGATCCCCAGAACCCACAACAGAAATAAAAGGAAAGAACTAACTTCAGGTTGTCTTCTGACCTCCATACTTCATGTACATACAATCCCATGTACAAAATAAGGATACCATCTGTAAAAGAACCAGTGAGTCTTGGCAAAGGACTTTATTGAGATTTAAGAAAGGGTAGGATTGGGAAGAAGTATTTGTAGGTGGACAAGCCAGAGGAGCATATCCAGTACTGCTCACTAACAGGAAGTGTAGTCGGAATGTTGTTCTGAAGGATAATATGCAGGCCGGGCCTGCTGCTCTGTCCTCATGACTTCACCTGCCTCTCCCAGTTGCACCTTTTTTGCTTTGTGGTCCATAAATACTCCAGTGATGGGGCCAGCACATCCTGTGCACATGGGACACAAATGACTAGTGTGTTGTGCTGTTAACTATTATTATTAATTAATTTCAGATGGTTTTCGTATTTCCCTATGTACATTTTATGTGACTAAAAATCATAAGTAATTTAAAGCCAGCTGAAGCCTTATTTGATTTTTGATTGGCTTTTCTATCTGTTTAAAGTAACAGTTTTTTCTTGGTTTTGGTTTTTGAGACAGGTTTTACTGTGCACCCTTGGGTGTCATGGAGCTCACTAGGCTTGATCTTGAGCTCAGAGCTCCACCTATGTCTGTCTTTCAAGTGTTAGAATTCAAGGCATGCACCAACACTCAGCACTAATTTTTTCTTTAAGAATTTCTTTTTAACGGGGCTGGGGATTTAGCTCAGTGGTAGAGCGCTTGCCTAGGAAGCGCAAGGCCCTGGGTTCGGTCCCCAGCTCCGGAAAAAAAGAACCAAAAAAAAAAAAAAAAAAAAGAATTTCTTTTTAAATTTTTATTCATGTATAAGTGTGTTTCTCTATGTATATGCCCCATGTGCTTGGGTGCCCATGGAAGCCAGAAGATGTAGGACCCCTTGATGCTAGAATTACACACAGTTGTGGGATGGGTGGGTGCCTTATGTAGGTGTTAGGAACCAAAGCCTGGTTCTCTGGAAGAGCAGCAAGTGAGCCATCTCTCTAGCCCTAAAGCAGTAATCTTGGGTGGTTTTCTGAATTCCTTTTATAGTACAGTAATTATTTTTTATGTTTATTGACCTGTGTGTTTGTGTCCATGTGTATGTGTGGGTGCACATGCCACAGCATACTTGTAGAGGTCAGCAGAGAACCTGTTGGTTTTCTCCCTCCATTATATGGGTCTTGGGAATCAAACAAGTCTGAGATGGACAGGAAGTGCTTCTACCTACTGAGCATCTTGTAGGCGGAGTATAGCATGGCTCAGTGGGTAAGACCGTGTGTAGAGTTTAGTGCTTGGCATTTATATTGGGTAGCTTTAGATTGCCCCTAACTCTAGCTCCAGGGAATCCAGTACCTCTTCTGGCTCTCATGGGCACCGTATGTACATGCAACAGACACATACACATACATAGTAATAGATAAGTACAACTGAAAAAGGAAAATATTCTAGGGAAAGCCGGCACATGCGCTGCTCTTCTAATCTAGTGTCATATGAGATGGAAGGAAGAGGACCAGGAATTCAGAGTCAGTCTCAGAATCATTGTGAACCTGAGGCCAGTCTGAGCTACACGAGATCCTACCTCAAAAAACAAAAATCCCAAAACAATTAAAAAATATTCAAGGAACGAACTTGATTCTTTCTAATGTTCTGTCTTTTAATTCTAGCTCAGTCTTCATCTCCAAAGAGGAAAAAGCAGCATAAGAAGTACAGAAGTGTCATCTCTGACATATTTGATGGGACAATCATTAGTTCAGTACAGTGTCTGACGTGTGATAGGGTGAGTATGGAGAACCGTAACAGGATGTTTCTGTCCAGTGTTATTTGTAAAAACCTAAGGATGGGAAGAGTTAAATAGATCATTGCTGTTGCAGCCCACACATTTCTTGTGTGTCTGTTAGTTATACATTGAGTTGAGATGTAGAGTAACAGTACAGCCCACATCCTTTGTGCAGGACCACGGGCTCTTTGTCTGTTTTGGTTACATATAAAGGTGAGAAGTTACTTGGCAACAAGAATTGTTAACAGTGCTTCTTCTCCCACGGCTGATGAAATTAGGTATGCCCAGAAACACTTGCATTCACAAGCAAATGGCAGTTGAGTGTATTCTTACATTTGCCTTTGCAGGTGGCTTGTAAATGATACATGTGTTTCAGTGATGATACCAAAGTCACAAACACGGTTTTGTCTCAAACAAATTTCATGAGGGTTGACTAACACCCAATCCTTCAGAAAGAAAGAAATCCTTCAGAAAAGAAAAAATTAAGATTTCTTAATTTTTTCATTTTAGTGAAATACAGTAATTAGTATGCTTAGTGAATGAGAACTCATGTCTAAGAAACGAGAAAATCAACTTTCAATTATTGTGTTATAATGTTAAGTCAGATGTAAGGCACTCAGTAGGGTCATTTTCATACTGATGGTGTATTATCCCGAAACGTTTTATCTAGTGTATGTGTATTGCTGTAGTTAAGGACAGACTGCATGTGACTGTCATGGAAGATTCTGTTAGCAGAGTATTGTAATCATCTTAGTGTGGTATTTACTCCATGGTTGCCTGAAGCAGCGTATCTCCCATGATGCATCCCTGTTGTTAAGTGCTGGTTGATGCCAGATCTGGTTTTCTCCTTACCACTCTACCACAGCCTGCAGTTTCATGTACTTTGGAGGCTGAGGGGAGAGGATGCCTTGAGAACAGTTTGGATGGTACAGCGTATAATAAGACCTAGTCCCTCAACACTCCTAGAAAGGAGCGTGAATGTCAGTCTCCATTGCCCGTAGCTGGGTTTGTTGTGCTTCTCTGAGCCATAGAAATACTCATGACTCGTAGGAAGATTATATTTGGAACAGTACCTGGTACAAAGTGGACTCATTTCTATGTGTAGTATTCTAAAGCTGTTGGTATTTATATTTGCTTATAGTAATAGCTTGCTTTCATATGTGGAAGAAATCTAACCCTGTAAATAACTGTCCTGGATTCTTTCCATCCTGTTAAAACCAAACACTTGCAGGTGTCTGTAACCCTCGAGACCTTTCAGGATCTGTCCTTGCCGATTCCTGGCAAGGAAGACCTGGCTAAGCTGCACTCCTCCAGTCACCCAACTATAGTCAAAGCAGGGTCGTGTGGCGAAGCCTACGCTCCACAGGGGTGGATAGCTTTCTTCATGGAGTACGTGAAGAGGTGCGTGTTTATTTCCTTTGCTTGGATTGATGGTTGGTGCTGCTGCTTCTGCTGTACTAGCAGAACACTTCCTTTCTCTCCTGTCAATGATGTTTCAGGTTTGTTGTCTCATGTGTCCCTAGCTGGTTTTGGGGTCCAGTAGTAACCTTGCAAGATTGTCTTGCTGCCTTCTTCGCCAGAGATGAACTTAAAGGTAAGAAATACGATCGCATTTATGACTGACTTTGGTAGGTGAACCAATGCTTCATTTCGGACAGTTAAATAGTATTTGTTCATATTTGCATGGTGGAGGAATCTTCAGTGGCAGTTGAAATATGATTAGAAAAGTCCTGCCCTGAAGGAATTTATATAGATTTCTATAATACAAAACAAGACATCTTCACGTTCTGTGATTCTGAGAAGGTGGATTCTGTGAAGATGATGGGTGCAGATGCGCCTTGAACTGTTCACAGCTGCACCTGCAGTGACGGTCCTATGCAGCTGCGCTTGCCTACTCTGTGGCTTCTGCCTTCTACTCTTCTCTACCGTTTTTCTTCCCTTTCAAACCAGCCCTAACACTAGAGAAGAGAGAAAACAGAGTAGAGAGGAAAGGAAAGAGATCCCTGAATAAGGTCCGGGGTCAGAAAGGGGGTGGGCTGTTACTTCTGCTTCCTGCTGATTAGGATGTTCAGTTCCTTGGAACAAGTGTGATCTTTGCTGTCAGGACATCTAATTTCTTTTTCTCATTTCTTCTTTGCATGACCAACAGTAATGAACAACCAAACAACTTACCAACAGACCTCCCACCTCTAGGGGCCTAGCGATTTTATATCCTCTGAAAAGTCTCGGGATTCCAAATGTTACACACTTGCAGAAATACGTGCAGCTGACAGTCATGCCCCCTCCAGAGCAAGAGGCCACTTACAGTCAGCTGCTGTGGACGGTCTGAAACAGCATGTCCAGTACTTGGGATTCAAATGAAAACATTTTTATAATATCTTTTTTTTTTTTTTTTTAAAGAAATCAGAATCCGAGAATTGACACTACAGTTCTGCACTTTTCTCGATGCCCAGCACCATGCTTGGGCACGTAACAGGATATAGTAAATTCTGTTCAGGACTAGATGAAGTGACTGCTTCTTCAATTAGTCCATCAAATGAAAGGAGAGGAGGAGTGGGTGGTGACTGTAGGGAAGTAAATGTCACCAGCTGGTCACTGTGGTACATCTGGGAATTGCAGAACAGTTTGCTGGTGATAGGCTGAATGACTAGATCTTTTCTGTCTGCAGGTGATAATATGTACAGTTGTGAAAAATGCAAAAAGTGAGTAACAACGACATTATTTTCACTTTCGTATTTTGTATTTTTCTTGGATATCTGAACTGAGCACATGGACTTGATGCTTTGGAAAATTCAGATTGGTTATTTTGTAAAACATGTTTAAAGTAAATTTTTAATAGCCTCATCTAATATATTAATAAATGTGAGGGTTTTAAGGAATGAAGGATGTGAGTTTGCAGAAACAAAGTGACTTTTTCAGGTTGCTATGGTAACGCACCATAGCAAGGAAGTGAAAGGTACAGATGTGTAGAACATTCAGAGAGGTTGCCCTATGTTCACAGTGCTTGCTGATATGGGCGCAGAACAGAATAGTTAGGCCTTGTTTTCTTTATATCTACTTCCAGCCCCCCTTTCTATCTTGTAATAATTTTGACTTTTCAAAACCTCTTTTGGGTGTGGTTAGAGCCCGCCTTTTAATCCCAGCACAGAAAGCTGCCAACTTGATCTAGATAGTGGGTTCCAGGCAGCTAGAAGTCAACAACTACAGGAAATAAACAATAAAACACTTGTTTGTGATATCAGAAAAATGGAGTAGAGATTTGATAAAAGCAAGTATTTTTGATGTAGAGGAAATTGAAAAAAATTTCAGAATCTCTGTAATACAAAAATAATGAGCTCCTAAGAAAAGCTTGAATCTTTAAATATTTTGAAAGATTTAATTTTTATTTGATGTGTATGAATATTTTGCCTGCATGTGTGTATGTACAGCATGTAAGTGTCCAGTGCCCATGGATGTTAGAAGAGAGGGCAACACCTACTCTTGAAACTGGAATTAGAGATGGTTCTGAGCCATCTATATGTGGATGCTGGGCACTGATCCCAGGTCCTGTCTGCAAGAGCAGTAAGTGCTCTTAATGGCTGAGCATTCTCTCTAGTCCATAAAGCTGGAGTATTAATACAGTAACAACCGGGAAATCTTTTTTTTTTTTTTTCCTTTTTTTCGGAGCTGGGGATCGAACCCAGGGCCTTGCGCAAGCACTCTACCACTGAGCTAAATCCCCAACCTCACAACCGGGAAATCTTAAACTTCAATTGTTGGTCCTTCTTATGATAGAACAGAATTGAGGCAATAAATGCAAAAATAAATAAACACCTCTCACGTGGAAAGATGTTTTCTCAGTCTATCTGGAAGTCCTGGCTGACAGTTAAAAGGAGACTTGAGTCTGAAGAGGCATCTTACTCTGCAGCTGGACACGCCAGGTAGAAGAAAACAGACATGGAGGGAGACAGCCAGTGCTCATCCCTGAGGCCAAGTGCAGATCTGTCCAGTGTGCACTAATTATTTGATGATTGCATTTATATTTAAATTTTCTATGTGCATTGGTGTTTTGCCTGCATGTATGTCTCTTTGAGGGTATCAGTTCCTCTGGAACTGGAGTAACAGACAGTTGTGAGCTGACATGGGAATTGAACCAGGGTCCTCTGAAAGAGCAGCCAGCATTTTTAAGCTCTGAACCATCTCTTTAGTGATTATTTGAAATAGTCACTCTTCAGCCCTCCAGGTCTTCCCAACATTAAGAGTAAGGGTTTCCAGGGTTGGCGATTTAGCTCAGTGGTAGAGCGCTTGCCAGCAAGCTCAAGGCCTTGGGTTCGGTCCTCAGCTCTGAAAAAAAAGAGTAAGGGTTTCTAGGCGGGGGCGGGATGCTTATGTGCTATGTCATGGCCCAGGTGTGGTGGCTCATGCTTTTAAGTCCAGCTCTTAGGAACCAGAGGATCTCTGTGAGTTAGAGGCCAGCCCGGTCTACACAGTGAGTTACAGGAAGGCCAGAGCTATGTAGAGATACCCTGTCTCAAAAACTGAAACAAAATTATAAACAAACAAACGAGCGAGCAGAGAGACAAAATAATGGTTTTAAAGCCAAGTACAGTGGTAAGCAGTACATGCTGATATTATCAGCAATCAGGTGGGAGGATTATAAATTTGAGCCTAGCCTGGGTTTCATAATAAGACATTATTGTCTTCAAAACAAAATAAACAAAAAGAATAAATATGTGAACCTGAACTACTCATCTTGAAGAAGAGTTGGATTTTGTACTACGCAGTTTTACTTAATATCTGCATATTGTAAAATTGAGATAATGGTACACTACTTAATGCTAATTTTATTTATTTTTTGTTTGTTTGGTTTTCAAGATAGGGTTTTTCTGTTTAGCCCTGGCTGTCCTGGAACTCACTCTGTAGATTAGACTAGATTCAAACTCCTAGAGATCCGCCTGCCTCTGTCTCCTGAGTGCAGGAATTAGGGTGTGAACCACCACTACCCACTAATACTAATTTTTAAAAAGCAGGATCGAATGTATCTCAGGCTGGCCTTGAGCTTGTGTAGCTGAGGGAGACCTTGCTTCTACTGCTGAGCACCGAGTGCAGATGTGCGCTGCCGTGCTTTACCTGCAGTGCAGGGATGGAGCCCGAGGCTTTGTGATTGCTGGGCCAGTGCTTTACCACACAGCTAGTCCCTCATTCTTCTTTAATCAAAGTATTGTTCAGTGATGTCTTGTATAAGTTAATTTTTTATATTAAGGGCTATTTTGTTGTTAGGTTATTTAGTATATAAATATGTAACATAACTCAGGAATATTATACGCAGATACTTGATATTTCCTGAAAGATTCTTTTGTGATCCATTTAAATATAATAAATGCTTTGTAGATTCATTAGCTTTTCTTTTTTATCCTTAGGTTGAGGAATGGAGTAAAGTTTTGTAAAGTACAAAAGTTTCCTGAGGTATGACTTCATTGTCGCTCATTTATAAACTGTGGTAATGTGTTAATGTCACATGCTGTAGCAAACTCAGAATGGCTAAAACATGGACTTACCGTGTATCCCTTTAGTATTCATGGTAGGAGGTTGGGTTGAATATGGAACACCATCTGACAGTGTGCTGCTGAGCATGTCACCAGACAGGGCAGGACCCTGCGAGTCTGAGGTTGACAGCTGGACACCAGTGGCAGTGAGCTTTGGAAGAGCTGTGCTCACTCTGCCACACTGCAGATGTGTCTGGAATCAGGCTAGAACTCAGGGGGATGGATATTTAACAAATTCATAGACTCTTACTGAGAAAATGAGCCAGGCATGTGCAAATCTCTGTGAATTCCAGGCAGCCAGGTCTACACAGTGAGATCTTGTCTCATAAAAATGGGGGAAAAAGCTCCCATTCTCCCAAATTCAAATAACTCTTTTAAAACAAACACTTAAGTTAATATAATTTTATATAATAATGCCACACTTTCTTGTTTTTACAATAAAGCTTTAGAGTACTTTGTTTTAACCACTTACAATCTTTTCTAATGATTAATTTGGATGTTGAATTGTACTTTTTTTAGATTTTGTGTATCCACCTTAAAAGATTTCGACATGAACTGATGTTTTCCACCAAAATTAGCACCCATGTTTCCTTCCCCCTGGAAGGCCTGGACCTTCAGCCATTTCTTGCAAAGGATAGCCCAGCTCAGATCGTGACATATGATCTCCTGTCAGTCATCTGTCATCATGGGACTGCAAGTAGTAAGTACAACCAATGGCTTGGTATTTGCAATTAAAAAACACGGATCCAAGTTGATTGATTAAAACTTGTAAGTTGATTGCTTAAATAAGTCCCACTCGAGAAAAATTTAAAAACAGATTTTAGTGCTTATTATGAGAAAAATGGCAGACAACACAAAGTAATAATACACATTTTAGGAAAATAGTGGGTGTGGTAGCACATGCTTGTTGTTCCAGTACTCAGGGACCTGAGGCAGGAGGATTAGGAATTTAAGACTCAAAAATGCCAGCTAGTTGAAACAAGTACCAGAAATACAGATTAGTAATCTAGTTTAATCTTATTGGCAAACACTGACTGCCTATCAAGTTCAAGGAGCCTGGGTAGCAGAGACTGTGAAATAGAAATCTCTCCAAGTTTAAGATAATAAAGATGTTATAATTTTATCTGTATTATTTGTGCATATGTGTAATTATGATCTAACTCATAAATTGTATAATTATTAAGTGTTAGAGGAAGCATTTCAGATGGTAAATTTTAAGACACTAAATATTTTTCTCTAGACTATTTGGAATACTTGACCTTAAAGTTAGAAGGACATATGGTAACAACTGTAACAAGGCAGGGTTTGTAAGGTTTTTCAGAGCTGCATGGTCTAAGGTGGGTGTGTGGATACATATATTCTGGAAGCTGAGGTGAAAGGATTGTCAGTTCAAAACCAACCTGGGCTACTACAATAGTGAGACCTTATTTCAAAAACAAAGCAGAAAAGAAAAGAAAAGAAAAGAAAAGAAAAGAAAACTTGTTCTTCCTGTCTTATAGTGGTAGTGCTGGGAGTGCAGTGCAGACTCAAGCAGTGAGACCACAGACACTGTGGTGGATGGGTTTCAGCTGTCTGTAGGTCTGCCATGTAGCCGTAACACGTTTTTCCGCCTTACAGGTGGGCACTACATTGCCTACTGCAGAAACAATTTAAATAACCTGTGGTATGAGTTTGATGACCAGAGCGTCACTGAAGTTTCAGAGTCCACCGTACAGAATGCCGAAGCCTACGTCCTTTTCTACAGGTGAGGGGAACTGTCAGGACCATGTGAAGAACATGTCTTCACAGGGATTTGTGCTTCTGAGACTCTTGGAGTTTATAGGTGAAGACTAGAAATTCTGTGTACTCTCATGAGTGAGATCAAGAACGTGTTTACAGAACGATACTTTGTTTAGAAAATGAAGACTTCATAGCTAGGCAAAGGGATATATTATTGTGCTTTAAATAGTTCTTTGTAAGTAAAGTTTTTAGTTTATTGTATGTGTATGGGTATTTTGCATGTCTGTGTGTCTGTGTACCACACTTGCTTGGTGGCTGACGAGGTCAGAAGAGGGCCTCAGATCTGCTGTACCTGGAGTTACGGCTAGGTGTGAGCTGCCATGTATGTTCTAGGATCTAACCGAGGTCCTCCAAAGAATAACAAGTATTCTGAACTGCCAAGTTGTCTCTCCAGCCCCTCACTTCTTTCTTTAACATGTATGTATGTATGTATGTATGTATGTATGTATGTATGTATGTGTATATGGATGTATATGCCTGTCTTCATGCACCAAAGGTCATCTGTTCAAACAACAACTTCTGGGAATTTGTTCTCTCTTCTACCAAGTGGGTTCTGGGAATCGAACTCAGAATTCTCAGAACTCAAACTCTTCAACTTGATGGTAAGCACCCTTCATAATGATCATCTCACTGGCCCAGGATTAGTTTTTACTGAAAAAGAAAACGAAGTAGACAAAGTTGGAATTAATTACCAAATTTCTTCCCTAAAATATCCAATAGTATGGAAGGTATTCTATAAAAATCTTTGATACCTTTCAGATTTTATAAAAGAAAATGCTAGATACTGAAACAGGAGCCAAGAGTGCAACCTAGCCACGGTCTTACCAACTCTGACTGCTGCGCAGTTCCCGTGCTTACATGGATGCTCAGGGCTAAGTCAGTATAACCTCCAGGCCAACGTATAATGTACTGAGCAGTGGACGGAGTATTCTCTTGAAATTTCTTAGGGCTGATGAGATCCACAGTTACAGTATGTGTGTTAAAACTAACAGTGAGGGGGTTGGGGATTTAGCTCAGTGGTAGAGCACAAGGCCCTGGGTTCGGTCCCCAGCTCTGAAAAAAAAAAAAAAAAAAAAAAAAACTAACAGTGAAGAGAAGGGTCATGCTGCTGTTAGTCTGCTGTAGTGAAACGTGTATCACATTAATGAGTCCTTGTCCTCAACAGGAAGAGCAGTGAAGAGGCACAAAGGGAGAGGCGAAGGATATCCAATTTGTTGAACATAATGGAGCCAAGCCTCCTTCAGTTCTATATATCTCGACAGTGGTTGAATAAATTTAAGACCTTTGCTGAACCTGGCCCTATTTCAAATAATGACTTTCTCTGTATTCATGGAGGTAAGGAAGAGCCATGTAAAATAGTGATAGAAGGCTGCTGTTTAATTTGCAATTACAAAGTGTCAAGAATTTCCTCTCCTGCTTATTGCCCATCCCCATCTAGAGCAAAGTATATTTGATTCTTTATGATTTCAGAAACTGGCCTATGTGAAACCCAGTTCTATAGCTTAAGAATACCAAAGACGATTTCAGTGTTGGGAAACCATTAATTTCATGCTAGAGTCAGATACATGGGTGGCTGAGTACAGTTGGGCAAGCTTTCTGTGTACAGACTTCTTGGTGAGGGTCATTCCTGAGTGGTAGGTTTAGCTGACACCTGTATCTATCTGTAGTTCTTACCTCTCTGTTGCTCATGAATAGCTGACTTTTAAAAGTATGAAAGCATATTTAGGATTTGTGAAATGTACCTTGGACTGACCTTTATGGTTGGTGACTTGCTAGTATTATTATGTAGTGAAACTACTAGGTGTGGGAATACCCTGTTTTGTATATAGGGGAATAGGGGAAGGGGGAAGGGGGAAGGGAGGGGGGAGGGAGGGAGGGAGGGAGGGAGGGAGAGAGAGAGAGAGAGAGAGAGAGAGAGAAGATTGGCCTTTTACCATTAATGAGAGAATGCTTGCCTACTTTGAGTAAGCTTTTGGTTTAATTTTTAGGACTGCCTTTGAAAATCATATAAAGAAATTAAGGAATGAAAAATAAAGTAGACTGTTAAATATTTTTTAGGTATTCCTCCACGAAAAGCAAGTTATATTGAAGACTTAGTTTTGATGCTGCCTCAGAACATTTGGGATAACCTCTACAGCAGGTTTGTTTTTTAAATCCAAAAATAAAATCATAAAACAAAATAAATCATAAAATAAAAAATAATACAATATTAAAAAATCCTAAAACAAATTGAAAGTAGTTACAGAAGTGTTGGTTTATGTCATAAATACCCAGTGTGTTATTTGATACATATGATGAATATTCTTTTTTCTTTTATTCATTCTAAAGTACGGCCTAGTATAAATAATGGGAAATTTTATGATTAACTGTAGGATACACTCTGGTATATAACTTCATATACCTTATTTAAATGATCTTATATCTCCCCAATACTAAAAGTTTACGTAGTTGTATACTACTAAAATTGGAAAGTCCTTTTTCTTTTTTTTTTAAAGAATTACTTATATTCTGTGTATGAGTACACTGTCGTTGTCTTCAGACACACCAGAAAAGGACATCAGATCCCATTACAGATGGTTGTGAGCCACCATCTGTGGTTACTGGAAATTGAACTCAGGACCTCTGGAAGAGCAGTCTTAACTCTTAACCATCTTTTCAGCTCAAAATTTGATATTCTTACTCCCAAATTTATATAATTTTGCAATGTTATTTTGTTACTAAGCATTTTAAATGTTAAAAATGCACTCACTGTGTTCCTTTTATTTGAGCATGGCAAGTCTTCATTTGATTGGACTGTGCTTGTGTAACTAAGAGACATTTTATGTTAATTTTCAAGCCCCTTTCACTTTATAGTCATTCTAATGCTGTAGTGGAAGGGAAAGTTGTAGCTATAAGGGATCACTGAAATGTACATAAAGCAGGCTAGGGGCTCAGATATAGTGCTGTTGGCCTGGGAAACATAAAATTGAGTTCTTTTTGTTTTTTATATATATTTTGACTTTTTTCATATTACTTTGAGAATTTTCCTATAGGATTTATTAAGTAATTTTTTTTTCCTTTTCTTTTTTTCGGAGCTAGGGACCGAACCCAGGGCCTTGCGCTTGCTAGGCAAGCGCTCTACCACTGAGCTAAATCCCCAACCCCTTCTTTAAGTAATTTTTAAAGAATTATTTGGTGTGTGCTTTTGTGCTACAGAGCATGGGTGGCGGACGGAGGACAACTTGAGGGAGAGACTTCTTTGATTCTATCATGTGGGTCCTGAGGAGACCAAGACCCACTGAGCCATCTTGTCAAACTCAGGATTTATTTGTAACTGGGGATTTAAACATTGATTAAAAAGCTAGAAAGAGTTTCCTAGACCACAGGCCTTATCTGAGGTTGTGACGTTGTTCTTACCTTCATGCTTAGGTATGGAGGAGGGCCTGCTGTCAACCACCTCTACATTTGTCACACTTGCCAAATTGAGGCAGAGAAGATTGAAAAACGAAGAAAAACTGAATTGGAAATTTTTATTCGGGTAAAAGAAGTAGCACTTTCAAATTGTACATGATGTAAGCTAAAGATGTTGACCTGATAGTTAGCGGAGAGATGGCCGGGTGAGAGAGCTGTAGTAGATGGCAGGGGCCTGCTTGCATAGCCATGATCAACCCTGCTCAGTTCACCACAGTTCTAGCTCTCCCGTGCGTGCGTGCTTTTCTGTTTTCTGTGGATTTGTTTTCTATGGCAAGAGGTCTTAACTCCCCAATTGTATGTTTTCTCCCTAGAGTTGTCTGTTCAGGCTGTAACTGGTGTGGCTGTTAAAGGAACTAGACTTTCATTCTTAAAGGGTCTGAGCCCTCAGCAGCCTTAACTGTTAGATCTCTGTAAGGTTAAGTTTTAATCTCTGGCTGAATGTTATAGAAATAGTGAGTAGTGTCTATAGTCAATTGACTGTTGGATCCTAAAAGGATGTCTCAGGTTGTGTCTTCTGTGAATTGACCTTAATGACAAATGTGACCTTGAGTAGAAACTTTACATAGGATTTTGAGGTGAGATCATGTAGGGTTGTTAATACAAAACCCAAATCCAGTCTGTGTCCCTTTCAAGAGACATTGAGAAGATTCAGAAGGAAGAGAAGCTGTGGGAAGAAAAACGGAGGTGGCCCAGACACAGGTCGCCCTTTGAAGGATTCAGACATGGGATCTCTCTAGATCTCCAGGGTGTAGTTCCCTCAGTACTTTGATTTTGGATTTGTGTCTCCAAAACAGTGAGATTTCCTTTTCAGTTACCAAGTTTGTGGTCACTTATCATGGTACATGCCATGAAGAATGCAAGATGTACTCTTTCTCTTTCCTATTTTTTTAAGGCAGTTTTTGTTTGTTTGTTTGTTTGTTTGTTTTTTTCAGAAAGAGGGTTTCTCTGTGTAACCTTGGGTGTCCTGGAACTCACTGTGTAGACCAGGCTTGCCTGGTTTTGTGCTACAGAGCATGGGTGGCGGACGGAGGACAACTTGAGGGAGAGACTTCTTTGATTCTATCATGTGGGTCCTGAGGAGACCAAGACCCACTGAGCCATCTTGTCAAACTCAGGATTTATTTGTAACTGGGGATTTAAACATTGATTAAAAAGCTAGAAAGAGTTTCCTAGACCACAGGCCTTATCTGAGGTTGTGACGTTGTTCTTACCTTCATGCTTCAAACTCAAAGATACACCTGCCTCTGCCTCCTGAGTGCTGGGGTTAAACGTTTGCACCACCACCATCTAGCATTAAGGACTTTATTTTTAAGTAATGTCTGCACAGCTGTGGTTCAGGGTTGTTTCTTGGGTGGTGTGAGGTAGGATGTGGGTCTTGGGATTTGACCTTAGGGCCCTACACATGCTAAGTCCAGGTCTTGTCATTGAACGTTATCATTAGTCCCTTTGTTATTTTGAGATAGGATTTCAGCATTTTACATCCACATCCTAAGTGGCTGGTCAGAAGTAGGTGACCTCAGTGGCCTGGAAACTAAGACGAGTTTCTGAAACGTCAGGAAAGCAGGTAGGATCAGTTTGAAGAAATGTTGGAGGAAATGGAGTGATCACAGGACCTGGGGTTCAAATGATGGACACCAACGGTGGGTGACTTGGGGGCTGGCTGTCCCCTCCTCCTGTTTGGATCATAGGGATCCCGTCTGCCGCCATGCTTGCTGGAACTTCTGATTCATTGGCAGTCTTGCTGGCCTGCTTTAACTTCTGTTTATTGCGTCAGGGTCTCTGCACCCCAGGCTGGCCTTGGACTTCTGATCTTCTTGCATGTCTTACACCACAGTCAAAGCAGCTCTTACAATAGACAGCAGTTAACACTGGGGCTGGCTTACAGGTTGAAAAGGTCAGTCCATTACTGTCATGGCAGGAATGAATAGGTAGACACCGTGCTGGACAAGGAGCCACGAGTTGTACATCTTGGTCTGAAGGCAGTCAGGAGAAGACTATCTTCCAGGCATCTAGGAAGAGGGTCTCCAAGCCAGCCCCAGAAGTGACACACATACTCCTCCAACAAGGCCACACCTCCTAATGGTGCCACTGCCTAGGTCAAGCATATTCACCCACCACACTGCATTCACTACCCAAAGAGCTGAAATGGTACATCAGTATGCCCAGTTCTTGACTTTTTTAGTACCTTCATACATAGACCCAGAATTTTTCATACCATTTTATTCCTATGTAAGTAGCTTCTGAGTGTCAAAGTGCTTACCTTTAGTAAATAAAGCATGATGAGCAGCTGGGCATGATGGCACATGTCTGTAACCTTAGCCTTTGGGAAGTAAAAGCAGGAGTGTCTGTAATTTGAGGTCATTGGGCTACATGATACACTGTCTTAACCCCTCCCTTTAAAAACGCCATAGAGAAGGAAAATGTTGAACAAGGGCTAAAGAGCTCAAGAGTAGTGTGGGGAATTGAAATGGTCACCATAGGTCTGTTGTGGTGTTAAGAAAGGCTTGTCATAACCAGGCTCTCAGAAAATGCAGGGACAAAAAAACTGAGCAGAGACTGAAGGAAAGGTCATTCAGAAACTGCCCCCACCTTGGGATCCATCCCATTCGCAGATAGCAAACACTATTGCTGATGCTAAGATGTGCTTGCAGACAGGAGACTGGCATGGCTGTCCTGAAAGGCTCTGGCAGCATCTGACTAAGACAGATGCAGAGACTCACAGCCAACCATTGGACTGAGCCTGGGAAGCCCCAGTGGAAGAGTTGGAGGAAGGACTGAAGGAGCTGAAGGGGGGGGGGGATTGAAATATAAATAAATAAAACAATTAATTAAAAAAGACTTGTAGGATGTGTTGGAGGACAGTCACATAAATAGAGAGAGAGAGAAAGAGACAGAGGAGAGGAGAGGAGAGGAGAGAGAGAATGAATCAAGAATGTATTAGGGTGGTTTTCAGGGAATAACTAAAAGTCACTGTGGTCACAATTATGGATAAAAGGAAATCAGATTCTTGGGTACTTTTGAACCAACAGTGAGAACCTTTGGGGCTAGTATATAGCTCAGACAGTGGAGTGCATAGTTATGCACGAAGCCCTGGGTTCAGTCTCTAAGTACTACATGACACTTGGCCTGGTGATACATGTAAGTATTCCTAGCACTTGGGAGGCAGGAAGATCAGAACTTTAAGGTCATCCTTGGCTACCATTTGAGGCCAGTCTGAGATACATCAAACTGTCTTTTTGAAAAAAAAAAAAAAGTCTTTGTTACTGGGGATAGAGCTCAATGGTAAAGTACTTACGTAGAAAACAGAAAGCAGTCAGGGGAGAGTAAAGCAAATCTGTGGATGATCACTTTTTTTTTTAATAATCTATGAATACAATTTTAGATTTTACATACCCTTTCCCACCATCTCTCCAATTCCATCTGGATTTCCCCCAAGGCTATAGGGTTTTGATTAGATTTAGTTAAAGAAATGGGGCTGTTTAGATGGTTTTGTGAGTAAAGGCATTCAGGGCCAAGAAGGCTCATCTAAGTTCAATCCCATGATTTCATAGTGAAAGGACAGAACTGACTTTACAAGTTGTCTCTCCCCCTATACACACACAATTTAAAAGTTTTAAAGAAATGTCTATCTGAAGTTAGGTACCTCTGTCCTTATCTTGTGTGTGTATCTATCATGGGCATTTTGTTGCCCAACAGGAAATACTACTGTAATTAGACAATACCCTTTGTTCTTTTGAGGCCTAGTTATGGCATCTCTTTTGCATAAGTATTTCTGTTTAATCTTTACTTTTTTTTAAAGTAGGCTGTGGTACATTTTTAATAAACATACTTTGAGGCTTATTAAAAATTTCCTCTTAACCTGTTCCTTTATGATCCTCTTCTTCTGTATGTGCATCTTATATTTTGAGACAATCTAGGATCATTTATTGATAGACAACACTGTGTATCTCAGAAATAAGATAAGCTAGTGTGTCAGTCTTAGTGCTGCCTCACATATGTATGAGAAAGTTCTTGTTGGATACTGAAGAAGAGGGCTGTGAGTTCCAGATATTAGGTGCCTGACTTTTTCTCTCTGTAGCTCAACAGAGCATTTCAAGAGGAAGACTCTCCAGCTACTTTTTACTGTATCAGCATGCAGTGGTTTAGAGAATGGGAGAGTTTTGTAAAGGGTAAGGATGGAGGTAAGTGGCTAACTGAAAGCTTATTAGCCAGTTCTTTCATTAATTTTATGAAACTTGGAGATTACACCATTGAACATTAAAAGACCCATGCTGTCCGGGAACCTATATTCTAGTTTATAGCTTTATTGCTAGAAACTGTATCATTATTAATCACGGTAAGAATAAAAGGACAAATTTTAACTTTAACTTTAAATGTAGGTTATAGAGAGATGGAATGGCTTAGCAGTTAAGAGCACTTGTTGCTCTTCTTAGGGACCTAAGTCCCTAAGTCAGTAGCCACACCAGGCAATTGTAACCCCAGCTCCAGGAGGATCAGATACTCTCTCCAGTCTCCACTGGCACTGGCACATTTATCCCATGCACACAGATACATAATAAAAATTAATTAAATCTTAATGCTGAAAAACTTTGGAGGCAGGTGGAACAAAGGCCAGCCTGGTCTATAACATAATAGAGATATTGTCTCAAGAGAAAACAACAACCCCCACTCCCCCCACAAAAAAAACAAAAAACAAAACAAAACCCAGAATGGAAGGTAAAATTATGCTTTATCCAATACAGTGGAATACAATGTGGACTTTTAAAAATAATTGTGCATGATAATAACTTGAATTAAAGGCATGATGGTACATGCCTTTAATCCTGGTATTAGGGAGGCAGAGACAGGTAGATCTCTGTGAGGTCAAGGTCAGCCTCTTCTACAGACCCACTTTTAGGCCAGCCAGGACTAGTTAGAATCTATTTTAATACTACTATTGCTATTAATAATAATGATAAAAAATAAGGTGTTCTTGATATGGTGTTATTTGCAAAAAAGTATATTGTTTAAATTAAATCCCTTGGGTTTGTTTTTACTTTTTAAGTCAGCATACAAAGTGATTTTCAAATATATATGGTATACTTTATTCTTATTCTTCCCCTACTGACCTCAACTATTCCATTTCAACAATGTATTATGCAAAACAAAACACCACAGATATTAAAACCATATGCCTATTCTTCTGTAAGATTAGTAATTTTTCTTCTTCATGCCTGTTGGGAGCTTTTGAGAATGGATTAAGTACTATACTTTCATGTGAAAATAAATGGCTTAGTATTTCATTTTATAATGATTTTGGATAAAAAACAAATTTGGAACTGATAGATAATTCTATGATTTTTTTAACTTATTAAAGGGTTATTGTTCATTAAAGGGATGTAGCATTAAACATTTTTTTTTTTTTGATTTGGAATTCCCAAATGAGCTGTTTTCTAGGGGAGTGGAGAGTTGGCTCAGTGGTTAAGAGCACTGGCTGCTCTTCCAAAGGACCTGGGTTCAATTCCCAGTACCCACATGGCAGTTCACAGCTGTCTGAAACTCATGTTTCAGAGAATCTGAAACATCACATTCACATACAAGCCATCAGAACACCAATGTACATAAAATAAAAATGAATGTCATTAAAAAATAGTTTGTTATACTTTAGTGCTGAGTAACACCTCACCTTTCTTGGTTGTTTTGGATCAAATGAAATCTCCAAAGTTGAGAACATACTAAGAACCGATGATATTTTGTTAAAAAATGACTAACTTTATTATGTTTATAGTTCTCAATTATTCAGGTATAAAATTAAGTAGTTCTTTGCTGCATTTCTTTGGAATTGGACATCTTATAATTTCTTTATCCTTTTGACTTAGATCCTCCAGGTCCAATAGACAACACTAAAATTGCAGTCACTAAGTGTGGTAATGTGATGCTCAAGCAAGGTAAGTTTAATAAACATACATACATAATTTCTTTGTTTTCTGAGACAAGGTATCATGTCCTCTAGGCTGTCCTTGAATGTAGCTGAGAATGGCTTTAACTTGTGATCCTCTCTGTTTCTACCTCCCAAGTGCTGGTATTATAGGAGTGTAGCATCATGCTTTAATATTGAAACTTACTTGTTAATGAGTTCTCATTGATAAAAAAGAATAACCAGCCATTGTGTAATTTATTTACCTTGTTCAGAAATGGTCAGACTTACAGTAAAACAAAGGGTAGAAATTTCTTATTTATAGGAAGATTTTAGGGCTGTTGGTAGAAGCTTGGACAGTGGATCTCTAGAAATTTGGAAACAGACTCCATTATTGTTTCTTATAGGCACACAAGCTGATAAGTGAAGGTTTCAGAAGTTCTCAGTCATCCCTAGCGTATTTACTCTATTAGGTATACTGTGAAAGCTATGTAAAGATTTGTGTTTGTAAACATTCTTTTTGCATACACACAATTTTAGGAGCAGATTCTGGTCAAATTTCAGAAGAAACATGGAATTTCCTGCAATCTATATATGGTGGGGGACCTGAAGTTATCCTCCGACCTCCAGTTGTTCATGTTGACCCTGATGCACTACAAGCAGAGGAAAAGATTGAAGTAGAAACTCGCTCTTTGTAGTTGTGAGGGCAGAGCTCTAATGGAGTCATCCTCACTTGATGCGCACACATTCAAAACATTCCTCAAAGCATGTTGACTCTCTTGATTTCCATCTTTTTCCTCATTTATTCCTTTGTACTGGGCATTATGGAAGGGTATGTTAAATATGTTATATAAGTTGGTATATTTAATGTTAAGTAACTTACCGGATTATCTTTCAGTGTACTATTTTGAAAGGAAAGGGACAGTTGGTAATTAGGTTCTACAGGCAGATTCAGCATACCCTTTGTAGCAGTGTAAATACTTTGGCTTTGAAACATTTTTATTACTCTAATCCGTCATAAGTGGCTAAGCTTTCATTTCTTCAAAAAACAAGTTAAATTGTCTACTTTTGACATGGTTTTGCATAGTAAGGAGCCTATTTTAAATCTAAAGTAGTGGTCAGAACACTGTTAATTTCCTAAAGCTCAGGAAACATTAGGATGTTACTTCTTTTGCACTGCAGCGTATAAAATTGCATATTAAAATTTACAAAATGTCTTTTTTGAATGTAACAGGATGTATTCAGTTTCAGTGGAATTTGTTACCAGATATCAGTAAATTATTGCCACTTATAATGTAAAATGTTAAACTTTAGTTATATAGACCTGAATGGTATTCATTAATGTTAGTAACAAAAAACCCCCTTAGTTTTAGGCCACTTTTATTTTGAGAGCATGAAGTATGGAATGTGTCAAATGAGACTGTTGATAAAGCTGAAACCACTTGCAACATGATTTTTTAATGAAATGCATAATGTCTTTTTGAATAAGAGTATTCACTGCTGTTTGGTGATCATGTGACATCAAAAGCTCAGTTATATCCAAGTACAAACATGCAGGTGACAAAGTATGGAACAGCATTCATGGTGACTTTGCAATGTTGTTAAAACTCATTCAATAAAAATAATTCTAAAATATGTAAACTGAATGTTGGATTTATTTGATAGACTTTTAAAAATGGCATAAAGTATGTCACTATTAATGCCTTTCGTTATATCTTGAAAGCATACAGCTAGGAAGTCTTCGCTATAATCGAGTTTATTAATTATTTCAGAATGAGCATGGTGGTTGGCATCTATCTCCCAGCACCCAGCAGGCTCAGGCTGGAGTGGAACAAGACTGTCTCAAAACAACAGCTAACTACACATGAAACCATATCAATTGTGGGTTAAAAAATTGTGATTTTTCTACCCACCCATCTTGATATAGGATGTCACGCATGCTGGACACTATCTTGTTTTAGTTTGGATGTGAAATACGTCTTGTGTTGAAGCACCACATAACAGGGAGTGTTGTGAGATAACTGTATCCTAAGGATGTCAACATCATCCATGGGCTAACATTAATATTCTGAAAAGCTGAGGGGTGAGATCCACTGGGAGAGAAGAGGGTCATGGGTTGGGTTTCTCTCAGCAGATGTTTACATATTAGTGCAGTGACTTACAAGGGAATGTTCTTGGTATCGTTCCCATGGAAGAGAAATAAGGAGTGCTTTGTCTAGTCCATGTGGTTATGCAGATGGGATGCTGGCTGGACAGTGCTCCCAGCAGCAGGTACATTCTGACCATCTCAATAGTAGCTAGCCTATGCAGATAGCATATTGTCTAGCAGGGAAACGGTGTTATTTTTATATCTGTCTATTGCAAATCCAACAGAGAGTCTAATAAAGACTATAGGAGGTGTGCTGTGGTGAGATCCTATATGCCCGCTACCAGGAAAACAAGGCAGTGGAGAGCAGTGTCTCTGAAATACAAAAAAGATGGCAGGTGTGATTATCAGTATAACTATAATCCGTATTCTTTATTTGGGGTCAGATATTACTCTGAGATGAATTGGAGACAACCGAATACAGGCCCACTTCAATGATTTAATAATTTACCAGCAATTGTAAAGAAACCACACATACCCACTACCTTGGAAAAACAAAACTGCTCCAGCTAAGGAAAACAAAGGCAGTGAAGCCATACCTCTTCCCACTTGTGAAGAGCCCCAGTTAATGGATTCTACCAGTGAACTTGGTATTTTTGGACACAATCTAATAGCCAGAAGGCTGCATCAGCGTTCTCACGATCAGAAGTGGTGACCTATGGTGCTATCAACCCAGAGGAAATGCTTATCTCTATTACTGAAGGCAGGCATTACGTTGCTACACTCCCAATTCTGTATGTTTGAAGGCAGGGGTTATGGATTGAACTCAGCTTCATGTAGGGTAAGCACATGCTGAGCTACATAAATACACCTTCCCAGCTCCACTAACCATTTTTCAATACCGGTTGAGCCATACTTGGTGCTGGACACAACTGTGGGCAAAAGGCGAGAGATGTCTGCCTTGCCTTTAAAGAGACTGCATTCTCGGTGGCGAGAGCGCTTAGAGGTAATGGGTAGAAGTGCTGTTTAAAGGTATGGAGATAAGAGCAGTGGAGGTATACTCTGATGGGACTTCTGCGATGAAACCTGAAATGCAGGTCGAGCAGGAAAGGTGTTCTGCCCTAGGGAAGGAGGGGAGGGTGAGCAAAGGTTGGAGAGGTGAGCGCCTGCCTCCCGAGCAGCTGGCGAGGTAGACCGCAGCGTCTTGCGGAAACCGGAGCCACTCAAGGTCCGGACGCAGGAGAGCAGCCTCTCCTGGGAGTTAGAGCAGGTCACACCACACAGTAGGCTGGTCTGGCCCTCCCTCCACCCCGGGCGGGATCGCTGCACCGGCCGCGGCCACCGGCAGGTGGCGTGGTGAGCGCCCGGTTCCCAACTTCTCAAAGCCGAGGAAGGAGGGGACCGGAAGGAGCCGCTGCTGCTGCGGGAAGTGGAGGAGCGGGAGGCGGGGACCCACCTGGAAGCGCCGCGGCGCCGCTGTGGAGCTTCCTGCGGCGGAGGGCGCTGGAGCCAGTGCGGGGGCCGACGGCGGCCACGCGGGCGGCGCCTCCCCGAGTGGCCGGCCCCGCACGAGAGGTGAGCGGGATCCCGGGGCGCGTGGCGGGGCCGGTGCAGGGGTTGGAGCAGAGCACAGGGAAACGCGCGGGGCCGGAGACCCCGGACCGAGCTCCGGGAGGGGGTGGCTGAGGCGGCGGCGCCCCCACGTGGGCCGGGCGCGCGCGTGCGCGATTGAGGAGGCGGGGGAGGCCTACGGAAACGCGGGGCGCGCTCTCGGCGGCTCACGTGACGGACACGTGACCCGCGGCGAGGCCGGCTGAGGTCGAGCGCGGTTCTCTGTGGCGTCCCGCGGGTGGCAGAGGGCGGCTCAGTTTGGCTTCCGCCCCTCCTTCTCTCTCTGGGGACTCAGAGGAAGCGTACAGGGCGGAAAGGCTTGCCCCTCCTTCTGTTTGCCCGCGGCTCCCCAGTGCGAGGACGGAGCATACTTTCAAAGTTCCGAAGTAGTGATTATCTCCCCTCGCCGCCATGTTTGTCCCAGAGCACGCCCGCGAGATGCCAGTGGGTCGGTATCGCGAGATCTCCGGCCTCTCGCGGGACCTTGTTGGCAGAGCGGTTGTGCTGGATGGCGGAGCCCCGGTTTCCGGGGCCCTGGGACCAGTAACTCTTTTCCAGAAGGCAAGTTGTCAGGGAGGGGCCGGGGCGCGTGCCCGGGCGCCGGGAGACTTTGTGCGCGCGCCTCCCTGTCGCCAGCGGCCGTGCAGCCGGGCTGTCCGGCGCCGCGCTCTTCCCGCCCCCGGGCGCCCGCCACCTGCCGAGAGCTACCCGGGCTGCTGCCCCTCGCTCGCCCGCCCGCCCGCGGCTAGCACGCCCCGCCCGCCGCCGCCCCCCTCTGCGGAGGTTCCAGACAGTTTTTGCCCAGTTACCCTTTCTCCAGACAGCTTCACTTTTCAGCCGCCTGTGGCTGCAGTATCTTTCCCCAGTCTCCGAACAGAACGCCTAGCATCTCTTGTGTCTGGGCGTCATTTAACCACCCACTTGTCTGTTGAGAAGTTCCTCGACACCCTGGCTGTTGACAGTAACTTTTGGCAGTGTATGGCAGTCCCCTCACCCCTGACAGTACCTGAGGTCAGAATAAAATCCCTGTTATGTACATCTTATTAACTCACATTGGCGTTTTAGTGTTCTTGAGGTTACCATTTTCGTATTTTAGGGTGCTGGTTTTGCTGTGCAGAAAATAGTAGATTGCTTTTACTAAAATCCTGCTAAAGTTTGAAGTCATAAGTGTCTTCATAAGGGAATCATGTTTTTCTACTTATAATAGCCACTGAGAAGTCAGTTCATATTCGTTTTTATTTCTTTATATTCAGAAGTATGGAAGTTACAACATTGGGAAACCAGATAATTCATAATAGTTATTTTCTTCTCTCTCTCTGTCTCTGTTTCTTTCTGAGGTAGGCATACTATCTGTATCACAAAATACTCAAGAACTGACTACGTAGGCCAGATTAATGGCATCTGCCATCACAGCCAGCACATAGGATTTAAATTTTTTTTTATCATTGTGCGCCTGTGTAACTTTATTATTGTATATGTATGTGCTGTCTGGGGAGGCCAGAAGAGGGTAGGATCTGGTGTTTCTGGAGCCTGTAAGCAGCTCAAAGCATGGGGATCTGAACTTTGGACCTCAAGATAGAGCAGCAAGCATTCTTTTAACCACTAAGCCATCTGTCTCTTTAAAACTACAAAAGCGTAGTTGCTACATACAGAAAGATAGAGTAAAATGCTCTTTGTTCTGTCTGTTTTCTACCCTGAACCTGATCATTCTGTGGTCCATGCTTTGTCCTAGGTTGTCAGGGCTCAGTTGGAGGGCCGATGATAGTCTATCACAGCATTGCAAACAGCAAATTATCTGCTGGGTAAGATGACAGTTGTGAAGTCTGTTCTCAGGTAGCATCTGTCTCAAGTGTAGATAGCGTGGTGGTCTGCACTGAAAGCACCTAATATCTCCAATAGTAGAGATTTGGTTGGTGGTCTGGCTGGCTGACTGCTTGGTTTTTTTTGCAGTGGAGAGGCTCTAAGGTGCTGGTAGCTTTGCACATACAGAGTTCTTTTCAAACAAATATTTAAGGAAACTTATCACTTGAGTTTTATAATTTTTAATACTTATGTAATTATATATTATGTATTCTAAACTAAAAACATGTTTATGGATGTTAGTTCTTTTGTATTTTTTTCCTAAGTTTTAAAAAGATGCTTCTTTTGTGTGTATGTGCCCCAGTGTGTGGTCAAGGAGGCCTTGAGGGTCAGAAAAAGATTGTCAACCTACCCTGGAGTTAAAGGTGGTTGGAACCAAAGAATCCTCTGGAAGAGCAGTAAGTGCTTTTAACTGCTGAGCCATCTTTAGCCCTCAAAGTAATGCAGTTTAATTAAGTCACTAGGATGATGGACTTCAGTAGTTAATACAAACATCTGCTTAAATTAGAGCACTAAATATCTGTCACTTTTGTCAGTACTCTTCTGAAAAAACTAGCAGTGATAGAGTTCTATTTTAAAAATCTTAAAACTAGGTACTGTAGTTCATGCTCTACTGGCTGAACCTAGAATTGAGAGAGTGCAAGCATTCGCTACTTCCATATTTAATAGATGGGTGCAGTAAAAGGTAATTGTACATGACTCAAGTGGTCTTGGTTGCTTTTAAATAGTCTGGTGTATAGGAATATTAAGGAACAGACTTGTTGAAAGTTACAGTATGGAACAGATGAAAGAAATATAGGCTGACGGTGAGATGGAGCTGTGCATGTAGAGAAAGGGATGTAGACAGAGCAGAGTAGGAAGCCTTGAATTGGCAGGTTGTTTTGGGACAGGTTCTTACTGTATAGCCCAAGCTGGCTTGGCATCAGTGTGCAGACTGTGCTGGCTTTGAACTCCTGTCATGGATACAGAGTGCACCGCTATTCCCAGCTCTTAAATGTCTCTTAGACACTGTGGAAGGAGAATTACTGAATTTGAGACCAGCTTGAATTGGTTACACAGTGAGTTCAAAGCCATCCCGGAAACCCAATCTCACATACCTAGAGAAGAAAAAGAAGTCAGCAGTACATTTGGAAGTCACACTTTTGCAATTGTTTTTGCAAAGCTATCCACCTAAATTTAGCACAATAATGATTGGTCTATTGTGTGGGTTAGAAAGTAAATCTACGGGCTGGGGATTTAGCTCAGTGGTAGAGCGCTTACCTAGGAAGCGCAAGGCCCTGGGTTCGGTCCCCAGCTCCGAAAAAAAGAACCAAAAAAAAAAAAAAAAGTAAATCTACATACATGGTGGTGCCAGACTTTAAACCCAGCACTTGGGAGACAAGAGAGGTGAATCTACATTTGAGGCCAACCTGGTCTACAGAGTAAATCCAAGGTCAGCTACACAGAGAAACTAGTCCTCAACAACAACAACAAAAGAACTTTTGTTGTACAAACTATGTTTGGTGGTGAGTTTTGTAAATTACCATTTTTTTTTACATGTAAGGTTTATTTTGAGGTTGAGAAAAATTCAAGAAAAAGGAAAAAATATTTTGCATAGAATCCATTCATACAGACTATAGTAAGATACATGGCCAGAAATGAAAATGTGTTATAGGTGCTTTAAAAAGAAAACTAATTTCAATTAAAAGTTCATTCAGTTTGATTTTAAACTATAAGTAACAATTGAGTGTTATGATGATGTTTTGGGCAGCATTTAGTATAATTGTGATACATTTTTATATAATTTTCTTTAATTAAAACTTTGGTAACTGTTTGGTTTCAGACCCCTGGACTGAGGTGCATATTTTACATACCAAAGCCAAGCTGGCCTCCAGGTTCTCCCAGCTTCCCTTGGTCCCTACCTGGCATACCCTGCCTTCAACCTTGAATTTTGGCTCTTCTCTATATAATCCAGACATTTTGGTGTCTCTCCTTTTCTCCCCTATGTGGATACACCCTTCCTCTATTTATGTCCCATTTTCCCTATGGCCATTTCCCTGGCCTCAGTCCTTGGGGCCAATGAACTCCTCTGCCCCAGAGTAGCTTCCCAATAAACTTGCCTTTACTACAATCTAATCTGGCTTGAATTGGCTCATTTCACTGGCTGAGAAATAACCTATCAATAACCACTGTCATAGAAAAAAATTGTATGCGTGTCTCAATCTACATTGCAAAGTCCCAAAGGTGTATGTGGGTTTTAACTGGCTGTCTGGACTTGGCATTTTTGTTTGACACTGCACTTCTTACCTTTCTGTTGTTTTCTATGTTCTTCCTATATAATAATTTCTGTCTTGTCAGATAAGTGATTCTGTAACTTTCCCTGAGGACCGTATTGTTGTATGACAGGTCAAGCTAGTTATGTAGTCCCACTCCTCCCCCTTGTGCAGCATTGGGAATTTAGGGCCTCAGGCATACTAGGAAAGCACTACACTATTGGACTACATATAATTCCAGTTTTCTCCTCTTCCCACCCTCCTGTGTTTTGAGGCAGGGCCTCCACAGGAGGCTGACCTAGAGCTCTTTTTCCTCCACTGCCCAAAAGATGAGTCAGTTGGTGTGTCCCACTACATCTTATTTTATTTTGGCCTTTTGAGATAAGGTTTCTCTGTGGCCCCGTGTCTTATTTTTTTAAGCTTGGTGTTTTCAAACACTACAGTTCTTCATCTAACATTTACTGAACAACAGTGAACTCAATCATTTGTACATAGTAGAGATTCTGGGTCTTCAAAATCCTTGATAGCTCTAGTTTCATACATCATGAGAGAGAGGCCTTGTATGTACTAGGTAGATTGAATTCACATCGTCAGACTTGATGGTTCAACTAATTGTCCTCTAGTTGATTAGAAGTTCAATGAGACCCCGTATACTCCTCTTTCTTTTTCCCTCCTCCCCTTCCTTTTCTTTTTGTACTGGAGATCAATTTCTGTACCTTGTACACACTAGTGTTGAACCTACCATTCAGCTAAATTCTCTAGCCTCCTTTTGTTTTTCTTCTAACTTATTAACAGTTAGAAATCAAGTTTATTTCTAAATGAAGTGAAATAATGCTTTGGGTTCATTTGTATGACTATAGTTGTCAAGATTATTTTCTTAGAAAAGATCTGTTTTGTGAAATTACCTTATTAATATTTCTTTTTTTTTTTTTTTTTTGTTCTTTTTTTCGGAGCTGGGGACTGAACCCAGGGCCTTGCGCTTCCTAGGCAAGCGCTCTACCACTGAGCTAAATCCCCAACCCCTTAATATTTCTTTAAGAACTTTGTGATTACCTCCCTGTTAGGTCCAGAAACCCAGGACAAATGGCAAGCTGAACTGCCTACTTAACTCATCTAAGCGGACCTCGTCCTCTATGTTCTTCCGGCATCCTTCTGTCCCTACCTTGGTAGAGAATGTGGCCGTCATACCCTGCCCCATACCCTAAACTTCTTCTGCCCTTCCCCCAGCTGCCCTTCCTGATAGAATCTAGTCATTTTGGTTACCCATCCTTTGTCTACCCTTTACCCTCCTAGTCTCCTGACTTTTCCTACCCTCCCCCAACTCCTCACTGGCCTAGCTCAGGGTCGTGTTTAGATGTTCAGGAACTCTCCCAGATGTCTCTGCCTCTGACTATGCTCTTCCTTTTATATATAATAAATTTTCTTCTTCACCATACCTAGGAGCAGTCATGTCATTTCTCTTTTTATTCAGCCCATCTCCAACACATTCATGCACACCGTCCGTCTCTCACTCTTTCCAGACAGTGTCTCATGTACTCCACACTGGCCTTGAACTTGCTACATACCCTACAATTCTTGCTACAAGAATTTAAGGTTGGTCTTAAATTCTTGAACCTTCTGTGTCCTCTCCCTGTGTGCTAGCATTAGGAGCCTGTGCTTTCACACCTAGAGCTGTAACACCTTTCTGTACTGACCTTTACTCTAACCTGTACTCCAGACCCACCCACCAGACCTCCCCCATACACCTAATACACTGAGAATTTCTTACTGAACTATTCCCACCTAATATAAACTTGTGTTGTTTTTACAATAATGCAATAGTGTAATAAGCATAGAAAGTTTTCACAAATGCCCAGCTGAGTGGATTTGTGTAGAATGAGCGCACTGGTAGATCTCACTGAGAAACCATTCTCCTCCTAGCTACCATTCTCATCCTTGCTTTGTCCCAGGACATGTGACGTCTTATTTGCTTCTTAGCATAGAACCTTGTAACATGTACTTTATCGTGTTTGGCTTTTTTACTCAACTTTGTTAGTGAGACTCACCTGTTTTACTTTCTCTTCAGTTTGTAGCCTGAGAAAGTGCAGGGATCTCAACACTATCTCAGTTGTTTTTCTCACAAAGATCACTGTTTTCAGGAAGTATGAGGGCTGCCAAAGAAAAGCTGCACTTGAGTTCGTATATTTGTTTTATTGTAATTTAAGTAAGCTGTGTCTATTTAGTTTTGGTCATTAGCACCTTACAGCAGTATCTCAGCTATTCTCCCAACTTAATTTTGTCCTGAAGGTTTGAGTCCAGCATTCCTGACTGGTTAGTGCCTCTTCATTAGTTGGTAGCTTGCTTTACATTCTTGGAATTCCTCAGGTACTAGTGATTCATGTGCCAGTTTGGGGGTTGTCTTCAGTTATTATAAAGTCTGTTTAGAGATTCTACTAAGAAAAGTCCTAATTTAAATTAAAGTTCTTCTGCATTCAAAATGTTTATGTGCCTAGTAGTGTGCAGATCATAAAGTCACATTGTAAACTGCTATACAAATGTGAATTACTTGAGATCCTTACCCAGTTGGTATCTGTTTCTGGCTGCATGATATAAATGCAACTTTCTTAGCAAAAATTATTCCTGTATATTCTCCTACCACTTTGCTTTTTTAATTTTAATGTTATCGTGAAAGTTTTTTTTTTTCCTGTGCTTTTGCACTTAATTTTAAGCATTCTTTAATTACTGGGCTCTCCAGCTCTGTCTGGCTTTGATGGAACATTTAGGAGAACATTATGATGTGGGCAGTGGAAGACAGAGTGACTCGTGCTTGCCAGTTATTTATCAGTCTCGGTAAATGTATGTGTGTGTGTCTGTGTTGCTAGTGCTGAAACCCTGGGCCTTGATCGGATATTCTTCTGTTTAGCTATACTCAGTCAATAAATGCCTTTGCAGGGGTCTGTCTGTTTGCCTGTCTTGTCTGTTTGTGTCTTATGTAGTCCAGGATGGCATAAACTCATTATGTAGCTGTGGATAACTTTGAACTCCTCATCCTTCTGCCTCTACCTCCCAAATGTTGAGATTCCAAAAGATACTTGGCCCACAAATGGCTAGTGTTGTTGAACTAGTCAGAGCATTTTCCAGTTTGACCTTAGCTACTTGGATAATTTTCTGTTAGCTAGCTGTCTTTGACCAAAAAAATCTTGATTAATTTGTAACTATAAGGCACAGGTTCCCATGGTTTGCTATGCTTCATAAATCAGTTAAAGGTTGTTTTGTTTTACCTTGTTTTTGAGGCAGGATTTCATTAGATAATCCCAGATGGTTCTGAACAGAAAATCTTTCTGCCTCAAATGACCAAATGCTGGATCATGGTGTGCACCACTGCACCATGCTTGGTTTGAATATTGTGGTTTCGATTTTTGAGACAAGGTATCTCTAGGCACTCAGACTAACCGCAAGGTCAGGATGTTCTCTGCCAGCTAGCCGTATACCATGCTGAGGTGACAGAACTGTGCGATGGACCCCTGCCATACCTCACTTTTTCCATCTTTTAACTCCTGTGTTTTTATGGCTGTGCTGTCAGTGTTGAGGGGTAGAGATACAGGCACACGTCCCCATTATTGTCTTTAGCAACCTGAGGAGCTCCCCTAGAACTGAACCATGATTTGTGGCTATGACACTGAAAATAGTTTCAGGATTAGCTATCTAATGAACCAGTTGTAAATTTGATAAAAGATATTTTAATACAGGCATCAGCATGAGAAATAGGCCAAAAAGAGATACCCAGAAGAAAGCAAGGTACATTGGAGTGTGGAGTACATGGGTGTAGGCTTCTAGATGAGTCACTGGTTTTTGTAGGATTTTGGTTGAATTGAAAAGTTGCTATCTTATCACTAGTTTGCCCTTGAAGGCACCTAATAGGATTATAATTGTTAAACTAGAAGTCTAGTCCCATGGGGTAATGGGAAAGTAGGATATCTTTTACTGTTAATAGTTTCTTAATTAGCTTTATTTTTTGTGTACGAATACCTGGTGCCCTTGGAAGCCAAAGAAGGTATCAAGATTCCCTGTAACTGGAATTAAAGGGGTGCTGGGAATTGAACCCAGGTCCTCTAGAAGAGCAGTCAGTACCCTTAACTACTAATCTGTCTCTCCAGCCCCTATTGTAAGTTCTTCTTTTTGAGAGTCTCTGGCCCTGTCTAGGGAAAGGAGTGAGGCCTTGCCCATGGTCCTGTATGTTCAGTGGTCAAGCTTAGGTCATTTCCATGTCAACATAGAATATTTGTATATGAAAGATGTGCTCACAGGCCTGTGTAGCAAATGTTAACTGTGCTGGAGTTGCTTCCTTAGTTATTGAGAGACTCTAGTCAGAATTTGGGATCATGGACTCCTCTTTTTCCTGTGCCCCCATAGTTTCCCAGTTTTTAGCCATGCTTCAGTGCAAGAGGCTCCTTAACACTGAAGTATTTGAAGAATATGTTTGGCATAATTTTAAGATTTAGTTTGTGGATTAAATAAACAACAATATACTACTAATAAAAATTCTCACAGCTTTAGCTACATTTTTGTTCTTGCTGGTGATTTAAAAGTTGAAAGAAATGGAAACTGGAGGATCACTCATAGGTGCTGCTCTTGCTGCAACAGTGTTGAACACCCAGATTCAATCCATATGGTAGCTCACAATCATCCTTAACCACAGTTCCAAGGGGCCTGGTACCCACCCTCTTCTGACCGGTGCAGGCATCAGGCCAAACACTCATGCACAGAATAAGCTTTTGAAAAATTATTTTCCCTTTATTCGTGTGTGTGTGTGTGTGTGTGTGTGTGTGTGTGTGTGTGTGTGTGTGTGTTTTGCCTACATGTTTGTCTGTGCATCACTTGCATGTAATGCTTGCAGAGGCCAGAAGAAGGTACCTTCTGATCTGAATTCACAGATGGTTATGAGCTGCCATGTGGGTGTTCTGGAAGAACAGCTAGTGCTCTTTTGCTGCAGTGACATCTCTTCAGCCCCAAATAAAGGGTTGTCTGTCTGTGTAAGTTTAAGAGAGTTGCTGATAGAGCATGGATTTTACCACTGAAGAGTTTGGAATTGGCCATGGTTGAACAGTCGGCCCTTTTTATGGTCATGGTTTTGGGTGGTATAGTGTAAAGAACATGGGTTGAAACCTGAATTTAAATTCTGACTCTAGCCCTTATTAGCTTTGTACGTATAGCAAATTCCTATATCTCAAAGCTGTAGTTTCCTTATAAAGAAGCTGCATTCTAGTTGGAATCTGCAACAAAGACAAACTTGTGAGTACTGATGGTTCTTCTTACTGATGTAGACGACGGGTGTTTGGAGTTGTCACACAGTGATGTGTCACTCCAAAGCTGGTGCGTGTTTTTCCAAAACCACGAGTAGCTATAAACGGAATGTTTTGGTGAATACGTAGTGGCTGTATCAACTTTTTATTACAAGTTCATATTCCTGGGTCAACTTTTTTTTACAAGTTGTAGTACTTAGAAAACTGGATTTCAGAAGGTTGAGGGAAAACATAGACAGTGACTGAATAGTATTAAGCCATCTGTACTGACCGCTAACCTCAGCCTTGCAGTGTACTGAACTGACAACAAATTCTTATGAGCTCAGGAAAATGTGTGAGTGACCTAAGAATATTGTAACTTCATTAAGTGGGGTGGGGTGCTGCATGCCTTTGGTTTGCTCTCAGCTCTTGGGAGGCAGAGGCAGAGGCAGAGGCAGGGACAGGCAGATCTAGTTGGAGGCCAGCCTCATCTAATACGTAAGGAAATAGTTCCAGGCAAGCCAGGGTTACAAAGTGACCTACAAAACCAGACAAAATGACGAAGCAGCACCTTACTACCTAAACAGATGAAGTACTAGGCTGGACCAATAGGATTCCGCGTTGGCTGGTATACATTTGCAGTGTTGGCCTTGCTTTTAAAAGCTATTTTAGGAAGGTGAATTGAGGGAAGAACTAGAGAGGCGACTTGTACTTCCTGCCTCCTCAGAGGATCCCAGTTTGATTTTTAGTACCAATATCAGGCAGTTCACAGCCACAGATAATGCCATGTCTAATCACAGACACACATAGGATTAAGAACTTGATATAATAATAACACATTTTTTTGTTATTTTTATTTTATATTTTATTAGCTTTTTTGTTCATATTTTATCAAGAGGGAATTTTTGATGTATCAGAAGCAGAGTCTGAGAACTATTGAGGAACCTGAGTGCTTAGTGGGGAGAAGGGAAGGTAAAACCTGGTAAAACCTAATAAAGAATTCCAGAAACAATGTTTGCATGGAGCAGATCGTTCCAGAACACTGCTGTTTTCCCTAAACAGTAACGCTCTTTAAAGTCATTAAAATAAAATCAAGGGGCTGGAGAGGGCATAGTGGTTAAGAGCATCTAATTTTGCAGAGTACAAGTGATTCACAACTGTCTAGAAGTATAACACCAGGGCATAGGATACCTTTGAGCTCTCCAGGCACCTGGATTCATGTACACATATCAATACAGACATGATCTGTCTTTGAGATAGGGTCTCTCAATAGCCCTGGCTATCCTGGAATTTGTGTCATTTGTGCAATACTGGTTATGCTACAGGCCAGACCAGTTAAAACAATTCCTTACTGGGCCAGTTGATAAAACCAACCTCACATACGTATTCAAAGACACTTGGAGGGGCTACTCAGAGTTGTCTTTGTTCCTTTTCTTTTCCCCATCTACTACTCCAGCCTAGAAGCTTAAAAAAACAAAAATGGAAAAATAATTAATTCCCTTACTAGAGACACCTTCTACATGATGGCCTCTCCATCCCTGAAACGGACAGCAATCAGATTAGATCTTTTCTTTGCTGTGAACTTACTTTTAAAGTCTGCTTTTAAAATGCAGTCTTCCTGAGTAGGTGTGGACGGGGAAATGGGATGACAGCAGGTGCACAAACATCTGTTGAGTCTTCCATCAGCTGTAGTAGGAACTGGTAATGGATGCTCCTTGTCACTGAGTTCTGGGAGGGGTGGGGAAAGGGCAAGACCTGGTGACAGTAGTGCCTACTTTGGCTTTTTTGTTTCGTGTACTTAATGCAGACATTTTGTCTAGAAAACCTTTTTACAGTTGCTAAGAATTGGACTTAACGTTTGATACAGTCCAGTAACTTCCTTAGTGCTGGGCTGCACCCCAGCCCACACAGGAGACTTTTGTTTCTATGCTCTTGTTTCTTACTGAAACATGAAACACATGACTCATTTTTGCTTCTTTAAAATTTTTAAATTTAATATAAATTTTCTATATTTAAGGTCTGTTTTAGAGGCAATACCATCTTCTATTTAATTGTCATAACTTTGTCCCATTTTTGTTGTTTTCCCAACCATATTCCAAAATTTTTGAAGGTAGAGGTTATCATGGTTGCAATACTAGCCAGAATTCAACCTCTTATCCCGTCCTGCTGCACATAACACTGGGTGGGATTTTAGAAGGCTTCTAGGCAACTCAATTAAATCTCACTAAGCCCAATCTAACTTGTCTATCCACCTGTCTATTACAGCGACAAGCTTTCCTGGGCTCACATTTCTGTAATACCAACTGGCACTGAGATTTATTACACAAATTACTTCAGCTTTCTAACCACTAAAATGAAAATACTCAAAAGAGACGACATGGAGGGCAGTGTGTCTAGTGCATGAGGTGATGTATAGTCTTAGGAAGTGCAGACTACAAGTGTTCCCTTTCTAAAAGAACTATTTAAATTGTGTGTGCACGCACATATACATGTATATGCAAGTGGACATACACCATATGTTCCATGGTATGTGTTCTTTCTTTTCACCATTTATGTACCAGGAATCAAGCCCAGGTTGTCAGGCTTGTTGGCAAGCACCTTTACTCACTGAGCCACCTCACCAGTCTTTACTGGTTTTAAAACAGGATCTCTCTCACACTAGACTAGGCGCCTTCAAACTCTTAGCAGTTATCCTGCTGTTCCAGCTCCAGGAATGCTAGGACGACAGCTCTCTCCCAATTCCCATCAAACATGTTAAGCTGCTGCAGTTCATGTGTTGATTGGTTCGGGGATATTCAGGTGATGGGAGACCCTCTATCTTCTTTCATAGAGTTTTTCATAATTCCTTCTGAGGAGGAGAGGAGGTATCATAGCATGACCTCAGAGAAAGCAGCATCATGGTAAGGGAGGAAACCTAACCCATAAGAAAGCTTCTAGAGAAAGTGATATGGGTATGATTGAAGGCTAGGATATCATCTGGAGAGGGAAGCCTGTAGGTAAGTGGTAAGTTAACTCAATGTGACTCAGCAGTAAGCTAGGAATTCTCATAGTAATTGTGATCAATATTAAGTGAGATCTAGGATACATGTGTAATAAAGAATTACTTAAATTTTTTTGTGGGAGAGTGGTAGGTGAGACAGTTTGTGTGTGGAAGTCACAGGACAACTAGTTTCCCTCCTGCCAGTAGGTGGGATGCAGGCAAACACCTTTTTCTGCTGAGGCTTCTCAACTGGCAGGGAACAGTAATATTTGTTATTACAAAATAGAAAAAGTAGAATGAGATTTGCTTGCATTGAGGCGTTTTATGTAGCGAAAACTACAGAAATAACTCATCCAGGATAAATGGGAGTGAGAAGTATTAAAAGCCTGGAGAGCTGAGGATAGTTTGCTTGAGATTAGAGATGTTGGCTGGTAAATTGGTAGTGGTGAGCTGGAAAGGTTACATAGGACCCTTAGAACAGGCTTTGCCTCAGCTCCCAAGAGCTCAAAGTGCTTAGTGGTTAGATACACAGACTTTACCATTGCGGGGAAGAGATCTGAAGCTGTTGTACCAGTGTAGGCTTACATGAATGTTGGTAGAAACAGCCACAAGTCCTTTTAATAAAATTAAAAGAATATGAAAGATTCTTCACATTCTCACTAATAGTCTAAGTGTGTTTAAATGTAAACCTCTCCCCAAGGACCTGAAGACACATGAGAAATACAAAAAAAAAGATGGTGGTGACAAAGTCATTGATAGCCTGAAGAAGGTTTATCTCAGGAGAACTGACCTTAAAGAAAGCATGTTTGATTGTTCTTAGAAGCTGGGTGTGCTGGAGCATGCCTGTAGCCCTGCTGTTCAGGAGGCCAGCAAAGAAGAGTGAGCTTGAATACGGCCTAGGTTACCTAGGGAGACCCCGTAGTTCACCTTGTGACAGGTGTCGTAAGGAAGTGCAGTGCACATCACCTCACAAGTAGAAAGTTAGCGTGTGTGTGTGTGTGTGTGTGTGTGTGTGTGTGTGTGTGTGTGTGTGTGTGTGTGGCGTTGAGTAGGTTGGGTGGCAGGAAAAAGAGTTAAGAAGTTACTTTGGGCTGGTGAGATAAGTTAGCCAGAAAAGGCATCTGTTTCCAAGTTTGACATTTTAGTTGGTTTAATCCCTGGAACCTGTGTGGAAGCAGACATTGTGGCAGGTTAGTACCCACACATGTACAGGAAGCCATTCTTCTCCCAAAGGGTTGTTACTTCCTAGGGTCTTAGTTTGAATTAGAGGGTGTTTTGTAATGCCAAACATTCACACACTTTGAAAGTAGGACCAAATTGGTATTAGAATGGAAAGGAAGGTGGTACTTGGAGTTTTAATACAATTTGGAGTTTGTGTTGAGACTGCAGACAGTTTGCTATATGGACCTAAAGCTCAAGAGGGAAATGCAAAGCTGTCATTTAGTTTTAGGGAAACCTTCAGTAATGAAACCGTGGTCTAGTTGTGAGAGCAGGCCCTGACAGAGCACTCACAGCTCAGGCAGGATAGTCAGTGCAATCTTGGATTTGTTCTTGACATGCCTAGCGCCTTAGTTCTCTTAGGATTACCTTTGAAATCTAAATTGAAGTGTGTAATTTCTTGCCTCTCTTACTGAAAACTTGGCCATTATTTTTCCTTTTGCAGTAATGACCTTCTGAAGTCACCTTCAACCTTTTTCTACTCTTTGATGTGTGCAGTTGGTTTTCAGATGACAGTCTGCATGGTCACTTTAAAATGTTGAACCCTGTTACTGTTCTCTTGTCATTTCTTGCTATATTGTTGATATTTGTAGAGATCCTGTCTCAAACCAGAACAACACATTTTCATTCAGTTTATGACATTATGACATACACAGTATCTATCGCAAGAATCTGATAATACATAACTTGTTTGCTTATGTGATATATAAGCATTGTGAAAGCATGAGATGTTTTGCCTTTACATTCACAAAGCCCAAAACACTACTGAGAATACAGTTGGTCCCAGTTAATATTTGTTGAATGGATATAAGTGAGTGATAGATTGAATCATGACCAAAAAATATATTGAATCATGCCAGTTTTTTTTCTAAACTTGCTATTACTTCATGTTCCTTTCCTGTTAAGCATGAGTTCCAATTCATACAGCAGTTGGTATAATCTTTGAAAAGTATTTATTAGGTTGTGTTCTTTAAAATTCTGTAATAGAATAAATAAACCTTCAAAATAACATTTGAGAAGTAAAACATGTCAGATATAGAATAGAGTTCCACCATAGTGTAGAAAGCCTTTCCTGGTGTGGTGCCTGCCTGCCCTGAAACCTTATTTTATGATGTTTTACTCTTTGCCCACTAGATTTCAGCTTCATTGGTATCATTCTTAAACTCCTTTTCCTATTTCACGGTTTGTTCCTACTGCCCTAAACAACTGCTCAGTGTGTAACCTAGACCTAAACTCCTTATCATTCTGCCTCAGACTCCTGAGGACCAGGGTTATAGGCATGTGCTACCTTACATGACTTTGTGCACTTTTCTTTATACATACCTGTAATTCATATAAATATAGGAATTATAAAATTACAAAAATACATTACATTTAGAATAAATTCCATACATGTGGAACCACAAACTTCACTCTTTTTTTTTCTTCATTGGATGATTCTGATACTTAGCAATGTTTGAAAACCTGGTTTGCGTTTTTAATGCAGATTTAGTTAGTGATTGGTTAGCTTTAATTTTCAACTTGGTACAATCTAGAGTCACCTAGAAGAGATTGTCCATGAGAGATAGTCTTGATCAGATTGTTTTATGGATATGACTGTTGAGGGGGGGGGTTTCTTGTAAGAAAATCTGTTCAATGAATGGCCTTTGTTCCTTCCCCAGGTAGGGAACCCTGAGCTGTATGAGTAGAGAACTTGAGTTGATATAAGCAAGCATCCATGTATTCATTCTCTCTCTGTGTGGTGGCTCTGACTAGCTATTTCAAGTTCTTAGTACTCCGACTTCTGTCCCTGTGATGGACTGTAACCTGTCACTGTGATGCACTGTGACCTGTCCCTGTGATGCACTGTGACCTGGAAATAGGAAAGCAAACCCTCTGCTCCCCCCACCTCCACCTCCCAGTTGGTTTTGCTAGGATATTTTATAACAGTAACAGAAGCAAACTGACAGTTAACTACTGAGCGATTTAGACCGGAATTGGGTAGAGATGGAAAAGCTAGGTACAATTTGTATCTATTAAAATATGGTTGGTATTTGTGATACATAACCTTGTATAAAATTCAAAATTTTACAAAAACCAATTTGATGTTGAATGTCTAGTGGTTACCTCTAGGGAGTAGAAATGGCAGAGAATGGGATGGGTTTAAGAGGGAACAACAATATTCGTGGTCTGATTTGTTCATTTTCTTAGTATATTTTATAAGTATGTTTAAAAAAAACTATAATCTTTATTCCAAAGGTGAAAAAATATAGGGCTTCCAGAAGCTTAAAAATAAGGTTAAAGTATTACAAGTCGAGAATATTGCTGTCTCTCACTGCCTGCACAACTCTCTGGTATTTTATTTTCCTCTTGGCAGTCCAAGTTAGTTGGTCGATGGATGACATGGAGCATTTTCTGCCAAAGGGACAGAATAGGAGTGACTGCCATTTGTGGTCCAGCTGTAAAGATCATAATTGGGCCTATGACTTTCATGTTCAATTCTTCATGTATGGAGTGGAATTTGGGAGAAGGGTCTGGACTTAATGCATAGATGAGGCTTCAGTTTCTCCCATCCTCTCCCTTCCCTGTCTAGCCTTTGATGTGGCATGGGAAAGTGTTCATTCTGTGTGCATACCTTGCCCCAAGAAGAACTTTTAATAGATGAGGACTTCAACAGCGAAGTTTCTGATTAGTGCTAATCTCAGCCTAAGGTGGAAGAAATACTTTGGTAGGTTTTCTACAGTCTTGTTCCCCATTTTGTATTGCTCTCTGCTCTGGTGCTATATTTTTGGGCTCCAGCTACCACAACCTCCCCAAACTCTTATTGATGATCCTGGAAGTCATTGTACTTGCTGAAACTTCCTGCTCTGTAGGGTAAGATACCCTTCAGCAGGGGACCAGGGCACATGCAGGCATTGTTTTGTTTACTGATCACTGTTCTGTAGTGTCTATCTTGTTTGTAAAGTGTAGAATAATTTTCATACTTCTTTTAAAATCACATTTTTAGTTTATTTAATCAATTTAAATAGAAAATTTAGTTTCAGGTAGCAGCCAACTTTATTCTATTTACTCTGTGACCAAGGTGAGTAAGAATCCTTGGAAGAGACAAGACTCAGAAGTTTGGTTTTTGTTTGTTTGTTTTTTGTTTTGTTTTGTTTTGCTTTGCTTTGTTTGAGAGGATAACTCTAGTGTTATAGGACTCTCACACTTCTGGTCTATATGAGCACCTGAAATCACAAGCTCATATCCATACTGACACATACACATATACATAATAAAATAATATTGCAAGCAGTTTTAGGAGAGTGAAGTAGTCAGATATGTATTTCATGAGGACTGTGTTTTTTGTTTTATTTCTTTTTGTAGACTACGTTTAACGGGACAAGATTTAAAGCTTTAAAAGTCTTAATTTTCCTGTTGCTGTTATAAAAGGCTCTGACTAAAGCAACTTTAGGGAGCGATGGTTTATTTTAGCTCACAATTCTAGATTAGAAACCTATCATAGTGGGGGAGTTAAGGCATCAGGAGTTTGAAGCAGTTGGTGATGTGTCTCCAGTCACACAGAGCAGTGAATGAATGAATGATGTTGCTCAGCTTGCTTTCTCTACTCTGATACAGCCTGAGCCCAAGCTGTGTTCCCATCTGCAGAGGCTAGTCTTCCCACTTCCTTTAACACTTAGAGACCTCCACAGATATCTCAGCCCCGTCTCCCAGGTGATTCTAGAAGTGACCAAATTCACAGTTCACACTGGCCATCCACATGGTTGATGGTGAAGGCCTGTAGATGAAAATGGTCATGGGTGTTATAGAAGTGGAAGACCATTTGAGAACTAAATAGGAAGATGGTAGTGCAGAGTTTTTAAAAGGATGGATTGTGGCTTTTTATGTCTTGAATCCCCTAAGTATTTGATTAAGTGAAGATTTGTGTCGTCCCCTCTCTCTCATGAGTTTGTGTGGATGTGGTTTAGAACAGTCTGTACAGCACTTGCATGCTTATGCACACTGGACATTCTACACGAGGCCGGGGCGAAGCATGGCTGTCATTCCAGTAGCACACCTGTGTTGAGATGTCCTGAAGTAGGATGAAGCTTCTTATACTGATGTCTGGACAGACGGAATCTGTGTTTCCTGATGGACTGGGTCTGGAATAGAAGCAGATACACAAAAGTACTCCACAGATACAATCTATCTGGACTTCACAGTAGTTCCCTAAGGTAGAGGCAAATAGTATGTCCAACTTTACAGATGAAAATTAATGAGGGCAGAATAACTGTCAGGGACAGAAAATCAAACATCCATTTGCTACCAAACCTGATATTTCTCTCTCTGTCTTAACCTCTGACTTTGAACCTTCCAGGGAACTGGGAGAATAGGATTTTTTGGGTTCTTTCGGTTTTTGTTTGTTTATGTTTTTGGTTCTTGTGATACTTTATTTATACCAAATATTAATTTTATTTGTTTTAAATAGGAAGTAGCTATGAAAGAATGCCTAGGAAAGGTACTTAAAACTTTGATCATTATTTTAATGCTTTCTACAATTGTTTAAAAAACATGTTATGCAGTACATACTTAGTATTTTTACTTAGAACAGAGAATCATGTATTAAAAATGAGTCTATTGTATGGCATTTTATTTGATTCCCCCCCCCCCCCCCAAGCCTTTAACAATACAAAATATTGCAGGATCTTGCACCTGAAGTTAGTTTAGGCTGGATTTTGTAACTTGTTTTTAATAGTATTCATGCTTATCCTTGCTTTATGGCCAGAACTTATTATTTTGTAGGGAAAGTTGCTGTAGTCTTTTTGAAGGGCTCTCATGTATCATGAATCTGAGGTCCTATAATCCAGTGAGCACAGTAGTCTAGTGTTTCTTGGCAAGTAGCAGAGAAGAGAATTCTTTGCAGTGAAAATTAGTTTTTAGATTTGCTGTTAATTTAGCTTGAGTAGCCCATGAATTTTCTTAGTACAGAAAAACAACCAAAGCTTTGTAGCAAGGGTTGAATGAAATAAGGCTTTAAGAACAGGGCTTACATAGCTTGTTTCTATTTTGTGAGTTTAAAAAACAAATAGCTGTTTTTAAGCACCTAGAAATTGTAGTTACTAAAATAGAAGAATTCAAATGAAAATGTTGTAATTTGTTGTAACTCAAAAGTATTTTATCTGCTTCAGAAGGTAATACAGCATTTTTATTTCTTTTTTTCTTTTTGCAAAATGCCTCACTTTGAGATGCATGTGAACAAACAAAGAGCATCTAGAAGATGAGATGAGCATGTGCATCAGCTGACTGACCTTACCTTTCTGCTTGCTTACATTAATTTTTCTCTTGTTGTAAAGACACGATCTCATGCAGCCCAGGCTACAGCTGAGGACGGCCTTGCCCTTCTCACCTCCTCCTATCTTTGCCTCTCAAATGCTAAGATTACAGGTGTGTGCCACCACACTTGGTTTGACAGTTTTTATATCCACCAAATAGGTATATGGTCACCTACATTTTTCAGTATAGCTTTTTACTTTACTACTATTGTGTAGGAATTGTACAGGCATTGTGGCATCTTTCTCTGATATATATGAAACAAGCATTAAGTCACTTACTAAAGTGGGTGGAATGACCCAAGACTTTGCTTTTTTTTTCATTTCTTATTGGATATTTTATGTATTTACATAACATTTCAAATGTTATCCCCTTTCCCAGTTCCCTTCTCTCCCATACCCCCTCCCCCTGCTTCTATGAGGATACTCCCCCTCCCACCTCACTACCCTGGCATTCCCCTGCACTGGGGAATCGAGCCTCCACATGACTTTACTTTGAGACACAGCATTTGCCAGGATTCAAGCAGTCGTTCTTCTGCCTTAGGTGCTCACAACTGAGCCTGGAGACTAGTTTGTATTTTTTTGCCATCCTTCTGATCACCTGAATGTAACTCTTAGTTATGTGATCAGCAAACAAACTATAGTTTTAAAATTTTGTTTGTTTGTTTCTCGAGACAGTTTTCTCAGTGTAGCCGTGGCTGTCCTGGAACTCAATCTATAGACCAGACTGGTCTCAAACTCAGAGATATACCTGCCCTCTGCCTCCTAAGTGCTGGGATTAAAAGCATACACCAGCACTGCTCAGCATTAAGGACTTTATTTTAAGTAATGTTTGCACAACTGTGTTTGAGAGGTGTTTTTTAGGTTTGGGGTGTTGGGGTTTGACCTCAGGGCCCCTCACATGCTAAGTGTCCATGTCTTGTCATTGATATATATATATATATCCTCAGCCCTCTTGTTATTTTGAGATAAGATTTCACTGTGTCCAGAATGACAAGATTTATGTATGTGGTTAGCGTTGGGGTTGTATTCAGGAGCTAATATACACTGAGCTTCACTTTATTTTGAGTCATTAATTTTCTGCTTATTCTGATAGATTAGTCCTGTAGAGTATAGTCTATAGTAAGATTACTATAAGAGAATTTGTTCAGACATGTATGCTTGCTTTGTGTGCGTATGTGTATAATGCTAGAAATCAGACCTAGGATCTTATGCATGGTAGACAAACGCTTACTATTGCCCTGAACAATAACAAAACTGAATAGGCCCTGTACATCCCCTGTCAAGAAGTTTAAGGTTATATTTAAGAACTCATGATATGTCACCCCCTCCCTATTTCTGCAGTAGGTGTTTTCAGTTGTTTTTCAACCTCATTTTTGAGGTAGAGTCGGTCACTGAACCTGGAGCCTTGCCAATTTGTTACGCTTGCAGGCCATGTTCAATCTCCCTGTCTCTTCCCAGCTTTAGGATTATAGGCATGTACCCCAGGGGATCAGTGTATGTCTCCTTTTTTGGTATAGTTTATTGGGTTCTTGTGCTTCTACCTCTTTTGACCTTTATTCCACCCTAATCCCTTCCACCCCTCTCCCCCAATACTAGGTAGGAGAGAAGGAAGGTTAGAGGGGAAAGGGGGCATAGTCTTCCTTAAGCTATTTCCTGCTAATTAAGGGTATTAAGTTCCTTGGGGCAAGTCCAAATTCTTGTCCAGCAGTAGAGGGAGCAGCAGTCTCTCCTGGCCCTCTCAGGTCTCTGCCATTTTAAAGACCCCAGAATTAAACTATTTGCAGCTGGCAAAAATCATGCCCCTGCTAGTGCACGAGGCAAATCATAATCACCTGTGAAACAGCCTTGTCTCCCACACCTGGGATTAAAACACACACACACACTCTCTCTCTCTCTCTCTCTCTCTCTCTCTCTCTCTCTCTCTCTCTCTCTCTCTCTCTCATTTACATAATATGATTGGGTTTTTAAAGAAACCAAAATTCTCAGAATGGATCTGAACTAAGTCCTCTGTGTAGTAAACATTTTACCAATAGAGCCATTTTCCGGGCCCCATCCCTTCACTTTTTATTTATTTATTTTTTTACTTGCTCAGCCATATTGCTAGACCCTGTCAAGTTCTAAGAATCATATTGATCCTTAATAGTATCATGAAATACCGAAAATTGCTTTATTTCTTGTTAGTGTCTGATTGATTGTAGACTTAGTAAATGAGATACTTCTCCAATCTGAGGCTCTCTGCTTTGCAGAAATTTTAAATTGAGAATATGTTTTCATGGGTAGTGTCTGTTATACATGTAAGAATGTTAACAAATCACCTCGTTCTGTTGAAGATAACTTGTATCATGGCTACATGTTATGTCATAAAATTAGTTATGAAACTTAGTAGAATGAAGTGTGCTTATATGTATCTTAAGGTATTTTGTTATCCACAAATTTGTAAACAGTAACATAGTCATAGTGATCATATTGTGATTTTCCTTCACAGATAACAAGTTGTGCTTATTAGTACACCATTTAAATAACTCCTGGAGTCTCACCGTGACACAGACATTAGCAGTGATGACAGATAAAGACAGATGCTTGGAAACTAACGACTAGGTCAGACTCCTCAAAAGGTAAGAAAAGAGTATGATATTCTCTAAGGCCAAGTGTGGTAGAAGTAATTGGCTAGTTTTTTGTTTGTTTGTTTTTTTCTCCCTCAATGTATCAGGCTTTAAAAAAAGCTAGTAGAACTCAGCTTTAAGTGTCAGTTCTTCTGTGAAATTAACAGTAACATATTCTTATTTGGTGAATATAGTGGAGATGCTCTCCTCCTGAGAATAAACCCTTCTCTTGAGAAATGTCTAGCACAGTGGCCAGAATTTTAGAGTGCTATCCTTCCATATATTCACAGAGCCTCTGCTTCTGATGGTAGCCACCACTTTTTAGAACGTGTCCTGCTTTGCTTTGTGATGGACTTCTGGGGAGGGCAGAGAAGTTATTGGTTGGGAGTCTTCAGTATGAGGCTGAACTTTCAAGTCAGCTTACTTTCTGTAGGATCATGTTTCCCTGTGTTCCCCTTCTCCATGTTAGTTTAGAGCTTTAAACAAACAGGGAAATAACTGAGTTTCGGCAGGTTTTCTGCTTTGTATACAGTGAAAGGACTTAAAGAGGAGGTTGCATTTGTAGTTGGTAGATCATAAACCTGATCTCTGAGAAGCAATTTCTTCCTATTTTTTATTAACGTAAATAGGAAAATTAATAGGGACTTTCAGAGGTAAATATGTATACTAGAGTACAGTTCTATAGGGCATTAGAATGAGGATGTAAATTTCAGAAGAAAAAATAAAATGTACTCTAACTATTACAGAAGCACTGCGCGTGGTGGACAATGCTTTTAATTCCAGCACAGGGAAGGCAGAATGAGGTGAAGCTTTGTGAATTAGGGGCCAGCCAGGTCTACATAGTGAATTCCAGGATAAACGGGACTATGTAGAGAGACCCTGTTGGAAAACCACCACCACCACCACCACCAGGCATGATTAGTTGTGTACACCTGTAACCCCAGTGCTTGGGACCCCAGTCAGGTTCAGGAACATAGGGAGATTTGAGGTCTGTTTGAGCTGTTGGAAACCCTATCTCAAAATTGGATATGCTGGTTCACACCATTACTCCCACCCTCAGGAGTCACAGGCAGGTGGACTTCTCTGAGTTTGGCTAGCCTGGGCTATGTGAGATGATGTCATTCCTCCCCATTCTCCTCCTTCCCCCCAAAAAACCAGACTAGCATAAACTAAGAAAATATAGCATTTACAGTAGTAATGAAGAGCTTACTGTGATGTACAGGATTTGATAACAGTATCAGTCCTTAATACTTCACTTAAAATACTATCCATTTAAAAGTACCTAGTTTAATAGTTAAAGTGGCAAGTTTAATCATAAACATCTGCTTGTCTTTTTTCTAGTACTGTTATTTGCAGATGGGTACTTGTAATAACCCAATTAGCAAGAGTATATAGTCTCTGCAAAAGATACCATAACGTACTAGTAAAACTGCATTAGATACATGCCAAGAATTGCAGTACTGTTGAGTTAATTTAAAATATCAGTATTCAACTCAGAAAACTCTTGCTTTTTTCTTCTTGTTGATAATCTGTATGGCCAGGGGTGGTGGCACATACCTATAATTCCAGTACTTGGGAGGCAGAGGTAGAGAGGTCTCTGAGTTTGAGGCCAGTTTGGTATAACAGTTCATTCCAGGACAGTTAGTGCTATCTAGGGAGACCTTGACAAAACAAAACAAAAAACCCCCAACAACAAAAAAATATATATGGCAAAAAGTAACAGACGCTTCCTTTAGTAGCTGAATCTTGGAGCATGTTAGTGAATATTACGTGTGCAGTGTATGATACAGGAGACTACATGCTGTGCACTTAGCCTAATGGTTTTGGTTGTCTTTGAGTAGTTTTCAACCTTTGGGTCTTGACCCCTTTAGGGGTTGGATGACCCTTTCATAAGGGTTGCATATCATATATATTTATATTATGATTCATAACAATAGCAAAATTACAGTTATAAAATAGTGGTGAAAATAATTTTGTGTTTTGGGGTCACCATAATGTGAGGAACTATATTAAAGGGTCACAGAATTAGGAAAGTCGAGAACCACTGGCTTAGGTCCTGGTTCTTGTACTGAATCCTATAACTAGGAAAGCCTCTAGAAACCCTTTAGGTCATCTTTAAGAGGAGGGGAAAAGGAAAAAAAAGCCTTAGAGAAATTGTAGGGAAGGTCTGAGTTGAGTTGAGTACTTTACTCAGGTAACTAATCGAGTTGTCTGGGAGGATTCGTTACACAGTTTTACTTGGTTCTGCAAGTTCTGCCTAGTTCCTTAGTGTCTCCTGGGGTTGCTTACCAGGAAGCACCAAGTCATTACTGAAAATACTACAGCCTCTGTGTAATTTATAGTCAGAGCAAATTGTTAGCTTATGTTAATTTCCTTATTTAATACCTTTTTTTTTTTTTATCATTTTATTTTAAAGAGAGGCGTTTAAGAGGTTCTGGTATTCTCCGAGGCTGAAGCTGAGAGTCTGAAAGCCTGAAACTTACGGTCTATTGTAGATCATAGCTCCATCTTCTTCAGGATATAAGGGAAGAAGTGACATTTCCACAATGATAGATCTTTGGTTGTGCAGGTAAGTTATTTAGTTTTGCATAGAGAAGACAACTGTAGTTTGATTTTATTTTGGTGGGAGGAGATACATTATTTTCCATCAACCTTTCTTTAGGGAAAGGACTGAAGATTAAGTATTTTCCTTTTTTTATTTCCCAACAAAGAGGTAAATGAAATGACTGTTGGACTCATGAGAGACCATTAAGTCTGCCTTTGAAATGTCCATATTTAAGGAGCAATGTGAAATACTTTTTGACTTCTCAGTTATCTCTCTATATATTCATTCATATCTATTCTCTGCCTATATATCTATCTGTCCTGTGAGCAATCTGTTGTTTCTGTCTTGATGACAAAGGACATCAGTTATATGTGTAACCTGTGTAATAGGATTTCCAGACTTGAAAGCAGTCACTGTTAGCCTTCTGCTACACTAGAGTGAGCACGGTACAGCTGAAACCCTCGTCTTTTAAAAGGGTTGTGAGACTAGGGATTTAGGAGAGTTGTTAGCGTCTAAGGCCGCTCTGGGCAATACAGAATGTTCCAGGTCCAGGGCCGAATAGCAGGATCCTGTCTCAGAAATCGCAACAGACCTGTGTGATAAGCAGCCTGTCTGTAGTCAGGCAGGGAGTCAGATTGGCAACACTTCTCACTCACTCTTCCTCGTTGTTTTTCTTTGACTTTGGCTTTTATAACTGAAAATACACAGGTATTGTGACCAGTTTTCTATAATTTGTTCACTTAATATAATAAATAATTTGTTGTTCATTGTGTATGGTGGCATATGCCTTCCAGCTCTTGGGGGAGGCAGAGGCAGGCAGATCTCTCTGAGCATGAGGCCAGCCTGGTCAATGTAGTGAGTTTCAGGACAGCCAGAGCTACATAGTGAGGCCTTGTCTTAAAAAAACCCAAGATGATGATGATGGAGATCTTGTTTAGTCTTCCTGTTTCTTTTGGCTCTGATCCAGTTATGTGGGTATAGTCAAGGGGACTAGAGGTTTATGATCTGAAAGAGCTAATGATGTTTTAGAATTTAATAGTTTTTATAAAAGTAGGTTCAATTTTGGGGGACGGTGGTTCAGTGGAAGTCAGAGAGAAGGATGTGTGAATTTAAGAGAGGTTTGGGACTCAGTGTGGACAGGCTAAAAGAATTTGGTTGGCTGGACCTTTTTAGTCTCTTCAGTAGTGGAGGACTTAGAAGGACCGCGGACTACAGGACAAAGTGCTGTATTCCAGTGAAGAATCCTGCTCTTCCTGTTCTCTGCAAAATGCTGCAGTTCATTAGTTGGGGGTAACAGGATAGATTTTGGTCTTATTACTAGTTGGGTTTTGCCCACATGAAAAGTGTTAACTCATGGTTTCCCTTAATTCTAAAGCTATAGTAATACAATTTCTATTACCAAGTATGTGTGGTTAAGGCTTCTACCAACTGTCTCTTTACTTTAGTTTATTAGTCAGAGGTTTCCTGAGCTGGTTGGCAAATGAGTTCACTTTTAGTTCCTTAACTATTTCATATTTGACTAGAATATAATTATATACTCAAACCTCCTCACCGGATTCTTTAGTGACTGTATTTAGCTAGAATAAAGAAAATTACAGCTTTAGTCTGTACTACTTTGCTAAATAACAAGCTTGGCAAAATAAAATGAAATTTGGTTGGAAAAATGTAGACATACTTAGGTAAAGTATATATACAATCCAGATAATCTTACGATCTCTTGTTTGTCGCTTCTTTAGCCAAAGTGATCATGGCTTTAGTTTTTCATGTTTTGTTAAATCATTGCAATCTAATAAAATATTAAAGAGAATTTTGTGTCGAAGTAGACTTGCAATCTTTATGTTAGAATACTGCCTGAAGGCTTTGATCTCAGTGTCTCTCATATGCAACTTGAATGAGTTGGCTGGAGAGGGTTTGACATTCTGCAGGTCTTTCTTTTTTCTTGCCTTTACCCCTTTCTGTTCTAAGTATCAAACCCAGAACATACTTCTAATGTGGACTCTCAACTATACTTGAGTTACAACAGTTGAAAGTACCAGGTAATACTTGCTGTTAAATGAGCTCTTCTTGTTGGTCTCCAAAATGTTTGTTTATTTATTCTAGCATTTTTACAGTTTATTGGTCCTCTTCCAAGACAGCTTCTTGATAATCACAGGCCAATAGATGGGCTTTATTGTAATTGTTGGAAAGAACCAAAACTTTTTCAGGGAACAAAGACATGGAAAGGGCTTGATCTTTGACACTAATCAGTGTTTTAATTTTATAACTGAAATCATGAAAAGTGTAGTAGGTATTCATAGGTGGTATTTGACAGAGATTTGCATTGATGTTTGTGTGTACATATATATGTGTGTATATGCATATATATTATATATAATATATATTATATACACATTTAATTCTCAGTATTGATGACAGATATCTGACTTAATAGTCTCTTTTCTGGAAGTTGGATTGCAGAGAAAGAGGATTTTGCTCCTTGTTCAGAGTTCCACATAGATCAATGTGGAAAGAAAAGAATGATTAAGGAAAGCCTGTTTACTGAAGTCATGTAAGAGGTCTTTGTGCCTTTAATTGGCATCACTTATTAAAAAACAAAATTCCATGAGTTTCCAGTATTTTTCAACCACAAATTATGAAGATCATTAAATTTATATTTTATTTTATAATTTGTTTATAAAATTAATTTAATTTTATTTTAGATTCATATTTACATAGATATTTAATATATAACCTTCAACTTTGAGAGCTCTAGATTTTGATACATTTAAATAAATAAATTACTTTTTAACATTTTTCAGTTTGTGTTCTTTTAACACATTTGAAGTTTAATTTACATTTATTGTAACTGAAGTGGAACTTGTTAGGACTATCAGTGTATATATATTATCTGTGAGTAAAGTCGGACTGTCCTGTTGATGACAGGATGTTAGAAAGATGAATTAGTCCTGTTCCCGCTGTGAGTGTTCAGACAGGTGACGTTCTTACGAGGCACTCTGGTTCCTGATGGTGTGATGTCCCATACTCACTGCTAACGTGATTTCCATGAGATTCTCTAGAACAAGGAACTGTGCTGGAGTTACAGATTTTAGAGGATGCCCTGCTTTGAAATGAAGCTAAATCCAACCCACTTACCACATCTCACAGAGTCCTTTCCTTCCTTAGTGCATGGTCAGCAGGCCAGCAGCAGGGACAGGGAAGTGCTTCTCCTTGGTGGCTCCTTGTATGACATGCTGCTGTGCTCATCTGTAGCTCCCCCTTCTCCAGTAGTAGGGCACTGCAGTTGAGGCCTGGAATGGATGGACTTGATTTGCATGAGGAGACCAAACGGCATTAAAAGGATTCTATGTGAGGGGCAAGGGAAGTTACATTAGAGCCATTCTTCGTATTTAACCATTCTGTACCCCGTTTGAAAGTAAGCAGTGAAGTGGCAAAATATCTAAGAAAACCATATAGGTGAGAGATAGAGACTTGGAATATTAATGGTGCCTTTGTTCTTGATAACATGGAAGGCCTGGAAAAAACCATTAGCTCTTTCAGGGTTTACACAGGTGGATCAATGAGGACCTATTCCAACAGTCCTCAAACTTCTCTCTCTTAGAAAGTTAAGCATCCTTACTAGAAAACCCATTTATCTCCCAAACAATGAGGGAAAGCTGTCATGCACTACACACAGACATTTAAAGAAAGGGCTCATGCACGTGTTTGTAAAAGTGCACACAAATGTTAAACATGTGAAACAATACTCCCTACTTCTGAATGACTATTTACTTTAGAGGACAGTAACATGCCTTTCTTTAGGGACGGAGGCTTTGCTGTGTGCAAGCTACTGTTGTGACTTCTATCCACTATATAATTATAAAACTTCCATAGCAATATTCCAGAAGTCCCCTTATTATCTATCGTCTTATTACCAAGACAATTAACCTGAAAGAAACCATTTTAGTAGAAACAGACTGATTGGAATGGCTTCTGTGAGGTAGTTGGTCTGTAACTTGAAGAGCACTACTTTAATAGCTACAGTGAAACAGCTGTGTTTCATTTGATTGCTTTTGGTAGAGAAACAGTGAACATGGTCTTCAGAGTTCTGACGGAGTTGACTCTGTGTCTGTCATAGACAGCCTCGGTCTCCTTAATTGTAATTTAAGTACAGTAGACCTGAGTTGTGAGGCTTCAGGGAGTAAAGGTATGTTAAACACACACACGGAATCCCAGAACATATTAAATGGTATTTGTTAGCTGTTACGTCATTTTTGGAAACTTAATAACCTTTGTTCCGTTATTTATTGATAATGGCTATACTTGGATAAGAAGTTACAACTTTATGCTTTTGTTTTAGATATATTAACTATTACCTTTTTCTCATTATTTTGTTTACATTTTTGAAGGTTTCCCAATGAGTGGATCATGATGACCGTATGGTAGGGACTTGCCATAGTATGGCTGCTTCCCGATCTACTCGTGTTACAAGATCAACAGTGGGGTTAAACGGCTTGGATGAATCTTTTTGTGGTAGAACTTTAAGGAATCGTAGCATTGCTCACCCAGAAGAAATCTCTTCTCATTCTCAAGTGCGATCAAGATCACCAAAGAAGAGACCAGAGCCTGTGCCAATTCTGAAAGGAAATAATAACGGAAGAACTTCTGATGTAAAACAGCAGAGTGCTCGAGAATGGGTAAGCCCTAGGAAAAGAAGACTTTCTTCTTCGGAAAAGGATGACCTAGAAAGGCAGGCCCTAGAGAGTTGTGAGAGAAGGCAGGCAGAGCCAGCACTGCCAGTCTTAAAGAACATTAAACGCTGTCTTAGAGCTGAAGCCACAAACAGTTCAGAAGAAGATTCGCCTGTAAAACCAGACAAGGAGCCAGTAGAAATCAGGCGGACAGTAGTGGACCATGATGCAGAGTTTCAAGGGGCTAAACGAGCTTGTCGATGTCTTATATTGGATGATTGTGAGAAAAGGGAAGTTAAAAAGGTGAATGTCAGTGAGGAAGGGCCACTTAATGCTGCAGTATTAGAAGAAATCACAGGCTATCTGACTGTCAATGGTGTTGACGACAGTGACTCAGCTGTTATAAACTGTGATGACTGTCAGCCTGACAGGAACACTAAACAAAATAGCCCTGGTTCCTGTGTGCTGCAGGAAGAATCAGTAGCTGGAGATGGGGATTCGGAAACCCAGACTTCAGTGTTCTGTGGTAGTGGGAAGGAGGACAGTTGTATAGACCATTTCGTGCCTTGCACAAAGTCAGATGTGCAGGTCAAGTTGGAGGACCACAAACTAGTAACTGCCTGCCTGCCTGTGGAACGTCGGAGTCAGCTGACTGCCGAGTCAGCTTCAGGCCCTGTTTCTGAAGTTCAGTCATCCTTAAGAGATTCTGAGGAAGAAGTAGATGTGGTGGGAGATAGCAGTGCCTCCAAAGAGCAGTGTAATGAGAACAGCAGTGACCCTCTGGACACGGGGTCTGAGTGCTTGCCAGCCTCTGGAGAGCCTGAACTGTCCTCTATGCTAGACTGTGTTTCAGCTCAAATGACATCTTTGTCAGAACCTCAAGAACATCGATACACCCTGAGAACTTCACCTCGAAGGGCGGCCCAAACCAGAGGTAGTCCCACTAAAAACACATCTCCTTACAGAGAAAATGGACAATTTGAGGAGAATAATCTCAGTCCCAATGAGACAAACACAACTGCTAGTGATAATGTAAGTGAGTCTCCCACAAATCCTGTTGAGATCTCTCAAGATGAAAAGGTTCTATGTTGTGACTCTGAAAACTATGGAAGTGAAGGACTAAGTAAGCCATCTTCAGAGGCCAGAATGAATATCGGACATTTGCCATCTGCCAAAGAGAGTGCCAGTCAGCACACTGCGGAAGAGGAAGATGATGACCCTGATGTTTATTACTTTGAATCAGATCATGTGGCACTGAAACACAACAAAGAGTATGTGTAAATATGGTAACCATGAGTTCTGCTTTGCCTATCACTCCCGGGTTTCAGGATTGGTTACTAGATGTCTGTCCGTAATGCTCTTGTTACAGATGAAGTTGACACTGTAGCAGTAAGTTTAGGTCTAACATACATTTTAAACTCAAACTAAGAGCCTGGTGTCGTGACATTGACCTTCGTTACTCCTCTCTGTAGTTCTAGTGTCCCACGTGTCTAAATAAGAAAGGACCATGAAAGCATGGGTGGTGTGTGAGAAAAGAAAAGACCAGTGTAAAGTGTTAACACGAGTGCTGTCAATGCTGCATCCATCCAGCTCACTCTGGCTTAGACTTGTAGAGATTTGTAATGTCTGCCTTTCCTCTCTGGGTGAAATAAATAATGAGCATGGAGCTGCAGACTAGAAATTATTTACACTTCATTCCCCATTAAAATGTTTGATTTAAGAATGTGCTTGATCCATCTTTACAGTTTAGAGAAATAGTGCTATTAACATTATGATAGTAACATTTGACACAACCCTAATTAGTACTGTTGTTTCCCAAGCCCTTATTGCAGAGGTTTGTTTTTTTTTTTTGTTTTTTTTTGTTTTGGCAAATAATTCTGTGTCCAAAATTGTCCACAATTTTGCTCACCTACTTTAAAGTATTCTGGAGAGTAATACAAATGGATCAGAGCTAACTGTCTAAATAATTCATGAAGGAACTATAAAGTGTTCATCAAAACTCTTTGTTTTGTTTTTTCAAGACAGGGTTTATCTGTGTATCCTTGGCTGTTCTGGAACTCACTCTATAGTCCCGGCTGGCCTTGAACTCAGAGCTCTACATACCTCTACCTCCCGAGTGCCTGGCTCATTAAAATGATTTTAATGAATAACAATGACAAAAGAAAATTAATTTCTCTTGTAGGTCAGCTTTTCAACTATTATCACAAACTCAGATTATATTGGTTGTACAAAAATATTTGGATTTGAGGATTTTTTTTTTTTTTTTTGACAGATGCCTGATCCGTATCCTAGGATCACAGTATCATATCAGGGCTGTGGGACATGATCTTTTTGCCACAGTTATTAGATTGATCAGGACTTTAATCTGGCAGTTCTGTGCCTTTTATCATATGTATCCTTTCTGGGAAAAAAAATTTCTGTTTTCTTTTAAAATTGTATTTTCTTAATACCGTGATTTAAGAAAATTTTCCCTGAATGTTTTATGGTTTTTTAGGTTATGAGTCTAATATACCTGGGATCAGTTTGAGGCAGAAAAACATAATTGCATCAAGGAAGAATTTCAGGTAGAAGTAAGATGATCTGGTGCACGGTGCCGCACCAACAGTGTCCCAGCAGGAGTGGCCAAGGCAGGAGCGTAGCCTGGGTCATATAAAGGAAGCCCTGTCTTGAAAACACAATAAACCCAAGTGAATCAACAAATGTTCATTTATACGTAATCTTTTTTTAAAAGGTTTTTATTTGCAGGAACAAGGAGGATGTATGTTTTAGAGGAATAATTAAAACCTCAATAAGTATGATATCTTGCTTTCTTAGTTGTGGAATGGGTGTGCCTGTGTCGTCCAGGTTGGTGTTGAATTGGATACAAGTGATTCTACTGCCTTAGCTTCCTCAAGCTTGTGTGACCATGGCCAGTGCCAGTTTAAACAGATGTGAATTACGTTAGAACTTATTTCTTCTGAACTGAGAGGCTGGCAGTGCGAGGCACACATTCAGCCTCTAAGCCACACCGGTCTAGGAAATGATGTCTCAGTAGGCTTATTTCCCTTTGATTATGTTGACTTTGCTATGGGATAATTCTCCTAAGTTTCACTGGTTATTGATTCTAGAAAACAGTAATTTACACTCTCATTTTGAAAAATGAACTTTCATGGTGACTAAGAAAGACAGTGCTCCCATAAAATAATTATCCAGGGAGTGACCATAACTGTCAGAAAGGTGGCCTTCTGTGCCATCAGTGGATGACAGACAGCAGGAGTACTTTGGAGTTTGGGATGCAGTTTGTGGTTGGGACAGTGCTCAGTTTGGATGCATATGGAGCACTGGGTGAGAGAAATCACTAGTTTTGCTTCCCTTACCTTTTGCTCTGTCCTGCATCTTTGCAGATGACACTTACTGTTAGGTTTTGCTGACTGCTGGCATTCCTAGGGAGCAACACAGACTGCGCACGTTAGGCAGGCGCTTTTCTGAGATGGGAAGTGGTTATTATACTTATTAGCATCTTGGCTCCGAAGTAATTTCAAGAAAACAGTACTTGATCATGTTTGATGTAAATTTTTTAATAAAGTCCCTTTTTCTCCATGTTTCTACTTTAATGTTTTTTATCCATGTCAGAGATGATTGGCATTTACAAAAACAAAACTAAAAAATAAATCAAGTGATTGTTTAAAATAGCATCATTACAGCTGTCTAGTGCGTTCAAGGGTTATAGAATGTAAAATACTTTGAAAGTGGTTTGGTGGATTGTACATAGTACCCTGTGTGCTAGCAAAGATCTCTTTGAAACTGGAAATTTAGCATTGTCTACAGTATTTAGGAATACTCTTCCAGAAGGAAGAAGTCGTATTTCCTGATGCCAGTTAAAATAGGTTATTATAGTTGGGCGTTATGGTACACAGATAAAAGAATCTACCCATTCCACCTCAGTTTTAATAGAAGATGCTGTGGTTGCCATAAGTAGGAGGCTTTGACTCTGGCTAAAACTTTAAGCTAACTAATGGTTTAATTAGCAGCCTTCATCTTGTCCTTCTAATGGATTCATCTGTTTAAAAGACTATCACATGTAAGTCTCAGGACTCTCAGGAGTCATCACTCACAGGTGTTTGACAGGTGCTTTAGAGTCCTCGCTTTAGACCTGGATCACAATCAGGTGATGACGGCACAGGGAATTCGTCTAAGTGTTGGGGTGCTTAGCTATGGCTCACATTGTCTTCATTCCCCCACTTGCTCACTGAGTAAGGGGCTAGAAAGTCTTTTTCTGGTGAGATTCTTGTTCATGGTTATCAATAGGTACTCTCAGAGTCAGAAGAGGATTTTAAGTCCTGGGTCTTAATATTTAGTACTGCTTTTCTAATTCAAGAGGTAATCACACAAAGGAAACTTTGAAGTGTATATGTCCAAGACTGTTATTACGTAGGCTGCGGAGCAGAGTCTCATCACCAGGGTCAGAGGACTAACTTGGTGAGAGCACGCTTTGGAAGTGTGTCTGAAACCATAGGTTTCATTCTTTGTACTATATAGACTGGTGCAAACATAGAAGGAAGGCATCATGAGTTAATGGTAGAAATGGCGTTGCACCTTGGCCTTTTTAAAAAGTAGGGAGTTATTGTTTTGTTTTTACTTTCTTGAGACAGGGTCTCTTGTAGCCCAGGCTGGCCTCCAGCTTATGATGTTGCTGAAGGTAAGTTGAACTTCTGACTTTCCTCCCTTTTCCTCTCTGGGATTACAAGAGTGTCGTCTACTACTGGACTCAATCTTCTGTCTTCTAGTTGGTAATCTGAGCCTAGTTATTTCATGCAATGATGACTTAGGTTTTTAGGTTGAACACCTTACAGAGCAGACCTTTGAGTGTTGGTTTTAATCTGACTGTAGTGGTAGACCGTGTGTATCTGTCAGGAGCGTCATCTTAGATAGCCCACGGCAGTGCTCATCCCTTTCGTGCTCTTGCTCTAGCAGTTTAAAGACTATAGGCGTAGTGTGTCTGTGAAGAGCAAAGGGCTTCAAGCGGGGTTTGGTTGATTTGAGGAGAATATTCTGAGGGTTTAAGATGCAGTGGGAAGAGTGTGCTTGCTGCCTGCCAGCTTGTGGGAAGAGCCATAGAACCAGCCAAGCTTGCCCCAGGCATTGGGCGAATAGGTTAGTGAGAGGAGCAAAAGCTGTCCTAAGTGTAACTGTGGTCAGGGCCATTGATTAATCAAAACATGGAGTGAATTGTTGCCAAATTAAAAATACTATTTTATTATTGAATGGGTGTTTTGCCTACGCATATGTGGGTGCACCCCATGGTGCCTGAGGAGCCCTTTGTCCTGGAGTTTCATTTCAGTTGCTTGTGAGCCACCACATAGGTGCCGAGAACCCTGCTCCCCAGAGTACCAAATACTCTGAAAGAAGCAGCTGGTGTTCTTAACTACTTAGCCAGCTCCAGCCCTGTTGCCAGAAATTTGAAGTTTTCAAATAATGTAGATGATTTTAAATGATTCTTTGCTCTCATCTTAAGCACATGAATATAGTCTTACATTGTCGATTTATACTTCTCCCTTGTAGAGGTGGTGGAGTGATATCAGTGTTGTGATAGGTTGAGTTTTTCATGTTGGATGACCCTGATCTTTAGCCCAGTTTCACTTCTTTCTGTGTTCTTTGAGCAGTGCTGTGACTTAGTATTTTCTTTCATTTTTGTTGAGTTTCCCTTCTAATTGGTCAGTACAGATAAAGGATCTACACATAGGTCCTTTTTTAGTACACATTGGTAAAGAATTCTTTGCAGAAGGCAGGGCTTGGAGAAACAATCCTTGACTCTAATGCTGTTCTACCCATCGAATACCTGTTGGGTCCTAAAAAGGATCCAAATGAGTGGCCATGTAAACACGTATATACACGTGACAAGATTAGGGAAGGCTGAGGCACTGACATTTGGGTAGAATGCCATTAGGCATGGATTGTTTCTCCAAGCCCTGCCTCCTGTAGAAAGAATTCTTTACTCTGGCTAGTTGGAACATGTGTAATTTTTGCTGTGTAAACATTTAATTGTTTTGTGTATAGCTCCATGGTGGTCGTTTGCTTGATCTGTATAATCTCCTGCTAGGTTTGTGTAGCTTTGTATGCAGCTTGAGACTCCATGTACATTTAGGGCCTTTTTCTATTATTTATTCCTCTTTGGTGTTGTGTCCTCCATATTCTCACTCCTCAGCTTCCCCAAGCTGTTTTCTGAGTCTTTGTTCAGAAGAACACTTTGTTGCTTAATATACTGATGGCTCTTCCTAGTAGGGGCTTTCCTCATTGGCTTGTCCTCTCGCACACATCTCGGTTTTGCATGGTCTGTTACCTGGAGTCTGAGAAAGGTAGTTACTACTTTGTCATCACAGGAGTCAGCCAATGTCATTTATTCTGCCGTGGCTATAAATGGATGCGTCTGACTCTGAAGAAGTTACCAGCTGTGTGAGCCTGAATGAGTTTATGTTCTTAAGCAGCTGTACGATTGCTTCTGTGGGTGCTAGAAACCGAACGTGGGTCTTCTCCAAGAGCAGTGAGTGCTCTTAATTGCTGAGGATCTATCCAGCCCTTCATTTGGCTTAATTTTATTTTTAAAGTTTATTTTAGATACTCAATTTAATTAGTAGAAGAGTGTTTTGCCTGCATGTTTGTTTGTGAGCCCCGTTGTGGTTCCTTTGCAAGAGCATCAAGTGCTTTTAGCTGCAGAGCCATCTCTTTAGCCTTGTGCTGTAGTATGACTGCTTTATCTCGCCCTCCTTCCCCCTTTCTTAATTTGATCTTTTTCTTTCTTTTCTCCTTCTTTCCTCTTTTTTTTTTCTTCCTGAGACAGGGTTTCTTTGTGTATGTAGACTTTAGAGAGACCCACCTGCCTCTGCCACCCAAGTTGTGGGATTAAAGGCATAAGCCACTATCCTCTCCCATCCCCTCTCCTCTCCTCTTCTTTATTTCTAAGACACGGTCACTATGCCTCTGCTGAGATTAAAGGCATGTACTGTCACGCCCAGCTTAGTTTTAATGTACACTTGGGGGTATTTCCTCTTTAATGACACCCCTTTTCCTGCCTGATGGTTGACTATTTGGAAATATTAATTACTACTATTTCAGATACTGAGGGTTGAACTGGGGGCTCTGCTATTAAACTTTTACCTCTAGCCCTGGAAATTATTTTTAATCGGTATTCTTTGACATTTAAAATAAAATAAAAAAGCTAAATTGAAAAATTAGAGTAATAGAAGTTATAGTTGAAGAATGAACCTAGCTGTTTGAAATATGTTATGCTGTTAGATACTGCAGTGATTAGAGCAGAAGTTAAAATTGGATCACTGGTTGAGATAAAGTTTACAAGGAACAGCAAGAGAAAGTGGCATACAAGAAGACATAAAACTGTACTAGGTTTGAAAAAGTAATGCCAAGAGAGATTAAGTGGTGTAATACCTCTGGACTTTTGCTCCTTTTTCTTACTGCTTAGGACTTTGACTGGACTGTGTCTGCTGTTATCCTACGTAGAAAGGCATGGGAATATGCTCCTATACAATGTCAGTACCTGATTACCCGAATTCCTAATAGATGGCCTTTAATTCTTTTATTTTTGATGTATATGGATACTTTGTATACATGTATATTTGTATCATGTGTATCTTATGCTGCTGGAGATAATAAGAGGCTATCAGATCCTCCTGAAACCAGAGTTAGAGACAGTTTTGAGTTACCACATAGGAGCTAGGAACCAAGCTTCGATCCACTAAAAGAGCTGATTGTGCTCATTCTAACCCATTTCTCTAGCTCTAGTTTTGTATTTTAATACGATTAACTACTGTAGTGTAGTGGTGTTTGCTATTGACTTGGGAGGCAGAGGCAGGCAGATCTCTTGAGTTTGTGTCCAACCTGCATAGTTCCAAAACAGCCAGAGCTGCATAGTGAATCCTTGTGATGGGAAATAAAACTTTAAAATATTAACTGGAATGTCTCCCAGTTGTTTTCTCTAAGACAACTCTAATTTCTCTAATAAAATAATTTAAGTTAGAATTATTTTTTAAAATTTATTTTATGAATATGAGTACACTGTAGCTGTCTTCAGACACACCAGAAGAGGGCATCGGATCCCATTACAGATGGTTGTGAGCTACCATGTGGTTGCTGGGAATTGAACTCAGGACCTTTGGAAGAGCAGTCAGTGCTCTAACCACTGAGCCATCTCTCCAGCCCAAGTTAGAATTTTTTTGATTCACCTTTTATTTTGTTAACTTTTACATTCCCTACATTATTGTTTCCCTTCAGTTCTGTAGTATACTACCAGATTCTCAAATACACAGCACATATTCTTAGAAGGAGTTTCATGGTCACAGTTTCCTGGTAATCAAACATTATAGTTAAAATGAAGTGTCTCTTTCCTTCTGATTAACACATGATTGTGCATTTTACAAATTTAGTGTGATACTCAAAAATGCATACATTATATAAGGGTCAGATTAAGAAAATTGTTATGTCCATCAACTCTCAGTGTTGGGGATATTATGCCTCTTGGTTTGAAGTACATGCTGATTTGGTCAACAACAGTTAACTGTGCTGTTCTGGAGATCACAAACTGTTCCTTCACTGGGTTCATTCCTCAGACCGTGTTCCCAGCCTCTCCTGGAGTAACTGAGCAAACTCTAGAGCAGGCACAGTTATGTGAGGAGCCAAGGTAGCAAGTATAGCATACATGTCATAGAGCCTTATGAAGTTACAAGTAGAAAAGATTTCCATTTTTTAAGTGGTATCTCATTTAAGTGTAGACTCAAATGAAGTTCCTTACAAAGGCAGTGTGGTTGATTGTACCAGCCACGCCTTTCTCCGTCCTGCTGTGAGGCCAAGCAGATACCGTAAGAGCTGATACATCACTTGTATAATTGTAGCCGGTACACAGTACTCTGAATGTACTTTTCTCTTTGCATTTCACCTTGGCTTTGGTACTACTCAGTCTCAATTACTATTTTCTTTGCATCCTTCTCGTTAGCTACTGTTGCTTAAAAAGGTTACCTATTTAGTAGTAGATTTCAGTGAGAAGCTTGAGCTCAGACTGTTCTGTTTCTCAAAACTATTTCCATTTTTGCACAGAAAACAGCAGACCATGCATGGGAATGAGTTTATTACTGCTTCTGAGTCATTTTCAGCAGCTTTCAGTTAACTTGGCAGTGTCTAGAAGAAAGGCGGCTGCTTTCAACTCATCTCCCGGCTTTGGGTCAAGCTCTGTGAGCATCAGTCAGTGTCAGTTCTTCTCTGGGTCATCTGAAAAGGTTTCTTGCTTTCTGTGGTCCAAGTCCCCAGCTAACCTTTTCTCTGATGAAGTGCATGCTTTAGGTAATATCTGCTCATTTAAAACATTTTCCTTTACTACCTGTCCCTTATTACTCTACATGCTAGCCCAATTAACAGGAATTTACTGTTTGTTTGTTTTTTTTCCTGTTAATGTTTTATTTAGTGGGAGAGGGACAGCAGTCTGTAGAGGTCAGAAGACAGCTTAGAGGTGTTTGTTCTCCCACAGTGTCAGGTTTGGTGGCAAATGCCTTAACTTCAAAATTATCTCTCCAGCCCAATTTCCAAAATTTGTTTTTGGGGTGGGGTGGGGATTATGGTTTCAGAGACTGGGTTTCTCTCTGTGTGTGGTCCCGGCTCTCCTGGAACTCACTTTGTAGCCCAAGCTGGCCTTAGACTCAGAGAGATCTACCTGCCTCGGCCCGGAGTGCTGGGGTTAGAGGTGTGTGTGGCACACCTTTACTAAGTATGCCCCCATTCAGCCAAGTGTGTGTGACTCACACCCCATGGTGTCATGTGTGCAAGGACAGCTGTCAGTGCAGCACTTGGTGTTCTGTCCCTCTGTGAGTTGTTTGTGATTTCCTCATTTCTCCAGCTGAGCTCTGTGATGTGACTTTGGGTTACAATGTGGAAATGATGGGCATGCCTGAAGGGCGCCTTCTCATGCCTTACTGCCTGCTCTGGTCTGCCTGACTATGCTGATTTCCCTGCTGATTTTCCTCTGTCAGTAAGGAGGAGCCCTCTTACTTAATACCATGTTCTCTGAGAAGTCTTTGTCTTCTCAAGACTGACCCTACACTCTGCATTGTAGTGAATGATAACTGCCGTAATTGTTATAATAGATCACAGAGTTTTTGAGAACCATGTCCTTTGGCATAGGAGAATTTCCAAACCCTTAACCTGTTTTGAAAAATGTTAGAAAAATTAGCTTACTTCTGGTAATAAAGTTTTTATTTTTTCAGTGCTGAAAATTGACCCTAGGTTTTTATGCATGCTTGGCAAGGCTCTACCACTGGGCTGGATTCTCAGCTACCAGACTTCACTGAAAACGATCTTGATTTTAAGTTTTAAAAGAAAGTGAATAAGCTGCATAGTCATTCACAGCTCATTAAACTTACATATGGGAAGAAGTTGGTGGAGTTGTGTATTTAAGATTAGGTTGTCAAACTAATATTTTTATAATTGGAGTATAAATGGGAGAATAAAAACCACTCAGTGTGTTTTGAGATAAAAATTTTATTGTCAAAATGTTATGCATAATTTTTAAATGTATTTTTTACAGTCTTGAGTTTTGGTGTAGGCTTTAGAAATAGTACAGAATGGTATGCATCTGGTTCAGGGCTGAAAGACTTGGAAATGAGAAATGTTTTGTCTCCGTAACCCTGGCTCTGAAGGGTAGATCTCAGGAGTTGACTATCCATCTGTTGTATCCAATCAGTGATCCTTCAGTGAGAAACATTGTCTCAAAAAATAAGGTGGAGGGAGATGGACCTCTGGCTCCCACGGGTGCAGACCTGCACCCCACACCCTAAACATAACCTTGTTTCTGTTACCTGAAACCTTGCAGCTACAATACCAGCATAGAAGATAACGTTACAGTGAATGTGCATAGAGTGGGTGAGCTAAAAGTGCGGAATGAGGAAAAGAGAACATATGATCCAACTCAGATAGAATGGACTCTGCAGAATACGGTCAGTGAGACTTGGCTTCCTCCTTTTAAAGAAAAGTTGGGCTTGTGGTTTTTGTTTTCTTTTGGGTTTATTTTTTGTTTTTTTTATTCCATTTCTTGCACATTTAGAAAAGGAGTAAAAACAGTTTGAAAGGCTCTTTAAGTTTTGTCTCCACAAGAACCCCAGGTTTTAGGGTGCTGGTAGCTCTGTAAATGTGATTAGAAGTACAGATTCAAATTCTTTTATGAAGTTTATTTAATTCAGTGATGGCTCCAGGTATGGTGCTGTGCACCTGTCATTGTGCACTTGGAAGTGAGTTCTAGGTCTGACCTCCTCGATAGTAAGACCCTATTTTGAAAGAACACCCCTCTACCCATCTCCATACATACTCTCTCCCCTCGGTAAGCAATGCCTTCAAACTTAAAAAACAGCAAGGAAAATGAAATTAAGGCAGCTGAAGCATTATTGTTAGTGGTAGGAACTAGAAAGCCACTCAAAGCTATCTTCAGACAAGGAGTTTGAAAGGCTCAGGGAAGACAGCAGTGTTCGTTTGAGTGCATATTGCTGTTGATAAGGACCCAAGTTCAGTTCTCAGCATCCACATTGGGTGGAACATATCTGTAGTTCTCATTCCAGAGTATTCTGATATCTTTGATCTCATCAGGCACTTGTCCTCACGTGTACAGACACACTTAAGACAAAGGCTTGAGCTGGAGCAGCATATAGCGCCAGCTGCTTTTGCAGAGGACCCAGCTTTGGTTCCCAGCACCCACGTCAGGTTTAAGTCCAGTTCCAGGGGATTCTTGGCTCTCCTCTAGTTTCCATGGGTACTTGGAATGCATGTAGAGTACATACATACTTTTTTTTATTAACATGTTTAAAAACAGGTTGACTTGTAATTCTTTTCATTGTATATGACAATTGAATACTTAATGAGAATTAAGAAATGATATTTCAATACAGGTATATAGCTTACATAAGTCAGAAGGTTAAGTAAAGAACAGTGGGCAGTCTTTGACTAGCTGAGCACAGGAAATACTGTCCAGGTGTGCCTCACCTTTCGGGATTGGAGACTATATGTGCCCTTATACCTCTCTCTCTTTTCTCCTTGTACTCAAGTTTCTTCATTCTTCTCAATTTCCACTGTCCTAGGGTTTCATCTGCATACACTGCTGACTTGTGTTGTGTTTGTCATGGTGACAGCACTGCACCATTAGCAGCAGTAGGGACCTTAGCCCTATGTCTGTTTACAGTGTCGAGTGCTGCACTTAGTGATGAGGTAGTAGATTGGATCCCCCGGGTCAGGTGTCCTGCTGTCTGTAGGGAAAAAAGAAATAAATAACTAAGTGTAATACGCTAAACCTGTCCTTGGGGGTTGGAGAGATGGCTCAGAAGATAAAGCACTTGTGTAAGCAGGAGGCTAGAATTGGGATCCCATGAGGTCACAGGCACTGCCTATAATCCCAATGCTTGGAGCCAAGAAGGGACTCCCTAAAGCAAGTTGGCAGCTAGAGTAGCCCAGTCTGCAAGCTCTGGTTTCAAGCGAGGTCCTATTTTGATATATAAGGCAGGAAGTATTGAAGGAAGACACCCTGAGTCAGCTTCTGGCCTCCATATGTTTGCTTGACTGTATACTATAATATACCACATGCATAAAAGTAATGCCCTCATAGGCCAAAATCTCCTTTCAAATACCCCAGAGAATTAAAGATTGATGTTCAAACAAGAACTTAAATGCAGATGTTCACAATAGCACAAATCATGATAGCCAAAAGGTAGAAACAACCCAGACAGACAGAAGTCGTTGAATGTTATTACAATGGAATATTACATGGCCATAAAGAAAGGAGGAATAGCTGGAGAAATGACACAGCAATTGAGGGCACTTGCTGCTTTTGCAGACCCAGAATTGAATCCCAGCACCTACATGGCGCTCTAGTTCCAGGCCATCTGACACCCTCTTCTGGTCTCTGAGCACCAGTCACACACCATAAGGTGCACAGACACACATGCAAGCAAAACACTTGTATGTTCAACACCTCACCCCCCCCCCCCAAAAAAAAAACCTTTAAAAACAACTTTAAACATTCAAAAAGAGAGAGAAAAGTACAGTACTATGAATCTTGAAAGTAGTAAGCAGGACACAGCAGTTCATACAACTTAATTTATGGGTATTAGCTAGCACAGGCAAATTTAATGAGATTAAAGCAGATTGTTTGAAGGACAGGGCAGCAGGGCAGTGAGAGCTGAGTGTTGAAGTGTTTGGGAACCCGGGCCATGAGGGGTTAGTGTAAAGTCATGATGGAGTTGTGTAGTTAATTACCTGGTAAAGGGTAACTCATTTATATGTGTTCCTGTAAAAATGCCCAAGACGGTGTAGAAGATTGTGATCATATTTGAGATACTCTCCTGGGAAACAAGAAGAAAGAATTGTATTTTACTTATTTTGTGTGTGGAGTTTTACTCTGCTTATAAGTACAGTAGAATGGTTTACAGTAGGACATGTTGGGAGCATATCTCTTGTGATGGCAGTGCTTAGAGCAAAAATACAGACTTATTTTTAACAAAAGCCAATCATTGGTGAATTTTTTCCCTAAATAGGGGAAATTTTTAAAGATAATTTGTTGAGATAGGCTTTATATATGTGTTGAAATAGCCAACTAACAGGAGGATTCCATGAGCTGGTGTCCCGCAGTCTTGAAAGCAACTTAGGTTGTCTTTAGCCGAATCAGGTGATATACTAAAATATCTGAAATATGATTTTTATTCTTTTAGGTAGGACACCAAAATGGTCTTAGGAATTACAGACTGGGGAGTGTTCTTTATTGTAAAGGTGTTATAATTTTAGTAATGTTAAAAAACAAACACAGGATGTTTAGAAGAAAAATGAGTATTTGGGAGAGTGAAAACCAATCTATGACTTCTGCAAGGGTAGTGAGGGAACTGTGACCAGTTCATGCGAATTTCCACCCTGGAGAGAGCCCTGCCCCTCAGTGAAACCCCCAGAATCCTTAGGTGTTATGTTAGTAGCTTAAAAGGGACTTTTGCAAGCATAGTTTTCAGTTTGCAGATTAGTTAGGAATGCACTGTCGAGTTCCCGAATGCCCTGCATCTCTGTTTAAGATGTTAGAATGGACCATTTGTTACAATTTTGAACTGATGATACATTGTTAGTGATGTGTATTCTTTTTTAGGAGTGCCCTAATTTTTGGGCCCAATTTTTATTCCCAGATATATGGGAATACTAAAGAATAGTGTTGGTAATCTCTAAAGCACAAATTTATTTAGCAGAAATTTTTATTACTCTGTATTTTGAATAAAACCTATTATATAGCTTTGTAAAAATTAATTTAGCATTTTATTTATTCCCCTATATTTTATAAAAACTTACATATTTTTCTCCCTAGATTAAAATATGACAACTTTTATTTCATGATGTTGGAATCATAAGGATTTTCCTTTCATGTTTCACACTTAGGCTCCGAGTTGTATCTTATTATTAGAAAACGTTTTAACAATGTAACAAATCTATACCCATTTGCGGTGATGGGGATGAACCAAGGGTCATCTGAGTGGCTCCCAGCTTAGTGCTTATCCTTAAAGTGGCAACTTCTGTGTGGCTCTAACGGTCCATGATTGTTTGGGAGTGGCGGCTGTTACTTTGTTCCATTTGCCTAACAGTTTTCTCTTAGCGTGCAGTGTGCAGTTCCTTTCACAACATTGTATGTGGCCTAGCAAATTCATTCCAGAAATTGCAGTGGATAAATGGAGGTATGATTAAGCCTTATTTGATGACCACAGGTTTGAAAACAGTCTGCCTCCCTCCAGAGATGCTGATCTATCACCAGACCAGCCTTGAATTTGCCCTGTAGCCTGGGCTATCCTCAGACTTGGACCTTCCTTCTGCAGAGTACTGTTACCTACTGGTGTCATTTATAACTAGGTGGAAGGGCTTAGTTAGAGGCGTACAAGACATAATTTGCTGTTAGAGCATCTTGTAGAACTGCGCTAGAAAATGTGTCATAGAGTTGATAGTCAGTTACCCTTAGGAACTTCAGAACTGTTTTATATTTTGACATTCTGACTGAGGGTCTTTGAAAATTTCAAGGTAATTAAGTGGATCCTAAGGTCTACTGGAAAAGATCCTAGTTGTTTTGTTTTCCTCTATTTCCTTTTGCCTTTTGAGGCAGGATCTTACCCTGTGGCCCAGGTTGGCCTCCAAATCATGGTCTCTGCCTTCCAACTGCTACAGTGTCTTTAAACACGCTTGCTGCTTAACAGTGTTTTTATTACCTTTATTTATTTGCATGTGTCTGCACGTTTGTGGCCGTATTGACCTTGAGGTATGTCGGAAGTCGACCTGTGGAGTTAGCTTCTCCCCGTCTACCATGTGGGCCCAGGGGAAAGTGTGGTGTCAGGCAACTTTCCCGAATCATTCCTTCAACCCCCGCCATTGCAGTGTGGAGGGCGGTGAGCTTTAGCTCTTCTGGTTCTAATACACTCAAGGTACCTACTGTGTTCTGTGAGACCAAGTGTTGGCAAGCCTGTTGTGTGGTTAGGATTTGAAAGTACAGTTGAGCAAGTCAAAACAGCCTTCTTTTTCCAAGACCAGTCAGCTTTCTGGGAATGAAAGAGTTATCGTGTGTTTAATGGTCACAAAGTAGCTAACTGTCTTAATAATTTACTGTAGGCAAAACGTGTTAACGGTGACTCATGGAGCTGATGAGATCTTCAGGGCTTTAGGTAATTGGTAGAGGAGCACACTAGCAACGGTTGTTGAGAGATTTGTTTATTTTTGTTTTGTCTTTTAGCATATATAAAGTAAGAGGAAAAGGAAACAATGTCTTCTTTAAGATATTATCTTGTATTTTATGTATATTGGGTGTTTTGCCCACATCTCTGGTGCTTGCAGAGGCCACAAGAGAGGGTCAGATTCCTTGGAGCTTAGTTACAGATAGTTGTGAGCCACCATGTATTTGGTCCTGGGAGTCCAACCCAGGTCCACTGCAAGAGGAACAAGTGCTCTAAACTGCTGATCCCATCTCTCCAGCCTCTCAAACTTAGCTGTAATTATAATATACATACATACATTACATACATACATACATACATACATACATATGCATGTATATGCTGTCTTGCAGTCTTTAATTGCAATATGACAGAGAGAAGTTCTTTTCTCTGTTGGGTTCTAAGTGCTGCTTGCATGTAGTTGGATGTACGTTTCTCTTTCTAAATTAGAGGGGTTAAACGATAATTTTTTTTTAATAAGTCGTATGTATCTTTAGCCTGCATTTTGATTCTCTTCAGCTTCAGCACAGATTCATAGCCCCTTGAATTTCAGCATCTTGAATTTTGTGGTTGTGATTGGTTTTCAAGTGACCACCTTGGTGTATGCGAGCGACTCTTCTGCCTTCAGATGCTTTCTACTGAGTTTGGTTTACTGAGCTTTTCACCTACCAGATCTTCTCCCTGCTAGTCTCTCATTTCCTGGATTTCTCATTCTTTTATCATTTATAAGTCATTTATCTCATATTAAATTTTGCAGTTGACATTTTAGCATCCTTTTAATTCAGTTATTGAATAGTTGTGGATTTGGAAGAAGAATAATTTTGCTTTGTTTTTCCATATTTCTTGTGGTTTTAAGTAGGAAGTATGCCCCTGCATACTTTTCCTGAGGATTTAGTCAGTACCTGTGGATGCTTAGGAAGGAAAAAACCAAAACCCCAAAACAAAATAGCAACAGCAGCAGCAGCACAAGCCAGGCATAGCTACAGTGAAAATCAGTTACAAACAGTGCTGACACTTAAATAATTATAGAAAAGCAAGGGCAAGCATAATGTAGATACTCAAGTGTAAACTTTATGGAAGGAAAAATGATGGAATAAAGAAGGAAACAGAGAAAGGGAAGAAAAAGTAGAGGGAAGAAAAATGGTGAATTTCCAGGAGGAAAAAATTGGTCGAAATCCAGTTAGAAAATCAAATGTAAACAAATGTAGATAAAACAGGAATTTTAAAAACAATCTTTACTGAAGGCAGTGGTCAGAATACGGATCTCACTGTGGTGAGCACATCTGCAGTCATAGAGCGGGAGGAGCAGCTTCCTCTGGACTCCCTGATGTCCCTGCCTTTACTGCAGCTGTGCTCCTCACCTGCACTCACCCTCCTCCACCACACCTGGGAGGGAGCACAGAGACCAGGATTGACCCAGGACTTTCCTCCTGACAATTACTATTTTGAAGAATTAGACCAGCATTCTTGGCAGAATGTCTTAAAGCTAGATTTTTTTAAAAAAGGTTTCCACATTTTTATTTTTTTAAGATTAAAAAATGTCCAAGTGAGCTCTTAAGACTTTTCTTCACTATAGAAATGGAAACCTGGCCCCTGGCAAAAGATGGATGTGCACTGAAAAGTAAAAATTTCCTCCTCCCGTTTCTCTTTCTCCCTCCTCTGCTGACGGCTGTACATGCAAGTACTGCCTAGAAGATGGACGAGAGAGTCTGTTAGACACAGTAAATGTCCGTGTTCATAAAATCAGTAAAACTTGACCAAGAATGTAGTGAAAATAACGTAGGTGTTGGTGCTGTGTCAAATGCCATCTCCTAGCCTGAATGCTAAATGTTTGCACACCAAGGTCATAAGTAAAGGGGATGGGAGAGCTCTATGGATACGCTCACTGCTCGCTGCATCGTCGGGGCCAGGCAGACAGCTCTTACGAGCTCAGTGCTCACACCAGTGTCCTGTTGGAAAGTTACCACTTCACATCACACAGAAAGCACGGCTAGCTTCCCAAGCATTATTACTGGATTTGGATTTTTTTTTTCTTTTTTTCTTTTCTTTCTTTTTTTTTTTTCTTTTTCTTTTTTTCAGAGCTGGAAACCGAACCCAGGGCCTTGTGCTTGCTAGGCAAGCACTCTACCACTGAGCTAAATCCCCAACCTCTGGATTTGGATTTTTAAAAAATACTTGGATGAACATCTGTGGAGAGTTGATACTATTCTAACATCTATTTGAGACAGAGGGGTTTTTTTGTTGTTGTTTGTTTTTTTGTAGTATGCCTTGAATAATGAAAGACACCTATTTTAAGTTTATGAAATTTAAAATATACAAAACAAATGTTAGGCCTTTTGTTGTGCTATTTTCAGACACAGTGCTCTTAGATTTCTCCTTCTGTTTTAGCCCCTGAATTATACTTAGGTACAATCTATCAGAAGTGGCCTTTTTTGCTGCCTCTTACATGGTTGTCTCTCAGTTGTTGGACTTAAGATATATGCTACAGAACTCAGCTTTCTTTCCTTTAAGAAATTTGGAGAATTTCAAACAAAAGAGTAGGTGACCACTGTGACAGATCCTCAGCTACAAGCCTTCTTTCATCTTCAGGACGATGGCCAGTGCTCATGACTGTTTCTTTCTCCCATTATTTTAACTCCTGTGTTAATCCTAATTTCCACACCTATTGTATTTTGACAATTTCTAGAGCTTTCGAGAGTGCCTTGTTTTCTTAGCAGTCAGTGGTTGTATTAATGAACAACTGAGTCTTACCTTGGATTCATTGGTGAACCCTTCTTGTTCAGTTTGTTTCTTAATGTGGAGCATGTGTCCAGTTTTTAACAGTTCTTTTCATTATCTACCCAGGGATAGACTGTCAGAATCTCTGACTAATCTGGGAAATAACTTAAGTTGGGGTAGAGACTTGGAACTCACTGTTCTTGTACAGATTTTCCTTACTTCATTATAGACCTCACGTGTTTACCTTGTGCCTTATGTCATTTTGCCAGAGTTAAGCAAACTTAGAGTTGAAAAGTTATGCTTTCAGTGCTTTCCACTCCAGACAGCATCTCTTGTGTCCTACATGGGCCTCAAATTGACTATGTACATAACCCATACAGTTTTATATTAATATTCAACATGTCATCAACTTTAGTTTACAAAGACTTGAAAAATAATAAGATGGTTAAGCACCACCGTGGAGGTGAGTCTTGTAGGAACATTGTTTTACCTTAGATATTTCTGCTGCTTTTCTGGCTTCTAACTTACAAGACTTACTTTACTTCTGATTGGGCAAAACATCAGACAGTTATTTAGTCAATAAATTGATTGAGAATCTATATGCTAGGAAGTGTGATAACTTGACTTTTAAAAAAAGCAAACAAACCAGATGTATTTTCCATAATGAAGTTGTAGTTGTGGTCGATTGAGAAACAATGTATTTGGACCATAAGGAAAACTGCTGCTCTGCTGATACTTGAAGGACACAGCTCATATTGTGCATTGGATTTACAGTGACTTTTAAATTACTGCTGTGAGAAGCATGTGAGCATTCAAGGCTTGGGGTCCCACATTTCTGTGTATTTGTATGTGAAACCAGGCGTCCGAGACTCAGGACAGTGTTGCCCAAGAGACACTGAGTGAGAATGAGCTCATGAGTGTTTCTCTCCTGTAGTGAGATTCCAGGATGTTGACAAATAGGTGGATTTACGTGGATGAAACTGTAGCTGCTGTCTAAAGCTAGTAGGGAAATAACACCTCCAGCTTTTCTCTGAACTGAACATTTGCCCTTATCGTGAGTGCTGGGAAAATACTGAGGTTTGTGGTAGAAAGTGAAATCTCAGATGTGGGTGAAGTAGGTTACAGAACAGTTGAGAACTGTGTGACCTACCTCATCATACTGTGAATCCCGTCCTGTGGTGTTGGGAAGAAAGTGTACCTTAGGTGTTCTGTTCTCACATTAGTATAACCAGAAAGTAGGCTTTGATGACTCCTCTCCTTGTGTGAAATTATGGAATTTTAGTTCTTTTATTAGGAAGTTTCTTAAAGTTTTGGTTGCTGAAACATCAAAATGTTTCTTGTTTTCTGAACTTGTTCAAGGTTCGAGAATTAGAAGCTTTAAGATGGGGAAAAAGGCTTTGATTTCTCTAACTAATGTTTTCTGACTAGGTACTTCGTAACTCAGGAAGACCTCATTTATTCCCAGTAATATGTTTTACTAAACTCTCTCAGGTAACTTTAAAAAGACTGTGTGACTTAATACATAGTAGATGATGACTTGAACTAAGTTTTTATTGTTGTTAGTAGAAAACGTTAAGTGAGAGACCTCTCTTTGTCTCTAGTTATCAGAGACTTCTGCAGACCATTGCTGTACTTGAGGCTCAGCGTTCTCAAGCAGTGCAAGACCTGGAAAGTTTAGGCAAACACCAGAGAGAAGCACTAAAAAATCCTATTGGATTTGTGGAGAAACTTCAGAAGAAGGTACAAAAAGAATGTACTTTGGTATTTTTGAAGATTATGGCATATTTGGTAATTTAAGATAATTATGCTTTTAAGAAATGAGTTTATGCCTTAAGAATATTTAATTCCACAGCCTGAGTCAGGTTAGCCATGTTACTGAAGGCAGTGTTGTGTCGTTCTCCCCATGGAATGAGTGCACAGTGGAAACTGCCCAGACAGACAGAGCCAGGCTTTCGTTGGCTTCCTTTGTGTCTGTTCACCGCCCTCTCACCTCCGAGGTCTGCTGAGAGGATTTATTAACTATTAACTGCTTTTGTCTCGGGTGCACTTGCCACTACTGTGTAAAAAAGCAAATGTTTATAGGGACAACACAAAAATTTATTTTAAACATATTTAAGGTTATGATAACCAAGAGAAATTATGAATTTAATTTTGTAAAAAGCTTTGTTTTCTTAGTGTGAAACAGTTTTCTCTCTTCTTTTGAAACTTTAATGTTTAACAGCGAGCCATTTTAAGTACATCAAAGTAGGAGCCCCCATTTGATCAGTAAACAAACACAAGGACAATGTCTGGGGGAGGGCGTGTTGTTCTCTGGTACTGGGCTGGAACCAGGCCTTGTAGATAAGTAGTGCTTTGCTACCACTGAGCCTGGCTCAGTGCATTTGAAAGGCTGAGTGTCAGCACTTCTGTGTGCAAGGTAACTGAGAGATGTCATTTGGTTAATCAACACAGTGTTCTTTCCCTGATTTCAGAAAACACTGCACTTCATAATACATACAACATCTGTATATTGGCTTGTTAAAAACCGGCTTTCAGAGCTGTATTGTACCTTCCCTGTTAAAATAGGGTTCCCCTTGGAACAGTGTGGTGGTACAAATTTAGAATCCTCTCACTTGCCAGGAAGAACAGGAGTTGAAGGTCACCCTCACTTAGTAATTGATCAGATTTGAAGTCATCCTAGACTGTGAGAGACATGTTCAAGAGACAAGACAACGCAGCTCTAAATAGCAGAAACATAAACCCAACAGTGAATAAGTGGGGACCCAACTCTGTCTTTTTTATTATTAAACAGCTTGAACACAAAAATGTTCTTAAAGGGTTGGGGATTTAGCTCAGTGGTTAAGGCCCTGGGTTCGGTCCCCTGCTCCAAAAAAAAAGAAGTTCTTAAAATGGTAAGTTTTGGCAGGTTAAATTAAAACTGATAGAGAAATAAATAATACTGTATTAACTATAATCTTGTTTTATTTGTGTTCTGGTAAGCAAAAACCTGCTTTTAGGCATAGTTACTAGATTTATATGCAGTTAGCTATTTGCTTGGTTTTCTTTTGTAGGTTTAATTTAGAAATCTTTTAAATTCAGAGAGAAATGTGTTACACAAAGATAAACAGGTGTGTATTAAAATCACATACTCAGTGAAGATGCAAGAGTATGTTGCTTTTCTTCGGCCTAGATTTAATTTACCAGTTTTATTTTTAAGATGTCATAATTTGGAGCGAGGGATGTCACTGTGGTATAGCATTTGCATGTTTTGTACAAGGCCCCAAGTTTGATCCCCAGCACTGCAAGATAGAAACAGTTGTCATGATTATTATGTGGCAGGGGTGAGTAGGCCACAGCCTTGCGGCGAATGTCAAATCCTGTGTGTTTCATCATCTGTTGGATCCAGCACACTGGCCCTGCTTGTTCTCGGAGCTCACGGGTGTTGGCTGTGGTGTTTATGTGTAAATTGCTATGGATGCAGTAAGTACCTCTGTATAGTGCAGTGTCAATACGCCGTGTTAGCGCCCATGAGTAGTGCTTACAATGTGCCTATTGCATTGAATTTACCTGTTATCTCCTGAGCTAAGTGTACATTGTCACTCTGGTATTTTTATTTTGTTTTGTCTTTTTCTGCCCCAGGCTGATATAGGGCTTCCATATCCACAGAGAGTTGTGCAGTTGCCGGAGATCGTGTGGGACCAGTACACCAGTAGCCTTGGCAACTTTGAAAGGGAGTTTAAACATCGCAAAAGACACACTAGGAGAGTTAAGTTAGTTTTTGATAAAGGTAAGAACCTATGTGATAAGAGTTTAATGAGGAAAATGTCTTGCAGCATCCTGACTGAATAATCCGTGTATGATTTTATTTTTAGTAGGGTTGCCTGCTAGACCAAAAAGTCCTTTAGATCCTAAGAAGGATGGAGACTCCCTTTCATATTCCATGTTGCCTTTGAGTGATGGCCCAGAAGGTTCGCATCATCGTCCTCAGGTAAGCAGTACCTGACTACCTGAGTGCCATGACGTGGAGCGCTTTGCTGATTTGTGTTCTTAACAAACAGTGAGAACACGAACCTTCAAGTTAAGAGGAATCTGCTTCCACTTTCTGTTGTTTATGCCCCAGTTTTCAAGTTGCAGGCTCTTATAAGATGTAACTTGTGTTGGTCACATTTGGGTTTTAAGGAATTTAAACGGGCATTGTGGGTGCTGTTCCTAGTCCCTCTGTACTGCAGAGTGTCACCAGGATTTCCAGTGTGGCCTTTTCTCAGTTGGACTGTTTTCAATTTTGATCCCATATTTCCCGTTTCTAGAGAGGAGTTATAAGAATATGAGAAAAAAAATCAGTAAATAGGTGATGTGTATTTTAAAAAATATGCAAAGATATTTTGAAAATTCTAAGACATGTCTTGTGTGCTCTTTGACTATACCCTTGATATTTTCCATTTATCTAAAACCTTTTTTATATGCAGATGATCAGAGGTCGTCTGTGTGATGACAGCAAACCTGAGACCTTCAACCAGCTGTGGACTGTTGAAGAGCAGGTGACACGTGCACACTTGTTAGCGTCTTTGGGTTAGAAGGAGGTGTAGACTGTTATAGTAGACTTAGCACTACCAGGCAAGCGTTAACTATTGTGTTTAATTCTTTAAATTACAAGCTCAAAATATTTAGATGTACTTGTATACACCTTTTTGCATATTTTATGAATTTTGGATTTTGAAGACATACAAACAGAATTCTTAAAGAAAAAGAAGCTGGGTTTGAGAAGGAGGCTAGATGTGGGTGGATACTCTTAAAAGCAGCTGTGAGAAAGCAAAGCTGCAGGACAAGCAAGGCTGTTTCCAGTTGCATTTCAATTTCTGCTGTGGGGGCTGAGAAGTTAAACTGCGTTAGGGTCACCTGTGCTGGAGTCTGGTTCCCTTCAGTGGGATTGAGGGTGTATAAAAAGGCTCGGGGAAGCTTCATTTTATGTATAGATGGTTGTCTGTCTTAAGGTTTTAATATTCACTCAGGTGCCTGGATGACAGATCACACAAAAGAGGAAGAGTCCCTTATTCTAAATCCAGTGAATTTGCATGTTTTCTGTTAAAGCTGAAGGGAGCCATATTCCAGCAAGAAAGGATAGTTGAGAAGCTGTGCTTACTGAGATGGATACAGCCCCAGTACACCTTCCTGGCTTTTGTGCTGCTTTGTCATGGAGGTGACTGGAAGAGCCTCTATACGGGTGTCTCCTCTAATCTCACTCTGTGCCCGTGGCATCTTACGTTCCTAAGTGGACTGTTTTCTACCTGAGAATCTCTACTAATGTGATATGACGTCCAGATTGGAAAGCACCTGCTGTGCTCTGAGTGAACCGTGAATGTATCTAGTCAGAACTCCAGGATCTTAAATGGAATCCTTTATTCCCTTAAAATTTGGTTTTGGGTTTGGTACAGAAAAAACTTGAACAGCTACTCCTGAAGTACCCTCCTGAAGAAGTAGAATCTCGGCGGTGGCAGAAGATTGCTGATGAACTGGGCAACCGGACAGCCAAACAGGTGATGGGGATTGCTGCAGACTGAGTGGCAGATGGTTTCCGGTGGGCAGTTCTGCAGCCACACCAGCACAACTGATAACCATTGCTAGCTTTGGTGTACGGTAGTTTTAAATTGATTAGTACTGCTATTTTTGATAAGAAAGCAGAAAGTTGATAGCAGAAATAGCATAAATAACACTTCTTTGTGTCAATGTAAAACATTTAATATATGTATGTGTATGTATACATATGTATGTACCTTTGTGTGTGTGTGTGTGTGTGTGTGTGTGTGTATGTATGCTCATGCATGCATTGGACCTTGCATCTCCTGAGTGCTTAGTGAATGTGCTGACAGTCCTCTTTGTTAGACTGTGCTGTTGGATTTTGAGGCATCTCATTAATACCATCCCTGATTGTCTTTCTGAGAATGGACACTGTAGTGTCCTTCATCATGCCCGTCTATCTGTGTCACTGACAGAGAGGGCCGCTGTAGTGTCCTTCATCAGCCCGTCTATCTGTGTCACTGACAGAGAGGGCCGCATATGTGCTCCTCAGTGCTCACCAGTGGAATGATTGTTTAGCTTTGGAATCAAAAAAACTTATTACTTGAATTGGTTTTGTCTAGGTTTTTACTTATAAATGTCTTTGATGACAATTTAAAAGTTTACTTCTTGATTTAGTTGTTAGCACTTAAAACTTCTCAAATATCACATTATTTCATTATGTTGAAAGAGCTGTCATGTTTCTTTAGGTTGCCAGTCGTGTACAGAAGTATTTCATAAAGCTAACTAAAGCCGGCATACCAGTTCCAGGCAGAACACCTAACTTATATATATACTCCAGGAAGGTAAGGAGTATAGACAGGAGCAAACCTCAGGGAGGATCTCTGGGTTCGGAACTGCTGTGTGGGTGTGTGTCAATGAAGTGCGCTCCTCTTCATTTTGACATTTCGCTGTGTAGAGTATAAATGCAGACTAAGACTCCATTGTTGCTGCTTAGAAGAATACACTGAGTTTTAAGAGTTCTTCATTGAGGGGTTGGGGATTTGGCTCAGTGGTAGAGCGCTTGCCTAGCGAGTGCTAGGCCCTGGGTTCGGTCCCCAGCTCCAAAAAAAAAAAAAAAAAAGAGTTCTTCATTGTTTTCTTGGGAGTAATTATGAATGAGTACTACTCCAAGCCTTTTTATACTATGATTCTGTGTTGGGAATGTCTTAGTGATGTTAGCCTTCAAATGTAGGCCTGATTTCTCTGTGCTCTGTTGCGCAGACTGGAAATGTTACTGAGATGTTGAGCCCTCAGTGCAGTTGTAAGTAGTGTTCTCTCCCTGCCACTTCACAGTGAGAATACTGACAGGTGGCTGTTATGTCAGAAGCACACAGTGTTCTCAAACCTTTTTAATAGAAAGGCACAGTAGGCCATAATAACATACGTAAATTGTAAACTACTAAGCTGAGAACCATTGATTTTAGAGACAGAATCTCACTGTGTAGTTGGCCTAGAACTCGCTGTGTGGGTCAGGATTTGTGGTGGTCCTCCTGCCTCTGCTGGGAAGCAAGTACTAGGATTGTGGCTGAGTGCTAGTGTGCTGCTGGTTTCATAACTAGTGCCAGGCAGCCTTTTGCCCCCTCCCCCATTGCTTCAAAGTTCTAGGGAGGAAATGAGGGCCTTTAGCATTCAAGGTAAAGGGTCCACAGGAAGTCACCAACATGATAAGTCCTTATGACATCTCCTTCCTTACACCACTTTCAAATGTTACTCGGTAATGCTAGTTTATAGAATTCTACATTAAGAAGATTGTTTAAATAGTTCACGTCTTAGAATTTTTTTTAAAGATTTATTTTATTGTTTGAATTATGTCTATGTGGGCATGTGTATGTGAGTGGTGGTTCAACAGAGGCCTGTGGCATTGATTTTGGTTTTCTGTTTTGTTTGTTTTTTTTCTCCAGTTTTTCAAGACAGGTTTTTTTCTGTGTGGCTTTCCTGGAACTCATTCTATACACCAGGCTATCCTCACACTCTCTTGTGCAGGGATTAAAGGTGTGGACCACCACTGCCTGGTGTTTTAAGTTTGTGTTTTATGTACCAATGAACTATAGAGACTTTACAGCCTTGGATTACAGGAACCTCGTACACAGGCTCGTGACAGTTCAGCCTGTCAGCTTACACCTGTCATGGTTCTTACTTCATCCTCATCTTCAGGGCCCCTCCCTCTTCTCCTTTCTCTCTTCCCTCTTTTTTCTGTGCTGTGGTTCGAACCCAGGACTTAATTGATGCTGAGCAAATGTTTGGCTATTGAGCTATATCCTCAACCCCTTAATAATTTTTCTAAATTAATTGTATTAATGTGTTGTTTTACACCTTGCATTATTACAACCAAGAGTTAATAAAGACCAAAAAGGAATAGTACTAGCAAAGTCTAAATTTGGTCCATTGTGTGTGTAGTCTCTTGTAAGTTAGTAGACATTGTGGCTGTTAAGGTCTAGAATACCACACTCATAATGGCTCTGGGCCATGGTGAGATCTGTCCAGTGGTTCTGTTCGTGTCCGTGGTATGTACTGGCATGAGTGGTATCTGCATTAGCCGCTGGTATGAGAGCTGTGCCACCACATAGCTCTAATCCACTTCTACCACTGCCTCACTATGAAGCTCCCCTCCTCCTGCCCATGCTTGTCTGTCTCCCAGTGAACGGTGATGGCTGCTTTGCTTTGGAGGAATGTCACAAGGATGAAGTGATAATGCCATAAAGCACGTGGTCGCTCAGTGCTAGGTGATTGTTTTATAGACTCAGATAGTGTGGAAACCTCTCTCTCTCTCTCTCTCTCTCTCTCTCTCTCTCTCTCTCTCTCTCTCTGAGTAGTTATTTGACTGGCTTCAATCATTTTATCTTCTTTGATTTTCTGTGTAAGTTGATCATAAGAGTCTGTGCAGCCAGCATTGAGTACTGTAACTGGTAGGGTGTGTATGGTTTTGATTCTATTAATGATTTCTCACTCTCTCACTAAAACAATTGTTTTCTCCTGTAGTCCTCAACGAGCAGGCGACAGCACCCCCTTAATAAGCACCTCTTTAAACCCTCCACTTTCATGACTTCACATGAGCCACCAGTGTACATGGATGAAGATGATGAGCGGTCCTGTCCCCATAGCCACATGAGCACTGCTGTCGAGGAGGCCTCAGTAAGTTACTCCCTGTTTTATACAGCTGACTGTACAATAGGAAATAAATGATTTTCTGATTATCCCTGCTGACATGTCGTCCCCTTTAAGAGTTAATATGCTTTTAGTTTTTTTTTTTGTTTGTTTGTTTGTTTGGTTTTTTTTTTGAAGATTCAGCATAGGTGTAAGAAGAGTAGCCCAGTGAACCTGTATTCTGTCTCTGAGCTTCTGTAATTGTCACTGGGCAGTATTTGGTTTACACATCATCCCACCCAGGTCCACTTCAGCTTAATTTGGAGGGAGTTCCAGACACTAAATTGAGGTTTCTGAGAAGGTAACTTTTCCTGTAGTGGAATATTTGCTTGCCCCAGTAGGATGTGTGTACACGTACTCGCTCAGGGCCCTGTACATGCTAATAAGCACTCTACCAGCTAAGCTCTACTCACAAACTTGGCTATTTATTACTTGTTTGTTTGGATCCAAAGAAAGGCAGTAAAGGGGGGGGGAGTGTTAAAACCCTCCTTTCCTTTTTTTTCCCCATGCTGGGTTTGTCCACAGAGTTGCCACAGTGTGGGTTGTATGGACTGAGTCCTTTGTGTCATTAACTTGTTCTTCTGCTCTCAGTTTTCTGTAAAGTGGTTGATTGCTTGCTTGAAGAATATACACTCATACTCTGATTGCATAGAATCAAAGCAGGAGATTTAATGATAGTTAGCAAGGAAAGATACTTCTTTCTTTTAGATAACTATGTAGTGAGTGTAAAGTTGTTTCCCTTTAAATTTTCCTCTGGAAATGCTCATACCTCATCTTTAAAGTACAGCTTCTGTGTGTGGTTTTGTACTTTGTGATTGTTAGAATGATTCATTTGAAGAAATATTTACCTAAACATGTAACGGGCTGTGCTAGGAGTTTGATAAGGAGTTCTTCTAAATCCTTATCAAAATTAGGCTTCTTTATTGATCACATAAATTAGTATTTGTTAAAGTCCTTCAAAGGAATAAAAGGAGCCTTCATAGAGATTTAAGAGGTACTTAGTTTAGATAGGAAGTTTAAGAGGAAGACCGGAGAAAAGTGTCAGTGAAGATGGTATTTAAAGACTGATTAAAAAGTAGCCATGTGAGTCACAGCTAAGGTCACTTCCATTGATTCTTGAGTGCCTCCCTTATGCCAGGTCTCTGTCTTGTCCTAGAGACCACCCCATCCTCCTCCCCATGCTCCCTTTCTCCAGTTCCCTCCTTTATTTGCTGCTTATATAACCATTGTATTCCTCCTTCTAAGTGAGATTCAAGCTTCTTCGCTTGGGCTTTTCTTCTTGTTTAGCTTCTGTGGGTCTGTGGAATATAGCATGGTACCTGTACTTTATGGCTAACATCCACTTATAAGTGAGTACATACCATGCATGTCCTTTTCAGTCTGGGTTACCTCACTCAGGATGATATTCTCAAGTTCCATCCATTTGCCTGCAAAACTCATGACGTCTTTGTTTTTAATAGTTGAATAGTATCCCACTGTGTAGATGCACCACCTTTTCTTCATCCATTCTTCAGTTGAGGAACATCTAGGTTGTTTCCAGCTTCTGGCTATTGTAGACTCTTGGGGCTCTCAGTCTGAACTATCAACCAAAGAACATACACAGGCCAGACCCAGACCTCCTCGCACATATGTGGAAGATGTACAGCTCAGTCTTCACATGGGTCCCAAATGGCAGGGGTGGGGGCTATCCCACAGTTGTTTCCTGTCTGTGGGATATGTTCTTCTAGCTGGGCTGACTTGTCTGGCCTCATTGGGAGAGGAAGCGCCTAGCTCCACTGAGTCTTGAGGGACCAGGATATGGGGATACCCAGGGAGGCCTCCACCTGCTCAGAGAAGATTGTCGGGGACGAGTAACTGGGAGGGGAGCAGTGAGGAGGATGTTAAGTGAATAAGTAAAAAAATTTAATTTAATTTAAAAAATTAGTCATGTGAACGGGTGGCAGAACATTTAAAACAAGCACTCAGTGGTAGCCCTGGATTCAATTCCCACTAAAACATTTTTTTTAAAAGTTGACCAAATAATGTAATAGATTAAATTAGATTTAACTTTTTGTTGGTATCATTTATATTTAAACACTACTAATGCAAATCGTATTGATTACTGTTTTGGGAGGCAGTCAGTCCCTCTGTAGCCTAGGAATGTCTTGAAATTGATAATCCTTCTACCTCAGCATCCTTAGAGAGCTAGAATTAAAAGCATGTATCACCATGCCTTTCTGATCCACATAGCTATTTAAAATGTGTATTTATGAGTCTTTTGATAACATATGTAGGTTTCTCTCTCCAGAGATGCAGCTGCTAAAAAAATTCAGTGTGCATAATTTACTCCTTGGTTTGAAAAATCTGTGTTCCACCTTAGTCGTATTTGAAAGTTGTCTCTTTTAGGTAACATTTGAGATAGTATAACTCAGCTTTTGAGTATACAGTTGAGTATGTTACTAAGTCATTTCTGTTACAGTGCAGTCTCAGATATTCTCCACTCCACTACCTGAAACTCTCTGGACAGCATTCTTCCAGCTCCTTGTACCCACATCCTCCGTGCTGTCTGGACAAATTTGACAAAGGAAAGAAAGCATCAGTAGGATCTCTCTGTGTCTATAGAGTCACCCATCTGTACTAAAAATGTGGAGACTTAATAATAGTTACAGAACTTTGAAATGGAAGAAAGATGGGAGTGGAGTGTAAAACTGAAGAAGCGTTTATCTAGTTGAAGATCTTGAACCTGACATTTAGTACTAGTTGACAGACTTGTGTCATAACAGAGTTAGTTAGTTAGATAATGCAAGATATTTATGTCTTGGGCTGCTGGGTGTATCATGAAAATAAGGGCTCACGTCATCAACTAATTAATTAATTTCACTAATGACCTGAAGCAGTTGTTTCAACTTCTGTAAGCATCCATTTCCTTAATGTGAAAAGAAGCATAGTAGTAAATGACACCTAACCTGACCGTGGATGAGATGAGATCTTACCTTATCCAGGGTTGAGGATTCATAGAACTTGGGCATTGGATTGATGGGAAACCATGCAATCAGTCATTAAGGAACAAAGGATCCTGGGTAGCAGGGCAAGATTGGGCAAATAGAAAATCTAGATAGGGATTGGGTGCCTCAGTGGGCTTTTTAGGCTTGAGGAGAGATGGGGAGCGAGCAGCATCTGAGAGGCTGACGTGCTGTTTTGGAGCAGACATCACTACCTGAAGGCAAGGTCAAGGGGGTAGCTCAAGAATGGGGACCAGAGAAAGATTGGAACTGAGAGCAGATAGACCACAGACAGACAATCGGACACTATGAGAGTCTTAGCATTGCCAGCATAGCGAATGGTCTTCTCAGTAATATGAGCACACAGATATTGCAGGTCACTTTTGGAAGGAAATTGCTGGTAAATTGTAGAGTTGGGAATTAGTACTGAATTTTACATCTTGTAGTCAGTGTTCTATGAACCTCTTGAAGTATTTATATAGTGCACAGTGCTTTCTAAATAGCCAGAATGATTGAATGGAAGTGGGTGACTTGAGTGAAAAGTGTGCGTTTTAATCAGTTATTACAAATGCAGAGTATAAAGCATGGACAGAGACTTGTTTAAAAACCACCATGTTACAGAGGCAGATGTGAAAGCTGAATAGGAAGAGGTCGGATACGAGGCTTCTGAAGCAGCCCTGCTGACCATAGGCTTTGACACTGTGTGGCAGGTGGAGTCATTCCATACCCTTATACCATGAGGCAGTGTAGCTCACCTGAGCCTTAGAACAGTAATGAAAGTCATGTAAAATTGGAGGGTGGGCCAGAAAGATGGGTCAGTTTGTAAAGTGCTTACTGCATGGCACAAGGACCTAGATTTGGCTCCTCAGCACCCATTTGAAAACGTGGGCACGACATACGTGGGCAAGCCCAGTGCTGGGGGGCAGAGATGGAGGAGCAGTGGTGCCATCAGCCAGCTGCTCTAGCTGAACTGGTGAGCAAACACAGAACACACCAAAGTGCCGGCATTCGTTTTCTGAGTCTTAAAAGTAATAAATGTCAGCAGAAGTATCATCAGGACTGTTTTTCTCACAATTAGTCTTTTTTTTTTCCAGAGCTGAGGACCGAAGCACTACAATTTTTAATTATCAAACTAACACTTTTATATTTGGTTCTTTTTAACAGGATGAAGAAAGCATTCCTGTCATTTATAGGAGTTTACCTGAATATAAAGAACTATTACAGTTTAAAAAGTTAAAAAAGCAGAAACTTCAACAAATGCAAGCAGAAAGTGGGTTTGTGCAACATGTGGGCTTTAAGGTAAGCAAGTGACTCTCGTTTAGTTTTTGAAAGGATGAGAAAGAGGTTCTCTAAGTGGCTGCTGGATTATTCAACTCTGAAATCTCTAAGCACTCAGGGTATTCTAAGTGTTCTTTATACATAACATGCAAAGGTGTGCCCATGGTTGTGACACAGTCTGGTGTTCTTTGTGGAGAAGAGCATGATCAGTTGTTGATCCTGTGAGTTTGAGGCCAGCCAGGGATATGTAGTGAGACTCTGTCTTAAGATTAAATTAAAATCCTAGAGATTAAACAGCTAAGGTAGCTGAGCAGTAATTGAGTACAACCTGAAAATGCAAATGTGAGGTAGGAAAGGCCCAGAGAGACTGGAGACCTTGTCGAGGAGTTAGACAGTCCTGAGAGGTCGGGGAGCAATGCAAGACCTTAGACTAGAGAGCAGCAGTGTGGCGTTTGTGTTTCAGGAACATGAGTTTGCTGACTTCTAGGAAAGCACCAGATTCACACTCTTAATTGGTCACTGTTACTGAATTTTCAAAAGCAGCTTTTTCATCTATTTTAATGTAATTAGAAATACATAAGTGGAGTGAGTGGGGCTGGAGATGATTCTGGCTCTGCTGTGGGGCCTGGATTAGAAGAAGGTGAGAAAGAGACAGGTGCCATCTTGGAGATTCCTCTTAGGATATTGCGCCATTGTCGTTGTGGTCTTTATGAGGGCTGTGCTTAGTTAATTAGGTTGGAGAAAGTCACAGTAAGACCATAATGTGATGTTGCTCTTTTCATGTGATAAAACTTGCTGGTCATTGGAGTAACCCTTTCCTCTTTACCCTTCAGTGACCTCCTCCATCTTAAGGAACTTTCCTAATTGGCATCTAGCTTTTTTGGGGAGGAAACTGAGTCTTCTCCTAACTGGGATGTAGATGTCAGCCATGACTTAATAGGTAGTGTGTTGTCAGAGAATCTAGGAATGACATTTCCTTTGTGCCCTATAAGGTCACTGTTCTGTTGCTGTGAAGAGACATCATATGAAAACTCTCAGAAACAGTTAATTGGGGGCCTGCTTGTGTGATGGAAAGCAAGCTGACAACCTGATCTGCAGGCAGTGGGCAGACGAGATGAGGGCACTCAAAGCCCACTCCAGCGACACACCTCCTGATCCTTCCAAAATAGTTGTACCAATCAGAGACCAAGCATTCAAATATATGAGCCTGTAAGGGCTGTCCTCATCCAAATCACAGTTCTTCCGTTTCCACAATCCTCCACTAAGGCAGTCTGCAGTGCACTACCCTGTGGAGAACAAGCTGTGTTTGCCTCCTTGTCATTGTAGGCTTCGTTCTTTGGGGACATTCTGATGACTCTCCATAGAGGAGTCTGACACTGAGTGTCAGCCAGTGACACTGTCTATTCCTGGGGCAGCTCTGGCTCTGGTGTGACTCAAGTGTTCACAGTCACTCACTGGTTTCAAGTGAATGTTTAGTAGTGGCAAAATAACTTTGAGGTGTTTGACTTACAAACTTCTGGGATAGATAGAGTCTCATCTAGCAGTAGTATATGAGCTTGAGTGGATGGATAGAGTCTCATCTAGCAGTAGTCTGAGCTTGAGTGGACGGACCTTTATCTGCTCCCCTGGGAATTCTGTCTGACTTAAGCCAGTGTGTTATCACAGCTTGGAGGAAGGGTCTGTCTTTGTCCTATCATGTGCTTCCTGGGAGAGAAGAAGCACGGCCACGACCTCTCTGAGTCTCTGTGTCTGTTGCAGTGTGATAACTGCGGTGTAGAACCTATCCAAGGTGTCCGGTGGCACTGCCAGGATTGTCCTCCAGAAATGTCTTTGGATTTCTGTGACTCTTGTTCAGACTGGTAAGTATTTATTTGGGGACAATAACCTCAAGCAGGAAACTTTATTTCCAAACTTCTTTAGAGTGTAACTACATGTTTATGCATTAGATTTAATTCTAAGCAATTAAAATCTTCCTTAAATCACATCACATCTCAAGCAGATTTCTATGAAAGCTTTCTGAGAGATTAAGTGGGGGGATTTTGTAATAGCTAGATCAAAATGGATCTGGAGTCCTGTAATAATAATGAGTCTGTGTATTTTTCACTTGTGCAGCCCACATGAAACGGATATTCACAAGGAAGATCACCAGTTAGAACCTGTTTATAAGTCGGAGACGTTCTTAGACAGAGACTACTGTGTGTCCCAGGGCACCAGTTATAGTTATCTTGACCCCAACTACTTCCCCGCCAACAGATGACATGGAAGAGTGTTGCACTAGTCCTCGTCAACACACAGCAGTGGCATCATTATTAATGGTGTGCACAGTTTGCACACTCACAGCATGAGAGCTCCCCGAGTGTTCTCGTCAAGTACAGCTCTGCACTGTGTGGCTGTAGGTCCGCAGCTGAACCTTCCTGGTGAGCCGAGAGGTTCCTTGGTGAAATCTTCACCACAACTTAAAGCCTTGTAGGTGGTGATGCTAAATGGGTGAGGTGGAAACAAGAGCACACATTAATGCCAGAGTCAATTCCAAAGGTTTTAAAGACCTCGGTCATAAATATGATAATGAAAGACAAAGTATTTATATTAAATCAGTTTAGTAGCTTTCAGTTTTGTGAAGATAGTTTTCAGCGCAGAAACAGACGTAGAGACGAAGTTTTAACCAGTGATGGTGTTTGCTTCTAGGACGTGTACTCTAAAAGAACTCACTGTCTGGTGGTCACTGATCGCCTGTAGTAGACTGGAGCTGCTTAACGGTTTGATACCTAACTTAATCACGATGAACTGTCCGTACCAAGAGCAGAGCGAGAGATAGCTGTGGCTTTGCTTCTGTAGCCAGCTCATGGGGTGTGAGTGTCATGAAGTTGTCACGCAGATATATTTTTAATGTCATGTTATATGAGATGATCATGTGATGTGTACAGACTATGTTGAGAAGTGCCAGTGGTAGTAACTGTAAAGTCTGACTCACAACATTAACCCTTTAAAGTACACAGCCTTCTGCCTCTGTGTGGAGTTGTCAGTACAGCTCGTCAGAGAAAACTGCCTAATATAAAAATCATATATATGGTGATAATTTCTCCCTCTTTTGTAGTCTGCACAAGATCCATAAAAGATTGTATTTTTATTACTATTTAACGAGTGATTAAATGTAGTCTGCACAGTGAGCAAGAGTTCACAATTCTTTTATACTGCTGGATTTTGTTGTGCATCATTTAAAACATTTTGTATGTTTCTTACCTGTGTATACAGTATGTTCTTGAATAATGTTCATTTGTCAGGAGAACTGTGAGAAATAAACTATGTGGACATGTTTGTTTATATTATAGAGAGCTTGTTGTGAATTCCTTGGGTCAAGTTTCGATTTTTTTTTTTTTTAAACAAGTGAAAAAGTAGAATTTGTTATTTAAAAGTCTGCTTTTCGGCTGTATTTGCCTTCTGTTCTTTACAAAGGTGAAGCTGTATTGTGCTGGTGTTCTCGTGTAGCGGCTGAGACACTGCACAGCGAGGTGCTGACTAATGTCCAGGTGTGGGACCTGAATACAAGTTAAAGTTTTATTCTCGTAGGTTTTTCTTAATAAAATTAAGTTCCCGTGTGTTGGATCAAGTGGTTTCCAAAAATTATCAAAGAAAGAAAAGATAGTATATATTCTATGGTAGATGGAGTATTAATACTAGTTCTTAACATTGTTTTTTCCTGTTTTTTAAGTTCAGGGAATTCTTTAAAATACTCAGCAAGTTATTAAAATACCCTGAATTTTTTAATTAAGAAAAATACAGAATTTTAACTATAGAAAAGAGAAATTTAAATAATATATTGATTATGTATCACTGGTCATATTGATACAGTCTATTGTACCCAGAAAGAAAAGCTGACAGGCTTTTGTCTCTGGGCTATTAGTGAAGGAGAGGCAGTCTGATGATGTGGATCTCTGCTGGATGCTCCATGCGCATGCCGAGGGCTTCCTCCCCTCCCCCTCTGCAGTGCGCAGGGCAGGGCACCTCTCTGTATGGAAGTCGTACCAGGTAGTTGTGTAGATCCATCCAGAAGTCCCACAGGAAGTACAGTGTAGAAGGGGGGGAGTGACAACAGTGTAAGGACCACAAGAGCAGACGAACCTACCTGAGTATATTTTAAGACTGAGGTGATAATGTGGGGTTTTCCTGTTTGAACAGAAAATATTTTTATTTTGGATTTGTCAGCTCTAAGCACATTGTCCCCATGGCTTGCTGGGGACAATTCCTCGTGTTTTATTTGAGAGTTGAAGAAGTAGGCAGGCTGTTCTTTGCAAGTAGACCGTCTATCTCTCTTCCAAGGAATATTGGCTGCCCACAGTTGGAGTTGAGAAGTGGTGTCTTCAAGGCTCTTAGTATGTCAGATTTATTTCATGGTGTGTGATGCTCAAGTTCTTTGCTACTAACTGGAGGAACATTTGCTAACACCGGAAGCAGTTGCTGAGGTTAGGGAACAGTTTCCTTTCATGTGATGCACTGATAGCACATGCTGATTTAGCACTCTCTGTGCACTGTGCACTGTGGCAACTCATTGCATTCTCAGCCCAACAAAGCAGGTTCAAAAGAAGTTAAGTGACTCACCCAGGGTCATATTGGTAGGGAAGTGATAAGACTTTGTCTTTAACCACGATGGATCCCTTTGTCATTCTTGGTTTCCCAAGCAAGAACACCTCCATTGTCAGATACTCTGCGTTTTTCATGCCTTTTTTTCCTCATGCAATGCTAGAATACAAGACTGAGCCATGTCCATGTTTGTAATACAAGAGAGAGAGGCCCTCGTGTGGCTGGACAAGTGCCAGTATATCCCATTGTGACTGGGAGCACACATGCCTCTCCATCCCCTCTCACCCCGTCCCGTGGCTTTCCTTGACTCCTCTCCCCCTTCAGTTACATTAACTCACCGAACACAGTTACTGAGGTGTTAGGGATGGAGTTGAAGGGCTGGCAGAAAATGGCACATCACTGTACTAGATGATCTTCTGTAAGCAGCTGTGTGAGATCTACTGTGTGAGCTTTCGTACTCTGGAGCGCCCGGTTTAAACCTATGGTCGGGTGCACTGGAGGAAACCAGTGGTTTCCAGTGCATTTCCCTCTTTGAACTTATAGAGTTAAGTGTTCAGAGGAAGGGTTACTGCTAGTCATAGATCTCAGAGGACAGCAAGCCCGCTTCCAGGGTTTAAGCATCTGTTAAGTGGATTGATTTCTATTCTCTGACTTTTTAATAGATTCTCTATAAGTATTTGTTGGTTATGTGACCCAGTATTCTTCTTTAGAGGGTACTGGAGCCCAGTATATGAGGTGCTAGTGACTCTTGAAAAGCCCGTCACAGGGTACAGGGTCCCTTGACCTGCCCTGGAGGACAGTCTATGCATCCAGCTTGACAATGAAGGGTGTGATCAGTCAATCAGATCGTATATCTTGGGTGTATCTCTGTCACATTTGCCATGACAGTTTGGGTCTTAGTCAAGTACCCTTGATTGAGTTCTAGGAACTAGTTACTGACTTGCAGCCTTTCTAATTGTATATGTGGGAAAAGTGAAGGCACTGAGAATGAAAACAGCAGTGACCTGTGTGGGGCCTCCTGCAAGAGAGAAGCCAGGAGCTTTGTGGAACTTGTAGACAGCAGAAGACAATGGTGCTCAGATAAGCTTAAGTAAAAGAAAATGATAAAGAAAAGTAATGCAGGAGCATGAGGAGCTCAGTCGCTTCAGTGTGAAAGGCTGAGCAACCCTCAGTGGCATTCTGGGAAGTAGCCGTGTGGGTCAGCTGCCGGGAGGAGGCAGGAGCTCTGATGCCATTGGTAAGGACCCGGGTCAGGGAGAGCTGGGTGCCCCTGGGTAGCTTTGAAGACAGGCAGTGCGGCTTGAGCCAGATGAGTGGGAGCGGGTGCCCCATTGATGGTGTCAGGAAGGGCACAGCACCAGTTTAGGTACAGCCATGACACAGGGAGTTTACACTTGTGTTCTGAGGTTGTCTGCATACACAACCTTTTGCTAGGGCAGAAACTGCTACAGTCCATTCATATTTTAAACTCCTGTGGCTTTATGATGTCACTTGGAGCCATTCACATGGGCGTTGTGTGTCTTAGCTGTTCTGTGGAGGAAAACTGATGTGCATTCCCAGGTACTGATTTCTGTTGAAGTTTTCCAAAGCAGCTGCCAACTAGCCCAGGCTGCCTGCCTGCTGCCTGCTGCCTGCTGCCTCATTGTGTCACCCAGAGCTGTGGGTGCAGGGTTTGCCAGTGTGTGCTGTGTCTTAGGTTGTCACCGTCTAGCAACACTTTCCATCCGTGTTCTAATATCCATGCTTCTTGTCAAGTGTAACACTTGGTAGTGGAAGCATTTCACGCCGTGTGATTTTTGGGAGCATGATACACCCTCTCTGGTAATAGAGGCCTAATTGTAACCAAAGAACTGAATTTCTTGTCTAGCACACACTAACATTTCTGTTTAGGAACCAGTGCTAGGGAAAAAGAAATATGGAAATAACCATGTATTATGAATATATTAACAATTTCTCTGTAATAGCTCAAATCTGGTCTATGGCCAAAGTTTAAGTCATATAAGTGGATCATAATTTTAAACTATTTACTGTTTGCTTCTGTTTGGAATGAAGGCTTTCAAATGCTTTCCAGAATGATGTGAGTTACAAATAAATAGAGAAAGAATCATCCTGGCTTCCATTTATTTCATTTGTACATAAATGTTTTGAGGAAAAAAATGATTTTAAAAATACAGTTCTGTCCTGGAAACGTATCAGCATTTGCTCACTCATTGAGGAAAAGACTCATGCAGACCAAACTGAAGGTTGTGTAGTGATTGAGTGCAAGACACAGGTATTCAGAAGACAAAAGCAGCTGCAGCTGAGCACAGACACCCACACTTCACTAGTCGGACGCATTGTGAAGGGCCCATGGAGCAGGCCCTTGACACAGGTATCTGCAGTATGTTAGGGAGTAATCGTCTCGGATCAAAACTACGTTGGTTTTGCCCAGTGAGTGCAGGAATAAGCCATCTCCCATACTTTTAAGTTATCTCTGTCTGTGGTGCTGATTTACATAATTGCTGGGACTCACTGCCCGGTGGAGAGGAGAGACTTGTACGGTTGGCCAGAGTCGTTAGCTCTTATGACAGTGTTCCAAGTAGCTAGTGTCCCAAAAGTGGGTGGGACTGACTGTCCTGTGTTGCTCTCTAAGAGAAGAAGCTGGACAATGTCATATTTTGAAATATTTCTGTCAGGTACTACTGGCTTGATACCTTGTGTCCCACTAGGGCTCTCGTCCCTCTCATGGATGGGAACTGGAGAACCAGCCAGTACTAGATGAGTTGTCCAAGCTTGTCCCCATGCTAACAACTCACACGAGGGAGGAACAAATAAACTGTTGAGAAGAAGGAAGCTGTGATGGAGAAGTGGGATACATTCTCCCTGTGGGATGGGTCAGGCTCCAGCTGGCCCTAGGCACAGTGGAACAGGCAGACCCCACACCCCTCTCTCCATCCAAAAACAAGTCTCAGAGTCGGAACAGTTGTCAGCATGGGAGAAAGGTGGACAGTCCGAAGTACACCATGCATGATTTCCAGAACCTCTCACAGGAGATGAGCTGGGAAAGAAGCAGCCAGCTGGGGGCATGTGGGATGGGGACAAAGTGAAACATGTCAAGGGTGGATTTCATGTGGTTCTGTTCCCACCTAACAGGTGTGCCTTTTCTCCTTCAGAAAACAGAGTCAATAGCTGTGCAGAGCTGAAGAAAAACTTGATCTGGTGTTCCCTCTGCGTTTACCTGTACTTGAAAGGAAAAGAGAGTTATTAACCTTCTCACTTAAATATTATCATTTTTTTTTAAATGATGGAACAAGAATGCCTGCTTTTGCTCACTAACTGCCCACGCCCAGACCCACAGACTAGAGTGAAAAATGATTGCTTTAAAAGCAGGTCCTCGTGTCCTGCTTTTTACTAACAACACTCTGGAAGCAGAGGGTGGAGGGTCTCAGTGGTCTGTGCAGTGAGCCAGGCAAGGCCACACAAGGAGACCTTGTGTCCACAATAAATAAAATGTATAGCACTAAATTAAAATGAGAGCGCTTCACTACATAGTAATTAAGATGGCCCAACCCCCAAGGCTGACATCACCAAGCAGCTACGAGGTGAGACAACCAGAACTCTCCATTGCTGACAAAAGTGAAAAACTGGTCCGTCCATTTGGAAGGCATTACGGTTTCTTCAAACAGTAGCTCTGTTCCACACTGAGAATCCCAAGTGCCCCCAAACCTGCACAGGCTTCAGAGTTCAGACGTTTCATAGGTAGATGTCTAGGTCACTCAGCATTAGGATGCCATGAGCTAAAGACACGAGGAGACCTGAGTGCACACGAAGGCAAGTCTGAAAGGGGCACAGTCTGTAGTTCAGCCACAACAGTGAGAAGAGCAGGTGCAGCACATGGGAGAGGGGTAAGGAGGAATCTGGGTGGGGTTGCTTCACACTGCAGTCGTGCAGACGCAGTGTACACCACAAAGGCCTTGGAGTCAGCCATTGCCATTGGATGACAGTGCAGGGTCATTTATTGTGACTAACAGGCTGTTGGGCAACTTTGATAGTTGAGGTGGGTGGGGATGGAGTGATCTGGGAAACTCTTCTATTTTCCCGCTAACCTAACGGTGCTCTAAAACACCTAGACATCCAAGTAAGGAAGGACTATGTTCAATGTATTGTTAGAAATCAAGGAGCACTTCAGTGTTAACCCTGAGAACGCTGACTGCATTGGGGCACTCAGATCAAGGTGGGAGTACAGCCTGGATTGTGTGCAGGATACAGCAGTAGAGGAAGCCAGCAACGTGGGAGTGGACAGAGGGTTCTTTCCTGGGTGTCCAGCCAGCCACTGGGCATTGTTCACACCCATCAGAAGAGAGGCCTGACCCCCCGGAAGTGCTGCAGAGCCAGCATGCCTTAGACACAGCCCTGCTTGCCTTTGGAGAACTCATGTGGGGCTTTACCACCTAAGGAGGAACTCAGCTGCTGCCCAGCTGCCGTCCTGAGAGGCATGTCTGTCCGTGCCACTGATGTCCTGTGAGGGGGCTGTCGAGCTCTCATCTACAGAGGCTGCTGGAGCCAAAACATTTATAAATCAACTTGTAAAAGAGTTAGGGAGGATTAAGCTGGAACCATTGGCTGTCCTGGTGGAAAGTCACCATTTTGCTAGAGTGAGAGGGGAAACCCAGCTCTCCATCCTCACGAGGCTAGCAAAGCAGGAAAGAGCGGGAAGTCTATAGGCACACATTCGGCCTCTCTGTGGCAGCAGGCAGGGGTGGCTGTGGTAAAATATGATAGATCTCAGAAGTGGAGTCTTACAGAGCAAATGAAGTTAGAGGAACAGGTTTGACCCAGAGCCCTCGGTGTCCTCTGAATTTCCCCTCTGGTTCTTCTTGGGTTACTTCAATACTTCCCTCAATCCCAAAGCTCTCTGTCCAGCTCAGTTCCCATAGAGAATTTTAAAAGAAAAATAAGTGATTATTTTATCACTGTTTATAGCTGCAAAGGAACTGGACAGGACCAGTTGACGTGCACAGAACTAAGTTTTGTCTCCTGCTTTGTTTTGTTTTGAGACAAGGAGTTATGAAGCCCCAAATGGCCTTGAGCCACACCCTGTCCTGAGTCCTGGGACTACAGGCCTGTGTCACAACACCCAGCCTACCCGTCCGATTCTAACATCCGTCTTTGGTGCTTAGAACAGTTGGCTAACAAGATGCCAACTTGTCATTGTCCTCTGAGAGCAGAAGAGTTTGTGGGATTAGCATGGCGAGAACAAGATTCTTTGAGAGCAGATGTGAGCGCGGGCCAGCCTCTGCTGTGTGCAAGCAGTCTTGTGACTGCAGCAGCTTTCTTAGTCAAAATGAGTTTCATGATTTACGTCACCCCAGGAGCTCCAGTGCTGAGTCCTCGGACAATGTGTGATGTCATGGTGTGTTGAGTAGATAACTAGGTGAGCGGCTTTGCTTCTGAAGGATTTGCCTTCAAAGGTCTGAAACTTGATAGGAACCCTGCAGGGAGGAATATCCTGGCGAGTATAAAGTTAAACTTGCTGTTGCTGCTTTAAATCCCATCAGCAGGCACATGGGGACTGGCACTGGGGCCTGGTGGGTGCCCGTTTTCTTCCTACTTCTCTTTGCTTTCCTCTGGAGTCCTGGAGCTGGTGGCTTTCTGAGCTGCGGCTTTGGTTTTTGTGTCTTGGCAATGTGGGCTTCTAGAACCAACCGAGCAGTGACAGTGGGCTAGGGTTAGTGTCAGCACCACCGCCCTCTGTGCTGGCAACAGTGTCTGCCGAATACAGTGAGCTCATCCGCCCCAGTGTCCAGGCTGTGGCCCTGAGTGACCGCCCCGGGTGGGTGGTGGGACTCAGAAATGGGTCTAAAGCTTGTATTCCTTTTAAACTAATGGGAAAGCCCCCCAACCCCAGACCTCCATCCCCAAAGAATCCTACAGTAACAGACTGGAGGAATTCCAGGGGCCACTGTCAGCCCTATTTTATATCAGAAAGGGCTTTAAGTAAGCTGACTCGCCAAGGGTCACAAGTGTGCCCTGGGACTTTCCAACACCCAGAGGCAGCGTTTCCAGCAATATTTGGTCAGTGTTGGCACGTCTCACCCCCAAGTGCTTCGTTCCCAGCTACTTATTTAGTAGTGAATTCACCCACAGTGGACAAGCTCTCCCTCCCCTGGGCTAGTGCACCTATCTGTGGGGCTCTCCTAACAGTGGAGGCTGGTTCAGCCCAGGAGGAAAAGCTTGAAGGTTATGGCAGCTGCCTGCAGAACCCCGATGGAAGGGAGAAACCTGCTGTGTGGTTCCTTCCTCTGCTCGAGAGATGGAGCACTGTTTCTGTGTCACTCACACATCTAGGTGTGGAGTGTACTGTATGGACCTGGCAAGGTGGGGCAACCAAGCAATGAAGCACTGTCTCCCCATGGTTCGCTGGTGTCCATTCTCAGTACTAACAAAGTAGACTGTAAATGCCACGTCTCTGTGGATCCGGCTGCCAGCATCCCCAGTGAGGAAGCCTTGAGGGATGAGCCATCGAGTCCTGGGAACTGGCTTCTTGGAGAACGAGAGAGGATTGTAAGGATTACAGAAGTCAGGTTTCTCTGAAAACCTTATTAGCTCAGTGTCATTCATCAGTGAGTCTGTGGGTTTAGATAAGGATGATTAAAGAGTGAGAGAAGGGATTTTTTTTTTTCCTGATTCTCAGGAGGGATAAACTCTAAATTATGTCTGGCTTTTCCCAGTCTCAGGACTGAAGCAGATTCCCTGGTTGTTCCAGGCAGCACAAAATGGGAAACTTCCAAAATGACGTAGGTTGTGAAGATTCTTGGAGCCCTGAATTTCTTTTTCTTTTTCTGTTTCTTTCTGTTCCTTTCTGTTTCTCTCTCTCTCTCTCTCTCTCTCTCTCTCTCTCTCTCTCTCTCTCTCGCTCTCTCTTTCTCTTTCATTTTTATGTGTATAGTTGTACTGCTTACACATATCTGTGCCCCATGTGCATGCAGTGCCCTTGGAGAACAGAAGAGGGTGTCAGATCCCCCAGGACTCGACCTAACAGATGGTTGAGTCATCACATGGGTGCTAGAAATCAAGCCTGTGTCCTATGCAAGAGCGCCGGGCTCTTCCCAGCCCTGAGGTTGCAGGCCCATGCACACACGTGACGACACCGTGTTTGTTTACTAACGACTGCTGATCTTATTCAGGGGTGGGTACATGCATGCCAGTGTGCAGAGCCAAGAGGAGACAGCTCACGGTTGGCCTCTTCTGTCTTCTGTGTGGGTCACGGGACCTGAGCTTAGGTCTCCAGGCTTCACAGCAGACGCCGTTACCCGTTCAGACATTGCGGCAGCCTGTTTATTTTATTATCTTTGAGGTTTTCGTTTTGTTGTTTGTTTTTGTTTTTAAGTGACAAGTGGTTACAGGAAACCCTACAGAAAGAGTTCAACATCCAGGGATCATATTTAGAGGCACCATTTAGACCTCTCTTACCAAGGGTTTAGGATTCTGAAAAAATGGACTATGGGCAGGTCTAGGAGGTTGGGCATTCACTCTCAATCATTTAAGGAATCGATAATGTAGCCTCGGAGATCAGTTTGTTATGGCTGACCCGGGCCAGCCATCTTGGGAATAGCAGGAAGATCGTATCCTTGTACCGGTCCTTGGGTGACTTCCACAGCCTCTTAATAGCCCCTCCTCACCCTGGATCCTTTCTCCACAAGACAATGGGGTGAATTCCAGATGGGAGCTTCGGATTACCTCAGCCACCTTGTGGCTCTATTTTGACGTAGTCTTGCATGCTTCTCCACCAGTCCTTAATGTCACAGACAAGTGAATGATCCTAGCCTAGGGGCCTCCTCTTTGGGAAGTGCTCCTTTGACTGGTCCATATGGTTCTTGGTGATGTCCCTAGACGCTGTTGTCCTTGGATTGCCCTCCACCTTCTCCACGAACATGCTTAGCTCTGTGGGCTAGACCTGTGGTTAACCACTGGAGTAGTGGCTAGACCAGACACGAGTTACAGAATAGGGAAAAGAATGGAACCTGGGGGTGTGTGTGCAAAGTATTAATGGTGGCAGTGTGGATTGCATTGTATGACATCAAGTACCAGGCCTTTCTCCCCATGACACTTCCATGGCTCCAATTGACTTGCTGCTCCAGGACTCAGCTATTGGAAGAAACTGGCACAAATGAGCCAAGTGCCAACCGTGACCCGCAGGAGATTGAGTAGTAAGGTGTTAATCTAGGGTCTGGAAGAGGCTTGCTTTGTGGATCATCCTGTTGGGCAGAGCACCAGAAGCCACCTACAGTTTGTGACAGAACTTTCTTTTCAGCTTGTTCTCCCCACAAAGCCCCCCTCCCTGTTCTAGTGCTGGAAACTGAATCCAGGCCCCATGCACATTAGGTGAGCACCCCACCCACCACTCAACTGTACCCTCAGCTCCTCAGGCTCTTTCCCCTGAAACAGAGGCTCATTAAGTTGCTCAGCCTTGAATATGAGATCTCCCCACCCCAGCCTCCCCACCGGCTGGGATTATAGAGGTTTGTGTTTTAGGCCCCTGCTGCCTGTCCTTTGGGAAAAGGTTTCAGCAACCACAAAATAGTGACCAACTTCTTATGGCCATCTGACAACAGATATTCAATCTTTTTTTTTTTTTAAAGACAGGATCTTACTATGTAGCCCTGGCTAGCCTTGAACTTGCTATATAGACCAGGCTGGCCTTTGATTCCCAGAGGTCTCTGTTTCCTGAGTGCTGGGATTGGAGTTGTACATCACCATGGTCACCCCCCACCTTAAGTTCACATATCCACCCTTGATCAGGATGATAGCGAGGGAAGAAAGCAATTTGTGTTTTGGCCTCAACCCTGCAACTGCCGGCAGGTTCCCCAGATCTCACAAGAGAGCTTGCCTCTACTTCCTCTCTGAGAAAGATGAAGCAGCTATTTGAAGGAGGTGACACTTGCCTTCTGTAGCTGTGTTTTCGTCTCGTAGTAGGCGATGACAGGGATGGACGCTCGGTGGTAAGCCTCCAGGCGCTTGGCAACGCTCTTGGCACTGTCCTCCCCACGCTGGCTGCTCTGGCTTCTCTGCAGAAGGCGGTTAGTCATGGTGTCTGCTGAGCAGTCCATGCAGATCACCAGTTGTGGCTCTCCAATCTGAGGCGAAGGAGCAGAGCAGAGCTTGGTTAGTTGGGGTTCTAGGAAAGGTCGGGGTGCCCTTCCACCCCCGGGGCTGTTGGTTCCTCTCAAGGGCCTAACACTACACTGTGGTAGAGATGAGACTGGACTTAATGGCTTCTCATTTGCAGAGCTGGCCCTCACCACCTGTGGCCTCCTAGCTCTGTCTGGTTCATCTTTCCAGTCAGTTACACAATGCAAGTTACCTAGTACAGCCAGTCTGTCCATCTGTCCTTCACACCCAGGGGAAGGGTGTGTGTGTGTGTGTTGCACACCTGTGCATGTATGTACATGTGTGTTGCACGCCTGTGCATGTATGTACATGTGTGTTGCACGCCTGTGCATGTATGCACATGTGTGTGATATGTACTGCATACAAGTGCAGGCATGTTGTTCCCTATATAAAGTTCTCCCTGACCTACTGACGCAAAGCTGACGATTTCCTGCTTCGTGCCACCAACGTGTCTTATTCCAGTAACCAGAAACACCCTGTGCTGGGAGCTCATCACACGGTGGGGAACACGGTGGCCAACCAGGAGTTAAGCTGTTAGGACGGAACTCTGGCATAAGTACTTTCAAAATGGACTTCAGTAATCTCTTGCTGCCTTTTGCTTGAACTCTGTTCTCCCACAGCGATACGGGGGTCAGCCTTCTGCCGCTCCATAGTTCTTGAGCCATGGAGCATAGGGAAATGGCGCTTCGTGCCTTTAGAGACAAGGTAAGAGCCTCTTAAGCTTTTTCCACTGTGAGACTCCCATCTTGCCTGAGTAATTTTTTTTTACATTACTCCTGATGCACAAATAAATAAAATAGCCATGTAATTTAAACATTTACTAATAATAAATTTATAAAGAACTTAATTCTTAAACAATTGTTACCCATGTACTTTTACCACAAGAAACTGCATTTTCTGTCTGGTGTCGGGTAACGCGCACTATAGGGAAAAACCAGCGACTCCCTGTGATGTTCGGCCACTGACGTTGCCAAGTCGTGGGATAGCCTCGGCTAACCGGTGGGGAGGCCGTGTGATTACCGATGACAGGCTAGCTAACCCCCTAAGCCCTGATCCGGAGACACATGCCCAACCTTAACCTATCCGACTACCACAGTATTGGGGACCTCACAGGAGAACCCAGCAGCTGAGCCCATCAAACGTCAGAACTTTGAGAGGAAAAAAATTGAATTGTTCTTTTAACCTGCCTAACTGGGTCGTTCACTAGGAATCCCTCCTAACATCTCTGCACCTTAAATTCCACACCCAGGAGATCACACGGTGGGTTAAGTGTAGGCGATCTGCTTGGCACGGCACGGTAGAGTCCGCGAGGCGTTAAGTGCTCTGCTTTGGACTCCCACCTCGGTGTACAGGTCCCACGGGCTCCGCCGCTGCTGCTCCCGAGTCTTGCATATCATAGAAGGAGATTAAGAACTGTCCCAGCGAATGGATGATGGTGACCGTCTGTGAGTTCAAGCTCTCCGGCTCCCCGTGAATGTCCTAAAACATCCCTTTGTCCTTGGTATCACTGGGGAGTACCAACTACCCTTCTCCATCCCTGGTCAACAGAAACCAACGCCATAATCCCCACTCCTCCGGCGTGACATGTTCAGGGCATGGACCAGAGAAGGCTTGTCAGTCACTCGGCCCCCTGAGGAAAGGGCCTGAGGGGTTGAGAAGGATGCAGGGGCCCGTGCCACACAGAGGTATGCTTCTCCAGAAAGTGCTCCTTAGAACTGATCTACGCTCCCTGAGGAATGCACAGGGCATAAGGAGGGGAGTGGGAGAGGTTCTCTAAAGCCTGGCCTCTGGGGTGTAACCCATCCTTGAACAGGTGAAGCTGTTCTGAGGAGCTTTGTGCATGGAAGCCAGGTGAGAGAGGAAGGAGAAAACAATTCTTGCTCACCAGCAGAGGGCGCGCTTCAGAGACAGTTGGTGGTTTTGTTAGCTCTCTCAGAAACAGTGTCTGCCTGGCCTGCGTGGGCCATTTCCTGGCCATTCATGGCCACAAGAGAGAAAGCCCAAGGGCTCATTTAGCCATAGAGGGAGGTTATTAGGATCTAAGCTGGAGCTGTTCCTGAAAGACCAGTTGGACCAAGGTAAGAACAGGCAGAGAGGTTGCTTCAACACCCGAAGCTTGGGCGTGCCTGCCAGCATTCAGTTTGGGGCTTGTTAGGAATGGTGTCTCAGGCATAGATAGCATCTGACATTGAACCAACATCTGCACGTTTTCAGCACGCGTGAGCATCCTTCACATCCTTCACCCGACCGTCTGAGAGGCTTCCCTGACTACTCAGTTCCTTGGGCTCAAACCACAAGGCTTGACCTTGCTCTCCTGGATCCGTGAGCACAGCTGACCCACAGTAATTACATCTGGAAGTGACCGGAATCACTTAATATGTTTTTTTTCCTTAAAAATTTATTTTTTGGGGAGGAATTTATACTGTGTTTTGATCATAGAATAACATTTAATCCCTAAACATATGAAAAGGTTTCATTTTTATTTATGTGTATGCCGTATGCTCTCAGAGGCCAGAAGAGGGCGTCAGATATCCTGGAGCTGGAGCTGCAGGCAATTGTGCGCTCTCTGATGTGAGTGCTGGTAACTGAACTCTGGCCTCTGGAAGAAGAGTGAACCCTCTTAACCCTTGAGCCATCTCTCCAGCCTCCTAACCCACCCCCCCACCCCCACCCCCCCACCCCGCCCAAAGACGAGGTTTCTCTGTGTAGCCCTGGCTGGTGTGGAACTCATGCTGTACACCAGGCTGGCCTCAGTCTCAGAGATCCTCCTGCCGGTGCCTGCTGAGTGCTGGAATTAAAGGCGTGGGCTACCACCTGGGCTTTTTTTTTTTTTTTAATATTTGAGGAAATAGCTTTTTCATGGCGCTTCTGTAAGAGTCTTCCTGTGTGGGCACTGCCTTTGTTCAATTTAAATTTAAGGCAGGCACTGACTTTGGAAGTTTCACGTGTGGTTAGTGCATGCCTGCTCAGTGGACTTTGGGACCCACTGAAGTTCTACTCCTTGCAGTATGTAAAAGACTGACTTTGTGAAGGAACGGACACCTCACTGGAAGGTTACTGTGTCCACAGTGAACTGGGAACTGAAACTGTAAGTCACCAGTGAGATGTTCTAGCCATTGAGGACCCATGGGGCTTCAGACCACATCTGAAACCTGACTCAGTGGGGTCCAAGTGGGAAGGAATTCTGATAGCGACTGCCGAGCCCACACTGCCAGGTTCTGGGCAGAGGAGGAAGAAATGATGGGGTCAGGAATGCTGGAGAGTTGTGTGGAAGGAGAAGGAAGTAAGTTGATTGTGTATGCTCCCCTGTGGCAGACTGTAAGTCCACCAGTATGGAAAAACAGACAGACACATCAAGCCTTTTGATGTTATGACATAATGTCACCGTGCTGTTGGGCTACATCTGTAGCAGTCGGGATGTGTGTGGCCAGTGGGCTGTTGGTTGGATCTGCCTGTATCTTCTCCAGTCCCCAGTGGTGCCTCCCAAGGCTTAACGTGGTTTGTAACTCCATGGGCATCCATGCTGGGATCTGCTATGAGATCTAGCTTTAAAAACGCCAAACTGAGTTTGGATTATGAAGGACTTCATAACGAAGAACTCGGATTATGGTTCTATTGTTGCTTTTCTCCAGAGAGGGGTAGGAATAAGACACACCTATATTTTTATTGGATTTTTTTTTATATATTTCAAATGGTATTCCCTTTCCCGGTTTCCCAGACATAAGCCCCCTATCTCCTCCCTCTCCCCTTCTTCTATAAGGGTGTTCCCCTCTCCATCCATCCCGCTTCCTGCCCCCCCAACATTCCCCCAAACTGGGGGTCCAACCTTGGCAGGACCAAGGGCTTCTCCTTCCATTGGTGCCCAACAAGGCCATCCTCTGTTACATATGAAGCTGGAGCCACAGGTTAGTCCATGTATAGTCTTTGGATAGTGGTTTAGTCCCTGGGAGCTCTGCTTGTTTGGCATTATTGTTCATATGGGGTCTCAAGCCCCTTCAGCTCTTTCAATCCTTTCTTTAATTCCTCCAACAGGGGTCCATTCTCAGTTCAGTGGTTTGCTGCTGGCATTCGCCTCTGTATTTGACATGCTCTGGCTGTGTCTCTCAGGAGAGATCTATATCCAGTTTCTGTCAGCCTGCACTTCTTAGCTTCATCAATCTTATTTAGCCTTGGTGACCATACATATATGTGTATGGCATATATATGTGTATGTGTATGAATATATATATATATATATATATATATATATATATATATGGCACATGCGGGGCAGGCTCTGAATGGCTGTTCCTTCAGTCTCTGCTCCAAACTCTGCCTCCATATCCCCTCATGAATATTTTTGTTTTCCCCTTTTAAGAAGGAGTGTGTGGCATCTGCACTTTGATCGTCCTTCTTCTTGAGCTTCATGTAGTATGTGTATTGTTTCTTGGGTAAATTGAACTTTTGGACTAATACCCACTTATCAGTGAGTGCATACCATGTGTGTTTTTCTGTGATTGGGTTACCTCACTCAGGATGATATTTTCTAGTTCAATCCATTTGCCTATGAATTTCACAAAGTCATTGTTTTTGATAACTGAATAATATTCCATTGTGTAGATGTACCACACTTTCTGTATCTATTCCTCTGTTGAAGGGCATCTGGGTTCTTTCCAGCTTCTGGCTATTATAAATAAGGCTGCTATGAACATAGTTGAGCATGTATCTTTGTTATATGTTGGGGCATCTTTTGGGTATGTGCCCAAGAGAGGTATAGCTGTGCCCTCAGGTAGTGCAATGTCTAATTTTCTGAGGACCATCCAGACTGATTTCCAGAATGGTTGTACCAGCTTGTAATCCCACCAACAATGGAGGAGTGTTCCTCTTTCTCCACATCCTTGCCAGCATCTGTTGTTACCTGAGTTTTTGATCTTAGCCATTCTGGCTGGTGTGAGGTAGAATGTCAGGGTTGTTTAGATTTGCTGATGACTAAGGATGTTGAGCATTTCTTTAGGTGCTTCTCAGTCATTTGAGATTCCTCAGCTGAGAATTCCTTATTTAGCTCTGTATCCTATTTTTCCCTAATTTCTTTCTCATCCTATTTATCCTTTGAGTAGAGGAAGGCTACTGATTTATTTGAGTCTCCCTGCGGTCTAACTTCTTGAGTTCTTTGTATATTTTGGATATTAGCCCTATATCAGATGTAGGATTGGTAAAGATCTTTTCCCAATCTATTGGTTGCTGTTTTGTCCTGACAGTGTCTTTTGCCTTACAGAAGCTTTGCAGTTTTTGAGGTCCCATTTGTCAATTTTTGATCTTAGAGCATAAGCCATTGGAGTTTTGTTCAAAAAAATCTCCCCAGGGCCCATGTGTTTGAGATTCTTCCCCACTTTTTCTTCTATTAGTTTGAGTGTATCTGGTTTTATGGGGAGGTCCTTGATCCACTTGGACTTAAGCTTTGTACAGGGTGATAAGCATGAATCGATCTGCATTCTTCTACATGCTGACCTCCAGTTGAACCAGCACCATTTGCTGAAAATGCTATCTTTTTTTCCATTGGATGGTTTTTGGCTCCTTTGTCGAAAATCAAGTGACCATAGGCGTGTGGGTTCAATTCTGGTTCTTTAATTCTAGTCTACTGATCTACCTGCCTGTCTCTGTGCCAATACCATACAGTTTTTACCACTATTGCTCTGTAATACTGCTTGAGGTCAGAGATGGTGATTCCCCCAGAAGTTCTTTTATTTTTGAGTATAGTTTTCGCTATCCTGGTTTTTTGTTTTATTCCAAATGAATTTGCGAATTGTTCTTTCTAACTCTGTGAATAATTGACTTGGGATTTTGATGGGGATTGCATTGAGTCTGTAGATTGCTTTTGGCAAGATGGCAATTTTTACTATATTAATCCTGTCAATCCATGAGCATGGGAGGTCTTTCCATCTTCTGAGATTTTCTTTAATTTCTTTCTTCAGAGACTTGAAGTTCTTGTCATACAGATCTTTCACTTGCTTGGTTAAAGTCACACCAAGGTATTTTATATTATTTGGGACTGTTATGAAGGGTGTCATTTCCCTAATTTCTTTCTCATCCTGTTTATCCTTTGAGTAGAGGAAGGCTACTGATTTATTTGAGTTAATTTTATACTCAGCCACTTTGCTGAAGGTGTTTATCAGGTTTAGTAGTTCTCTGGTGGAATTTTTGGGGTCACTTAAGTATACTATCATATCATCTGCAAATAGTGATATTTTGACTTCTTTCTTTCCAATTTGTATCCCTTTGATCTCCTTTTGTTGTCTGATTGTTCTGGCTAGAACTTTGAGTACTATATTGAATAAGTAGGGAGATAGTGGGCAGCCTTGTCTAGTCCCTGATTTTAGTGGGATTGCTTCAAGTTTCTCTCCATTTAGTTTAATGTTGGCTACTGGTTTGCTGTATATTGCTTTTACTATGTTTAGGTATGGGCCTTTAATTCCTGATCTTTCCAGGACTTTTATCATGAAGGGGTGTTGAATTTTGCAAATGCTTTCTCAGCATCTAATGAAATGATAATGTGATTTTTTTCTTTGAGTTTGTTTATATAGTGGATTATGTTGACGGATTTCTATATATTGAACCATCCCTGAATACCTGAGATGAAGCCTACTTGATCACGATGGATGATTGTTTTGATGTGTTCTTGGATTCAGTTTGCAAGAATTTTATTGAGTATTTTTGTGTCGATATTCATAAGGAAAATTGGTCTGAAGTTCTTTCTTTGTTGGGTCTTTGTATGGTTTAGGTATAACTGTAATTGTGGCTTCATAGAAGGAATTTGGTAGTGTTATATCTATTTCTATTTTGTGGAATAGTTTGGACAGTATTGGTATGAGGTCTTCTATGAAGGTCTGATAGAATTCTGCACTAAACCCATCTGGCTGGACTTTGTTTGGTTAGAGGACTTTTAATAACTGCTTCTATTTCTTTAGGAGTTATGGGGTTGTTTAAATGGTTTATCTGTTTCTGATTTAATTTTGGTACCTGGTATTTGTCTAGAAAATTGTTCATTTCCTCCAGATTTTCCAGTTTTGTTGAATATAAGCCTTCTTATTAGGATCTGATGGTTTTTTGAATTTCCTCAGATTCTGTTGTTATGTCTCCCTTTTCATTTCTGATTTTGTTAATTTAGATACAACCTCTGTACCCTCTGGTTAGTCTGGCTAAGGGTTTATCTATCTTGTTGACTTTCTCAAAGAACCAGCTCTTGATTTTGTTGATTCTTTGTATAGTTCTTTTTGTCTCTACTTGGTTGATTTCAGCCCTGAGTTTGGTTATTTCCTGCTGTCTACTCCTCTTAGATATATTTGCTTCTTTTTGTTCTAGAGTTTTTAGGTGTGCTGTCAAGCTGGTGACATATGCTCTCTCCTGTTTCTTTCTGCAGGCACTCAGAGCTATGAGTTTTCCTCTTAGCACAGCTTTCATTGTGTCCCATAAGTTTGGGTATGTTGTGCCTTCAATTAAATTCTAAAAAGTCTTTAATTTCTTTTTCTATTTATTCCTTCACCAAGTTATCATTGGGTAGAATGTTGTCCAACTTCCAAGTATTTCTGTCATTATTGTTGTTACTGAAGACCAGCCTTAGTCCGTGGTGATCTGATAGGATGCATGCGATTATTTCAATGTCCTTGTATCTGTTGAGGCCTGTTTTGTGACTGATTATATGGTCAATTTTGGAGAAGGTACCATGAGGTGCTGAGAAGAAGGCATATCCTTTTGTTTTAGGATGGAATGTTCTATAAATATCTGTTAAGTCCATTTGGTTCATAACTTCTGTTAGTTTCTCTATGTCTCTGTTTAATTTCTGTTTCCATTATCTGTCCACTGATGAGAGTGGGGTGTTGAAATCTCCTACTATTATTGTGTGAAGTGCAATGCATGATTTGAACTTTAATAAGGTTTCTTTTATGAATGTAGGTGCCATTGTATTTGGAGCATAGATATTTAGGATTGAGAATTCATCTTGGTGGATTTTTCCTTTGATGAATATGAAGTGTCCTTCCTTATCTTTTTTGATGACTTTTGGTTGAAAGTAGATTTTATTTGATTTTAGAATGGCTACTCCAGCTTTTTTCTTTGGGCCATTTGCTTGTAAAGTTGTTTTCCAGCCTTTTCCTCTGAGGTAGTGTCTTTCTTTGTCTCTGGGGTGTGTTTCCTGTATGCAACAAAATGCTGGGTCCTCTTTACATATTCAGTCTGTTAGGCTATGTCTTTTTACTAGGGAATTGAGTCTATTGATGTTAAGAGATATTAAGGAATAGTGATTGTTGCTTCCTGTTATTTTTGTTGTTAGAGTTGGAATTCTGTTTGTGTGTCTCTCTTCTTTTGGTTTTGTTGCAAGGAGATTACTTTCTTACTTCTTCTAGGGTATAGTTTCCTTCCTTGTGTGGGAGTTTTCCATCTATTATCCTTTGTACGGCTGGATTTGGAGAAAGATATTGTGTAAATTTGGATTTGTCATGGAATATCTTGATTTCTCCATCTATGTTAATTGAGAGTTTTGCTGGATATAGTGGCCTGGGCTGGCATTTGTGTTCTCTTAGGGTCTGTATGACATCTGTCCAGGATCTTCTGGCTTTCATAGTCTCTGGCGAGAAGTCTGGTGTAATTCGTATAGGTCTGCCTTTATATGTTACTTGATCTTTTTCCCTTACTGCTTTTCATATTCTTTCTTTGTTTTGTGCATTTGTTATTTTGACTATCATGTGACGGGAGGAGTTTCTTTTCTGGTCCAATCTATTTGGAGTTCTGTAGGCTTCTTGTATGTTCATGGGTATCTCTTCCTGTAGGTTAGGGACATTTTCTTCTATAATTTTGTTGAAGATGTTTACTGGCCCTTTTAGTTGGGAATCTTCACTCTCTTCTATTCCTATTATCCTTAGGTTTGATCTTCTCATTGCGTCCTGGATTTCCTGGATGTTTTTGGTTAGGAGCATTTTGCATTTTGCATTTTCTTTTATGTTTGTGTCAATGTTTTCTATGGTGTCCTCTGCCCCTGAGATTCTCTCTTCAATCTCTTGTGTTGGTGATGCTTTCATCTATGACTCCTGATCTCCTTCCTAGGTTTTCTATCTCTAGGGTTGTCTCCCTTTGTGCTTTCTTTATTGTTTCTATTTCCACTTTAAAATCCTGGATGATGGTTTTGTTCAATTCCTTCACCTGTTTGGTTGTGTTTTCTTGTAATTCTTTAAGGGATTTTTGTGTTTCCTCTTTAAGGGCTTACTTGATTACTCCTGTTGTCCTGTATTTCTTTAAGGGAGTTATTTATGTCCTTCTTAAAGTCTTCCATTATCATCATGAGATGTGATTTTAAATCCAAATCTTGCTTTTCTGGTGTGTTTGAATATCCAGTATTTGCTTCGGTGGGAGAACTGGGCTCTGATGATGCCAAGTAGTCTTGGTTTCTGTTTCTTAGGTTCCTGCACTTTCCTCTCACCATCAGATTGTCTCTGGTATTAGCTTGTGTTGCTGTCTCTGACTGTGGCTTGACCCTTCTGTAGGCTTGTGTGTCAGCACTCCTGTGGACCAGTTTTCTTTCCGCTGGATTTCTGCTCTCAGGTGTATAGGCTCTCCTGGTGACTGGCTTTCAGCTCTTGGTGCAGGCAGAAACCTGAACGGTCCTGCCCCTGACTGCTCCTAGGTCCCTGTGCCCAGGGGACACAGATGGCACTAGGTGATTTCCTCTTGGGTCAGGAATGTGGGCAGAGGGTAGTCCCCTCTGAGTTCTCAGGAGTGTCTGTACTTCTGAGGGTCCAACTCTCTTCCCCACGGGATTTGGGTGCAGGGAACTGTGTGACCGGTTCAGTTCCGGGCACCCAGCAGGTTCCTGCTTCTGACTGCTCCTATATTCCTTGTATCCAGAGGCACTATGCAGTTTCCTCTTGGGCCAGGGATGTGAGAGAAGTGAGCAGAAGTGGCAGACTGTCCCAAGGTCTCAGGATTGTCCAAACTTCTTGGTGTTCAGCTCTCTCCCCCATGGGATTTGGGTGGAGACACCGATTTTTACAATCCATTGTATCCTTGACTGCATGGGGGGCCCAGAAAACTCTACCCCTCTGAGCGAATGTTCAAGAAAAGACCTCTGTACCCTGAACACCTAAGCTGGGGCATGGCCCGTGCTGCTGCTCTTCCCTCCTCAGCAAAGGTGGCTGTGACATCCTCTGCTGGGGTTCTCATCACTCAGAAGCCAGTTACAGTCATCTGCTGCACGTCTGCTTGCTTTTTGCTATTGTTGGCATTTATCCATGGATCTGTCACAGGTCGCTTGGCCACCTAACCCTAACCCTAACCCATGTCTACCTTCCACCCCTGTCTCCCTTCCCTGACACCCGTGTCTCCCTTCCCCCACATTCGTCTTTGCCGATCAGATCATGAAGCTTTTCTTTGACTCTAATTAAAAATACATTTTAAATGTCTTATGTAGTATGTGTATGCGTGTACCTATTTACTTCTATGATACTGGTATCTGGAGTTACAGGCAGTAGTGAGGCACTGTGTGGGTGCTGGGAACCAAATTCAGGTCCGCTTCGAAAACCACTGAGCCATCTCTCTAGACCCCTTGACTCTATTTTAAGTGGGGGCTATGCAACGGAGGAACTCCTCAGGGAAACTAGACAAAGCAGACTCAAGGGTAGATGAAACCCAAGGTTTTATTGCCTTCATCCATGCAGCCTTGCTAGGAGGGCATGGAACTGGGTGACCCCATCAGCTGTGTGTTTAGGGCGAGGGTACGGCAAGCTTCTGCAAGCGGCTGTAATAGGTGCCCCACACAGAGAGGCGTAGCCTGCACTGGCCCTCCAAACCCCAGGAATTTCTTTTTCTCTATCCACTGAAAAGGTCACTTCACTTTTAAAAACATCAACTGAAAGAGTTCAGCTGAAAATATGGTAGAATGAAACAGCAGCCACACACGCCTGGCTTCTGTGTAAGTTTTGTGTCAGTCTTACTGCCCCCCACTGGCCTGGACTTGGGGAGTTGCAGACAAGGTGTTCAATATACACCACAGGGCTTGGCCCAAGCAGGTCACCCCGTCTGGCAGCTGCTGTGTCAGCTGATAGCTCTGAGCCACTAACCTCATTAGGAGGGCACGAAGTTGGGGATGACTCGGGGTAAAGGAGGGTGGCATGCACTGTGGATCCTGTATCTCTTGCCTCGCTATTCCCTCCACCTGGGGCGACTGCCCCTCCCTCTCAGGCTGTGTGGCTCAGGTGGTGCCCCTCCAACCCCCCAAAACTGGCTCCTGTAGGCAGTCTTTTTTCTTCCTTGATTCAGTGATGAGGGATGAAAAGGAAGCAGCCGTGGGTCTTTTGTGGGGCACCCTGCCACCCCAAGGCAGAATTCGTTTTCTGCCAGGTCACTGAAATGGGAGGAGGGAAGCCTGGAGTAGGAAGAGAATGGAGCAACCCAGAGAGGAACAGTGCAGAGATGGCGAGAACTGACTAGGCTCTCCACACCCAGCCAAGCCCGACTGCCTCCTACTTCGTCTTCGAAAAGGAACATGTTTACGTTTCTGATTTTTGTAACAGCAAGATCTGGTCAGCGTTACCGGGCAAGAGAAGGCCTTGAGTTTATCCCCTAAGCTGAGTGTTGTCCTTGTGTCCTGGATGGGCACCGCTAACATCAGCTCACCCTTCGTCCAAACTCTTCCCCTTGCTTCACTTCCCGGGGGTAGCCGTCAATCAGGAAGCCCTTGGTGTTGCCCAGGCTGGCCACCATGGCCTCCTTCAGCAGCTCCAGGACGACACCCTACAGCAGAGAGAGTGGTCAGCATGGGGCCTAGTGGCACCCCCAAATCACAGTAATTGTGACTCCTCAGACATCCTTCTGTGAGGGGAGGATTGGTCAAGATTAACAGCAGATCTCTTGGGCCAACTTGTCCCACCCCTCTCCTCCTACACTAATGTCTGCAGTGCAGATAGGTCTTTGAGTCAGTACTGGGCCATGGTTCCGTTGGTCTGGCCTGTCCTTTCTGCTGCTATCCCACTAGGTATTTGTCAGCATCTTATACCCCATGAGACGTGCTAGTCCTGTCCCACACGGTAGCAACGGAATGTTCCAGGCATCCTGGCAAATGAGACACTGCTCCGAACTATGTCACTGCCAACGTCCTCCCAGGAAACATTATGCAAAACCTGACATGTGCTAATTCGAGATCAACTATTTTCTAGCAACACGGTTTTCCCATTAAAAAGATTGATTAAACAAATGTGCAAGGAGGCTGGAGAGGTGGCTCAGAGATGAAGAGCACTGACTGCTGTAATGGGATCTGATGCCCTCTTCTGTGTGTCTGAAGACAGCTACAGTGTATTCATCTAAGTAAAATAAATAAACCTTAAAAAAAAAACAACAAGTATGCAAGATAAGGAAAGAACAGAGCAGCGTGGGGAGGGGCCGGGGAAGGGGTGGAACCTTGGGAGAGGTGGGAGGAAACCTTCTTCTCTAGGTTTTGGTTGGGTAGAGAAGTTGCAGGTATGGCCAGAACCCTTCCTTAAATAATTGTGTATTGGACTGGAGAGATGGCTCATCCAGAGGTCCTGAGTTCAATTCCCAGCAACCACATGGTGGCTCACAACCATCTGTAATGGGATCATCTTCTGGTGTGTCTGAAGATAGCGACAGTGTACTCAATACAATAAGTAAATTAATCTTTTTGAAAAATTGTGAATTAACTCTCCACCTAATCTACAGTCTAATGAGGAAGGCAGACAGTGAGAAACAAATGAATATATGCCAGCTAAAGATAACAGACATGTAGAACAGCACCAAGGGCCAGAGCATACTGGGGGAGCTTTTTGGGGGAGAGGGGTGGAGTCCGTTAAGTTGCAACTACTCTGTAGGACTCAAATAAGTCGACTAGAGATGGGTGGTGGAGAGGACTCAGGCTAATGCACCATCACAACCTGACTGAGGAATAAGGTACATAGGAGGTAGCAAGGTGAGAGGGCTGGAATGGCAGGCACATGATAAAAATCTCTATTTGAGGGCATGGAGACAAGGCTCAGTGGGTCTGAGCACTTGCTATGAAAACAGGAGAACCTGAATTCAAATTCCTGGTGTCTGCATTACAAAGCCAGGCACAGCAGCTGCAGGCCACCCACAGCATTGGGGAGCAGGGACAGGTGACTCCCAAGAGTACCCTAACTACTCAGCCCAGGCAAAACGGTGAGCTTCAGCAGGCAGTTCAGTGAGAGAACCTCTCAAAAACTAAGGTGGGAGCAGTCGAGGAAGGTACCTAATGTCTTCCTCTGATCTTAAAACACACGTACAAACACACACACACACACACACACACACACACACACACACACACACGCTTGCAATAATGAAACCATAATCAACAGAGAGATGTGAATACTTGCTGTAGCTTAGCTTGCTTTCTGTCTTATATACAGTCTTATATACAGTCTTGTATACAGTCTTATATACAGTCTTATATACAGTCTTGTATACAGTCTTATATACAGTCTTGTATACAGTCTTGTATACAGTCTTATATACAGTCTTATATACAGTCTTGTATAGTCTTATATACAGTCTTGTATACAGTCTTATACAGTCTTATATACAGTCTTATATACTGTGCTGGTTGTTTTTCGTCAACTTGACATAAACCTAGCCTCCAGGAATAGGGAGTCTTAACTGAGGAACCGCCTCCATCGGATTGGCCGATGGCATGTCTCTGGGGCATTTTCTTGACTGTGAATTGACATGGATGGCCCGGCCCAAAGTAGATGGTGCTATTTCTGGAAGGTGGACCAGGGCAGTAAGCCAGCCAAAGGCTTTGGCCTCTGTCTCAGTTCCTGCCGTCAGTTCCTGCGTGGCTCCCTCAATGACTGCAATCTGTAATCCGGATGAGTCCACCTGTAAACTGCTTTTGGCCCTGGTGTTTGTCATAGCAATGGAAGAGTGACTAGAACAAGAATCCCCGCCCAGAGGAGGGTCCCATTCACAGTCGAGCTGGGTCCTCTCATATCAATGAACCTGGTCAAGATAATCTCCCACAGGGGGACTGTCTCCTAGGTGATTCTGGAGCCTGTCAGGTGGACAAACAGCAGAACATTACACAAGCCCACTCCAAGGAAGCTGCTGCTTCCTGGAGGCTTCTGACTTTAGTTCTCCATACTCGAAGGCTTTGAAGATCTTACTCCACACTGAGGCTGGTTTTGGAAACTCATGAACCAGGCTGACATTGAAGGGGCTGGCCAAGGCATAGCTGGCTGTGGACATAGGCCAGCCAGCCGGCCTCTGGACTGCCACTGAGGAGAAAAATCAAACCTATCTCTGGATCCTGGGGGTTTCTTTGTCTCTGTGATCCAGCCCGCCACAGCAGTCAGTGGCTTGGCCGCCAGGGAAGGCAGGGTGGGTTTCTGCTTACCGAGGGCACCAGATCTCCACGCTCCATGATGTCACGGATCAGTTTGCTTCTTTCGGACTCCGAGGTCAGCTCCTGGCGCAGCAGCTCACCAGTAGAGAGATGGGTGAACCCATATTTTTCTGCCAGCTTCTCACACTGGGTGCCTTTGCCAGAGCCAGGGCCACCTTGGGAAGAAGACACATCAGACACTTATCTCAGGTCTACTGTCTCCTTTTGGGGGATGTAATAATTATTTTTTTTCCTGGTGGATATTCATCAAATAAAACAATGGGTTTCATGATGGTGTTTCATGAATGTTTATCTCTGCTGAGTCTTATTCACTGACGCCCCCTAGCCCCTGCACCACTCACCGTCCTCTCTCATTCACTCTCACCCCTGCAATGCTGAGTGAGGCTCCCGAGTCCATGGAATCTGCTGCTACCTGAGGCCACACTGCTCTCCTGAGGCCACACTGCTCTCCTGAGGCCACACTGCTCTCCTGAGGCCACACTGTTCTCCTGAGCCACTCTGCTCTCCTGCGCCACACTGTTCTCCTGAGCCACTCTGCTTTCCCAAGGCCACACTGCTCTCTGGCTCCCAGGTGGCTGGAGCCCTTCCCCGCCCCATGCAGCAAAGAGTGGAAGTCTGAGTAATAGAAGTGGGGGTTCAGCTGCTCATCCTGTTTCCCCTGCCCCACCTTTTCTCTTTTAAAAACCAATAAAAATAAAACAAAAGGAAATGAAAGCAACCTTGCAAAGTGTCAAACCCACAGGGACTTTTCCACATTGAAGGTGACTACGGGAGCCCGATCACGAATGACAACGTGGGCTTCAGAGGACACTGTTGCATCAATCAGTTGGTTCCACCGAAAGCTGGCGGTGGTCTGCAGAGGTAGCTGTGCAGAAGGGGAGGAAAACTCTGGTCCCCTGTGTGCAGGGGGTAATGCTGAAAATACTCTAGAGAGAAGAGACGTCAGTATCCAGTCGCCTCCTGCTTCAGATGTCTCCATGCTTCGCTGATAATTCTTTTAAAGGTTTGTAAAATCTTTATACGTGTTTGGGAATGTGGTAAATGTATACAATCAAGCCAGAGGCCCCAGCACTTCCACTTCCTCAAACATTATTCTCCCACTTCATACCCTCCCCAGGCCAGCGTGTCCTTTATTGCAAGTGGAATAAATCAGGCACAGAAAGAAAGCCACCCATGACCTCATTTATTTGCAGCTTATGTATAAGAAGTTATGCTAACAGAAACAAAGAGTGGATCAGTGTTGGCTCGAGCCTGGCGGGGGCACCCCAATTCCCTCTGGAGGACCATAGAGCATTTGTTCTTCCTGGTTCTCATCTTCAAATGCCAGGACTTTCCTACTCTCTTTACTCCCCAGATTTTAGGGGAAAAAACACCCTATGTTTATTTTATTTTTCTGGTGTGTGTGTGTGTGTGTGTGTGTGTGTGTGTGTGTGTACATAGAACACACCACCTATAGTTGGGGATGGTTCATGGTTCATGCCTCCTAATCATAGCTTCCTGAAAAAGGAATATTTGAAATAAAAGACACGAACCACAATTGAGATTCTAGCCGGACTCCTAGCTCTCTTGGATAGTGGGAACTGGCTACTAAGGGATGTCCCTTCCCAACCCACTTCTGCAGAAGAACCTCTCAGGCTTCTCCCCGTGGCAGACAGGCCGAGAAAGATGCACTGTCACACACGTGCTCATCCACATCGCTGCTTTCAGTCAAAAGGGAAGATTCAGACGCCCCTGCAGCATTGCATGGATGGGCCAGACATAGCAGGAATGCAGCCATTACAGAGGCTGACAGAAACAGGGCCGGCCAGCTTGTGAGCAGCCCTTTCTGTCGAGGCCATGTTGGTGACCTCAGCACAACAGCAGTGGCTCTCGCCTCCAGCTGTACCAGGAAGGGAGAGCTTGGAGACATGACTCAGAGTTTAGATGAAATTCTGCTTTGAAAGGGTCTGTCAAAGTCTCTGTGGCAAAAAGAGCAGAGGAATCCTTCTTTTCAATATCAAATGGAATTTAGAAAGCCACTCAGAGGAAGGAGTGCTTCTAGGTAAATGACTAGGAGGACTCACAGCTGAGCTCTGGGAGGCCACGGGACTTCTGTGGCTTGTGTTTACTTGGAAACTCTGTTTCCGGGGATAGCTAGTGGCTGATCACGAGGAAAAGATATTTTCTGACTTGGCTTCCGAGGCGAAGATGCTGTGTTCCAATTATTTTCTTTCTTCAGCCTCCTACTAATATGACTATTATAGGTTTGCCCCTCTGAAGTGTTATTTAATAAATCTTGACACAGGCAATTAAAACTCTCCATCTCAAATTAACAGCAGCTGTGTGGAGCGGTGCGGCTGCCCCAGTTAGAAACCTTCTGTGGGAGCAAGGGCTGCAGATTCTTAGCGTTTTTGGCCCGAATGGTGCTGGCAGTGTGGAATTTTAAGTAACCTGCACAATGGCACGATTCTTCCCCTGGCTCCAAACTGGGGAGCAATGTGAGTTTCTTACTGTGAGAAGGACATATAACCTACTAGCGGTTGCACAGGTTTTCTGATACACCACCAAGATCTAACTTAGCGCTTAGGGAGGGGGGTGGGGTTGGCATATCCTCTAGGATAATTTGATACATGGGACAAAATTCTTTTGGAGAACCCCATCTCAGACTGAAGGGTCTGTGTTTGCCGTTGGCCAGGCCAGGTGACTGAAGAAGACAGTGGGCTGTCACTTTACTGCCACCTCACAGATGTTTAATGTACTATTCCTGGTGTGACTCAGAGTTTAGATGAAATTCCACATTGGAGGGGTCTGTCAAAGTCTTCATAGCAAAAAGAGCAGAGGAATCCTTACTTTCAACACCAAATGGAATTTAGAAAAACTGGTCTGTTGAATTTTCCGTGTGAACCTGAAACTGCTCCATTGGAACAGGGTCAGTCCTCAGAGCCTGGCTTTCCACTCAGCCTGTCAGACGGAACCCAGGAGCCTAGCCGAGGGAGGGGTGTTCTTCTGGACCTGGTATTCAGTTTTCATGGCTTCACCTTAAGCAGAGCTCCTGGATTCTCATCCTGGGCCCTTCGGGGTGAGGACCTGTATCCTAAGCGGTTGTTACAGTTGCCTGGCTTTGGAAAGGATGGGAGGAGACAGTAATATTGGCAGGTAGAGCACATTCTGGTCCAGCCCCGGAAAGTGCAGCAGATGATGTCAGACAGACAATCGGCCATGTCCTGAATACCAGCAAGTGAGAGCCCTTCAGTTTGGATGACTCCTCGTTCTGAGTGCTCCCACAGAGATGGTGTGAGTGCTCCCACAGAGATGGTGTGAGTGCTCCCACAGAGATGGTGTGAGTGCTCCCACAGAGATGGTGTGAGTGCTCCCACAGAGATGGTGTGAGTGCTCCCACAGAGATGGTGTGAGTGCTCCCACAGAGATGGTGCTGAGTTGGGCGTGCTCTGTTGTTTCTGTTCTCGGCACATGACTCTTTAGCACCTCATGAATCATTAAAGTAGAGCTGTGGTTATTTAAAAAGCTAAATTATGTATTTTTGTGAGTTCACAGTCAATATTATAAGCACATTTCCAGGAAGCGTGGTAACTTTCTTCTCCACTAAGTGGAAATGATAGAATCGGTTTACCTAGGGCTACTATGAAGCTCATCTCTTGCGAAGACGTTCAAATTCACGATTTTATATATTTACAGTTATGTATATAGTCAACGTGAGCTGGCTATTTTAGATTTTTTTTTTTTTGGTTCTTTTTTTTTTTTTTTTTTTTTTTTGGGAGCTGGGGACCGAACCCAGGGCCTTGCGCTTCCTAGGCAAGCGCTCTACCACTGAGCTAAATCCCCAACCCCTATTTTAGATTTTTGAGCATGAAAATATCACGTAGTCCAGGCTAGCCTTGAACTTGTAGCCAAGGATGATTTCTGGCCCTCCTTCCTTTGCTTCCTAAGTGAGGTGACTGCAGGCATTCACCACACATCTGGTTTATTTGGTGCTGGGACTGAACACAGGGCTTCGTGCTCTCTGGGTAAGCACTCTACCACCTAAACCCCGGCCCCAGCCCACAGTGTCCTTTATTGACATTTTATTGTATACTGGTCACCCTGGGGCGGTAACCTAGGGTTTAGCCTACGGCATGCTCACACAGCTCTTCACTTGGGAACACTGTGGGGACATTGAGGGGGTGGCTTTCACTGGTTTGATACCAATAAGCCTGGTGCTAACAGTCCTGGGGCTGAGTCTTCCTACCAGAGAATTATCAGATTTAGGACAGGGTGACAGCTGGGTGCCAGGGTCTGATTGAGGCCTGTAAGCACCATCCAGAGGCAGGGGGTTAGTAATTTATGGCTGTGCCAGAGCAAATGACATGTTAAGGAAGAGTCTAACAGTGCAGCATCCTCTACTGTGTGGAGGATGCGGCTCTGCAAGTCCATATCCTGTGACTGCGGACAGGCCCTTTACTGTGCCTGACCTCCGGTTTCTACATGGGAGAAACAATCAATCTCCTGCCTCACACTGTCTTTGAAATCGATAATCCTGTCCTTCATCTTTTCTCTCAGACAAAACATGATGCTTGGCACCCGCCATGTCCAATGAACACCCATTCCTTAGCTCTGTCCTGAGTTACAACACTGAGCACGTGGGGGTCTGAGTCAAACCCACTTCAAAGTCAGAGGTGACTTCATCGCTTAGAAATGTCTGACCACGTGAGGGCATGAAAGTGCTATCAGTACCTAGGAACCTCTGTATGTGTATTTGATAGTTCAGCTATACACATTGGATCTGCAGAACTTAGAGGACTACATTTCTCTAAGGCAAAGTGGAGGAAAATGTCTGCTGGGTTCTGATTGCCATTAGCAAAGTTTCCTAAGCTTATATTCCTACATTAGCCAGGAAATTAATTTTCCCATGACCCAGCTTCAGCTAAGCCCACATCTGGTTGAACCCAAGCAATCACCACTCAACTCAAACCATCTAATGGTGTCTTCCTGCCCCCATTTTCCAGCTTGTTCACCTTGTTGTTTGTCCTCCTTATGACCCCACCAAGTTGATCCTTGAAGCTCTACCATCCAGCCAGCCCGACACCAGGCCCTAACTGGTAATGGGTGCTTTGCCTCCTTTGAAACTATGGTGCCTCCCATGACAAGCACCACCCACTCTTTATAACCAGTCAATTGTTAACTTTATCCACATCCACTCTGAGTTGGTAAGTATTCCTTGAGAGAGTGAGAAAACAGAGCCCATTGGGCCATCGGACCTAACTTCATCCCAGCCTTAACACCTCCTGCCAACTATATCCCTATATCTGATGACAGGAGATGTTCCTAGTGGGATTTGAATATGTGTAGAGAGCGGCGCAGCGGCAGCGAAACAAAGATGGCGCCGACATCCAGCCTTGTCTGGATGTCGACAACTTACTGCGCATGTGCAGGCTTGTCCCCTTGCTAGGGCTCCCTCTAGTGGTGAACAGCGGTACTGCACATGTGCGGTTTATGCACCAGGTGTCAGTTGACCGTTAATATGCTAATGAGGTGATTCATTCTCCGCCAATCCCTGGAGGACAAGTAGTGGGGTGATCCATGCCCCACCAATCCCTGAGAGATAATTAGCATACTGTTGTCTATATAAGTCGAGCGATTTTGCTGCTCGGGGTCCCTGTTCAAGAGAGCTGTAACACTAAGAGAGCTGTAACACTAAGAAGAGCTGTAACACAGTAAAGGCTTGTTCGCAGAAGAATCCTGTTGCTGCGCGTCGTTCTTACTGGCGGGACATTAGGCGCGTGACAAGTATGTCCCCCAAAGTTCTCAGTGGTCGTGAGATGGGAGGCAGAGACAGGTGAATCCCTGGGAGCTTACGGACCAGTTCTCCAATCCTGACAAGTTCCAGGCCAATGAGAGACTCTATCTCAAACCAAAGGTAGAAGGTGTAGGTTGATGTCATTATGCAGGTGAAGGTAGGTATAGGATAGAACAAGGCCTGTCATTGGACAAGATGGAAGGATGGGCAGAAGAAAAGTTTTAGAGAGGAGGGGAGACCAGAGTGAGGAGGAGAGCAGCTGAGAGAAGCAACATGGAGGCAGATGTAAACCATATAGATACAGGTTGTTATGAATGTTTCTTAACAGATGGATTCTATAGGCAAGTCTATCTTATCTAGGTGGGTGGTTTATATCCTTACCAATTGGTTGCAATTGTGTGGATGTATTGTGGATTGAGTATTTAACATGAATCTGGTCGTTGGGTTCCGGTTTGTTGAGTCATGATTTCACTGGGTTGTTGGGAGTGTGAGCAGAGTCTGTGACAGGAAGCCGTGCTAGGCTATAGAATGCTTGGGACTAGCATGGCGTGGGGCCACGTTAGCACGTCCTGCGGAACGTGATGTGTGCATCAGGTGTGGTAACAATCCGTCAAGGGGACAGTGTGCGAAAGTGGCTGGCAGAGAAACAGCAAGACACACACACAGCACATGCACAATGCCTACATGTGTACACACATGAACACGCACACAGACGCAGAGACATATTAGCTCTAACAGCATATGCTTTTTACAATGATTAGACACTTCTTTAAACTGTAGCTCTATTTTCCACATCTTTAAGGTGTATAGTCTCTGTAACTATACCTTAGATGTACTGTGATGGTTTGCATATGCTTGGCTCAGGGAGTGGCACTATTAGAAAGTGTGTCACTGTGGGCGTGGGCTTTAAGACCCTCACCCTAGCTGCCTGGAAGCCAGTATTCTGCTAGCAGCCTTCAGATGAAGATGTAGAACTCTCAGCTCCTCCTGCACCATGCCTGCCTGCCATGCTCCCACCTTGATGACACTGGACTGAACCTCTGAACCTGTAAGCCAGCCCCAATTAAATGTTGTCCTTGTAAGAGTTGCCTTGGTCATGGTGCCTGTTCACAGCAGTACAAGCAAACTAAGACAAGTACTAATTATCTTTTGCAAATCCTATTTCCAGGTAATCAATCCTTTTTTTTTCTTTTCTTTTTCAAAATCCATCCATTCCTGCCCTTGAAATCCTTTTCTTTCAATGAAAATGGTCCCAACCCCGAGTGTACGTTTTTGTGACTGAATGCTTCCTTTCAGAGAAAGGCTGTTTTGCTTCTTAACTGTGACCCTGAGCCACTCGGGGCCCACAAATCACTTGTGACCTTCTCCAGCTAACACGAGTGCTTTGCTGAGCTGAGCTCCAATGTGCGTGGCTGGGAGCTGATGCTCTGTGGCCTGGGGTGACAAGGAAAACTATGTATTTACACCAGTCAACCTTCTACAAGTTCTGAAAGCCTTTCATGGACTGAAACACGAGTGACAGGGTCAGCTGTGGGTCATATAAGACTTTAGATTGGGCTGGGCCCTGAGGACTTCCTTACTATCATGGCCTGGAATCTAGGAGGTGCCTGGCAACTGTTGGGCCAATGACTGAGGTTTGAGCGCTTCATGAGGCAGCCCTGTACATGACACAAGAGTCAGTGGGACCCCAGTCATAGGCCTTGCTTTGGACCTTCTAAGTGGTTGGAAGAGCATTGATTTTCCTTTTTTCTCGGGCCACAAAGTTCCTACATCCTGCCTCTGATTAACAGTCGTGGGTGCGATCGCACAAGCTGAGTAAATCAGACAGCTCTGAGGTCTAGGGCATGCTCGGAGCCACTCTGCCTCCATGGCCTGGTCCCTTGACTGGGTTCCCTGAAGGGACCCCTACTTTGGGTTGTATTACACTGTAGTACCCCAGCCTTCCTCCCACAGTGCTCCTGCCTACGGGAGAATTCTGCTCCTGACCTGCTAAAGTTAGGTCTGGAATATTCTCTAAAGGCTCATTCATGCATGTGGTGGTGAAGGCTTGATCCTCAGCTTGGCACTGTGGAAGGTGGTAGGGAGTTTAAGAGGCAGGACCTAGCGGGAGGCTTGAGGACTTTGGGGATGTGCCCCAAAAGTGACCCGGACGCTGGCTCACTCATTTCCTGTTTCATGAACTGGTCATGTGACCCACTGAGGCATGCCAGGCAGGTATTCCACTAAGGATTCAACCGCCTTAACCTATTTCCAGAGCTCTGTTCAGCCAGTGTTTAGCTGTCTTGAGTCTTTACTATGGGACTGGCACAGTCTTGGTTGGTAGGGGCTCTATCAGCACAGTTACTGCAGTGAACGAAGAAACTTAGGATTTGGGGAAAAGAATTCCAGGACAGGAAAAATATCTATGACACCTCCTGAAGACTCAAAAGTTTAGAAGGTTCTCCAGAAAAGTGGGGCAGGGATTTGCAATGTATCTTGAAATGTATAAAAAAAAAAAATAAGATATGGGGAGAGGGAGCTGGGGGTAGACTGAGCTGTGAGAAGCAAGTCCTGACAAAATGCTCACCAGAGAAATAGTTGACAGATACACGGTACTCCCTACAAAAATGCTTCTAGCTCGGGGTTACAAGAACGTGATGACGAAAGACGTTCTCTCTTTGCCCCATCTACTGTGAGAATGAAGACCATTCTCTGCAATCATACTGTCGGCATTCCAGAAAATGTCCACACCACTCTGAAGGGTCGCACGGTCATTGTGAAGGGCCCCAGGGGTACTCTGCAGAGGGACTTCAATCACATCAACGTAGAGCTCAGTCTTCTTGGAAAGAAAATGTACAGGCTCCGTGTTGACAAGTGGTCGGGTAACAGAAAGGAACTGGCCACTGTTAGAAGCATCTGTGGTCAGGTTCAGAACACGATCAAGGGTATGACGCTGGACTTCTGTTACAAGATGAGGTCTGTGGATGCTTCCCCAACAACGTCGTTATTCAGAAGAATGGGCCTTTGGTCGAAATTTCTTGGTTGGAAAATACATCCACAGGGTTCGGAATAGGACAGGTGTTGCCTGTTCTGCCTCTCAAGCCCAGGAGGACGAATTAATCTTGAAGGAAATGATATTGAACTTGTTTCAAATTCAGCAGCTCTGATTCAGCAAGCCACAACAGTTAAAAACAAGGATATCAGGAAGTTTTTGGACAGCATCTATGTGTCCGAGAGGGGAACCGTGTAGCAGGCTGATGAGTGAGACCTTAGTTTCCCAGCTCCAGAAAAAAGATCCTGATCACAAGGACAACTTGGGCTCTTGGGGGGACAATAAAAGATTTCTATATTGAAAAAAAATGCTTCTATCTCTGTTGGAAGTTTGAAGTTTCTCTTTAAAATAAATAAAGTCTTCAAAACAGTCCCCAGGTGATTCTGGAGCCAGGCCTGCCTGACAGCTTCTGGAGGACCTGAGCAAGGCGAGGCAGTTTGCCATGGCCCAATGGCTGCCCAGGGAGGCCTGTTCATCCTCCTTTTCATATTTACAGTGTAATAATGCTTAGATAACAGCCTTATGGTGAACGAGTAACTGTTATGACGCCTAATAAAGTCCTCGTCCTCTTACCAAACGCTGGGCCGTTCCTCTCAGGGCAGAGAGGAGAAACTGCTGTTGTCCTCTGTCAGGTCGGTGGGAAGCAAGTAAGACCTGGGGCTCAGAGACCCAATGAGCCTGAGAGTCTCTGCACGCCATCCGAGAAAGTCCCTCAGAGACCCAATGTGCCTGAGAGTCTCTGCACGCCATCCGAGAAAGTCCTCATTTCACCAAGCTTTTTGGCTTGCTGTGCTGTCTAATACATGTCTGCTTTGTCTGAAATAGGGCATGCACTCTTTCTAGCAGCCTTAGACACTGATGGTAGCTCTCTGACGCTCTACAGTAGAGCCACAAGTGCCCTGGTACTGCTCAGACACCCCCATAAGTCTCTCTGGCCCTCCTTGCTGGAGTGTAGTTCAGATGCACATCACATAGGCCTCTATCAGTCAGTGTGGTCATGGGGAGACAAGCCTCCACCATAGCCCCACAGGTTTGCCATAGGAACACATCCAAGAAAGGGTCCTTGTCATGACAGCAAACATAAAACTCACGTTTCATGAAGGACTTTGTAGTGTTATGTGCCGAATTGGGCCACACAATCTGGCCCAAATGTTGGCTAGTGGAGACTGTTAAAACCCCGTTTACTCTCTGTCCTGACTAATCTGAGATTGTGCAATTCAGCTCAAACTGACCACATCTCATTAAATTAGAACTCAGAAGTGGGGCATACACGCATGAAAACACACAACAAACAAACAGAACCCCGGAAATGGAGGTCCTCATTGCCGTAAGTTTGGTAGTCTCTTCATGCTGCACAGTTCGTCATAGCATTGGCCACAGTCAGCTGTCAGTGCGGGCTCAGGTGCAACCAGACCAGCATCCCAGCCAGTGTTATATGGCTTCCAGAAGGATCTCAGCCAGTGAGGGAAGGGAGGTGGAGAGTGTGAGGTCAGTCCTGGGCATAGACTTATATTCTTTTTTCTCTCGTGGTAATACGGTATTCCAAATGACCGCGAAGTCAACAGCACTGCTTTCTTGGAGGGAATCATTTAAAAACTTGAAGAAAAGAAAGGGAGAGAGAGGGAGAGAGAGGGAGAGAGAGGGAGAGAATGAAAGAAGATAAACGATTCCATTATACAGCATTCCAAGGATGGTGCCATGTCCTTTGACTCTCAGGGTTGTTTGTTTGTTTGTTTGTTTGTTTTTCCAAGTTGATTATTAACTTTGAGTAAGCGAAGCCCGTGCTCACAGTGCTGTCACTAGACACAGAATCTGTACTGTAAAGTTTCTGTAACTGGGTGGCTTCGCTCTCAGGACTCAACACCCACAGTTGTCCCTTAGAGAAATGTGCTCAGGGCTCTCTTGGCAAGAACATCAATGTCTGCCTCCTTTTCTTTCCCATCTTGAATGGCCAGATGTTGAAAATGCAGGTTGGGGCCAAGACACTGTGACAGTCATCTAGTGTCTGCATATTCTCATGGAGGAAAGAATAGGTGTGTGTGTGTGTGTGTGTGTGTGTGTGTGTGTGTGTGTAGTGTTGTATGTGGTGTGTGTGTGTGTGGTATGTGGTGTGTGTGTGTGTGGTATGTGGTGTGTGTGTGTGTGGTGTGTGTGCGTGTGTGGTATGTGGTGTGTGTGGTGTGTGTGTGTTGTGGTGTGTGTGTGGTGTGTGTGTGTGTGGTATGTGGTGTGTGGTGTGTGTGTGTGTGGTATATGGTGTGTGTGTTGTGTGTGTTGTGTGTGTGTTGTGGTGTGTGTGTGGTATGTGGTGTGTGAGTGGTGTGTGTGTGTGTGGTATGTGGTGTGTGGTGTGTGTGTGTGGTATATGGTGTGTGTGTTGTGTGTGTTGTGTGTGTGTTGTGGTGTGTGTGTGGTATGTGGTGAGTGTGTGGTGTGTGTGTGTGTGGTATGTGGTGTGTGTGGTGTGTGTGGTGTGTGTGGTGTGTGTGGGGTGTGTGTGTGTGTGTGTTTGGTATGTGGTGCGTGTGGTGTGTATGTGTGTGTGGTATGTGGTGTGTGTGGTGTGTGTGGTGTGTGTGTGTGTGTGGTATGTGGTATGTGTGGTGTGTGTGGTGTGTGTGTGTGTGTGTGGTATGTGGTGTGTGTGGTGTGGTGTGTGTGTGTGATATGTGGTGTGTGTGGTGTGTGTATGTGTGTGTGGTATGTGGTGTGTGTGGTGTGGTGTGTGTGTGTGTGATATGTGGTATGTGTGGTGTGTGTGTGTGTGTGTGTGTTTGTGGGTTGTGGTGTGTGGTGTGTGTGTGTGTGGTGTGTGTGTGTGGTATGTGGTGTGTGTGGTGTGATGTGTGTGTGTGATATGTGGTATGTGTGGTGTGTGTGTGTGTGTGTGTTTGTGGGTTGTGGTGTGTGGTGTGTGTGTGTGTGTGGTGTGTGTGGGTGTATGTGTGTGGTATGTGGTGTGTGGTGTGTGTGTGTGTGTGGTATATGGTGTGTGTGTTGTGTGTGTTGTGTGTGTGTTGTGGTGTGTGTGTGGTATGTGGTGTGTGTGGTGTGTGTGTGTGTGTGGTATGTGGTGTGTGTGGTGTGTGTGGGGTGTGTGTGTGTGTGTGTTTGGTATGTGGTGTGTGTGGTGTGTATGTGTGTGTGGTATGTGGTGTGTGTGGTGTGTGTGGTGTGTGTGGTGTGTGTGTGTGTGGTATGTGATGTGTGTGGTGTGTGTGGTGTGTGTGTGTTGTGGTGTGTGTGGTGTGTGTGTGTGGTATGTGGTGTGTGTGGTGTGGTGTGTGTGTGTGATATGTGGTGTGTGGTGTGTGTGTGTGTGTGTGGTATGTGGTGTGTGTGGTGTGGTGTGTGTGTGTGTGGTATGTGGTGTGTGTGGTGTGTGTGTGTGTGTGTTTGTGGGTTGTGGTGTGTGGTGTGTGTGTGGTGTGTGTGTGTGTGTGGTATGTGGTGTGTGTGGTGTGATGTGTGTGTGTGATATGTGGTATGTGTGGTGTGTGTGTGTGTGTTTGTGGGTTGTGGTGTGTGGTGTGTGTGTGTGTGTGTGGTGTGTGTGGGTGTATGTGTGTGGTATGTGGTGTGTGTGGTGTGGTGTGTGTGTGTGTGATATGTGGTGTGTGTGTGTGTGTGGTATGTGGTGTGTGTGTGTGTGTGTGTGTGTGGTATGCACCCATGCACATATGAACCCTCAGATTCAGCTAGCCCTGGCTAATGACTGGGAGTCAGATGGAAACATGTCTCTATGGCAACCCCGTTTCATGGGCCAGGGGACTGATACATAGCCTCGGGTCAGGCATTCTGGCACACACCTACAATCCCAGCATCCCGGAAGCTGTGGCAGGAGGATGGGTTCAGGTCTGACTGAGGCTAGCCTGGGCTATGAAACCTTGTCTCACAAGCCAAAGCAACAGCAGCAGCAGCAGCAGCAGCAGCAATAACAGCAAAGAGGAGATTAATTTGGGGAATTGGATATGTGACCTTGCAGGCCGAGAAGTCCCATAGCGGCCGTCTCAAATCAGAGAGTGAGGGAACTGACTGATGGCATTCAAGCTGAACCCAAGTGACACACTGTTTCCAGCAGTTTGGTAGTCTAGGCCCATGGTATAAATTCTAGAGTCTGAAGGTTGAAGGACCCAGAGCTGTGATGTCCAAGGACAGGACAAATGGATTCTAACTTCCAAAGTGACAAAGACCCCCATTTTCTTCTTCTGTGCGTCCTTTTCCCCCAGGCAGACAGGCTGAATAGTGCTTCTCTGTATCAGTGTAGGCCAGTCTTCCTTATTTGGTCCAGGGATTCAAATGGCAGTCTCACTTGGAAAAACCCTCAAGGCACATCAAGAATTCACACTTTACCCACTGTCTGGGTGGCCCATAACCCAGCCAAAGCAAATCGCCCATTGCTTTGCTCCTGAGCCGCCTGCGTCACAGGATGGCCGAAGCCAAGGTGTAGCCCTGGGAGTCCACAGCTCCGCCTGCTCATTCTGGTGCCCTTGGTTCAGTTCGTTTGCTTCTGTCTTCCAGTTAGGGCCGCTTCTCCACCTCGAAGGTTTTTCGTTTATTTGGTTTTTGTTTGTTTGTTTGTTTGTTTGTTTTGTCCTCTTTTCTGCCTGGCTCTCTCTGTTGTACTGACCCAAAGCTGGGTCTGACACACTCTTCTGACATGTGTCCTGTGTCCCTTGGTCCAGAGCATCCCAGACCTCCAGGAGCCAGAGAAGCAGAGACTCCCTGGAGATGCCACTGTCCTCTGATGCCCTCTTTTGAGAAGGCCAATGCCAGCAAACAGGGACCCTCCCCTCTCCACTCTCTTGTCAGATCCTCACAGCGTGGCCCCCGCAGACACTGGGGGTGGGGGAGCTCCTACTTGTACTGTAATCCTAAGACGTTATTTACTTCCCCTGGATGGCAGGGGCAGTGACTAAAACCACGGAGGCATAGCGTCAGAATCCAGCAGTAAAGCCACGTGTGCCTCTTTATCGTGTCTTACATGTATGTATTCAGTGCGTACGCTTGCCGCAACATGCATGTGGAGGCCCGAGGATAACACAACAGTGACAGTCAGTTCTCTGCTCTAACATAGGCTCCAGGGATCAAACACAAGTCCTCAAGCTGGGTGGTGAGCAACCGCCTTCACCAGGGAGCCATCTCATTGGCTTGTGCATCCTCACCACGATGTACCCACATCAGTACCACTTAAGGACACTTTGGTGAAGCAGAAGAAAATTTAATTAAAGAAAAATGGCCCATAAGTATGCGATATCTCGGTTCTTTCAAGATGGAATCTCATTATGAAACCCTGGCTGGCCTGAGATTTGATATAGACTAGACTGACCTCAAACTTACAGACAGCCCCCAGCCTCCACCTCCTGAGTGTTAGGACTAAGGGCATACATCATCTTGCCTGGCTCATTTGAGTAGTTTGTGCAGCAAAACGGGAAGTGAGCATAAAACACTTGGGCACACAGAGGAATAACTGCTTCCTGGGGGAAGAGCATGTGTGTGCCTGCATTGTGAACCTGCTACCTTCTTTTTCAAACAGTCTATTTATTTATTTTATGTATATAAGTACATTGTCTTCAGACACACCAGAAGAGGGCATCAGATCCCATTACAGATGGTTGTGAGCCACCATGTGGTTGCTGGGAATTGAACTCAGGACCTCTGGAAGAGCAGTCAGTGCTCTTAACCACTGAGCCATCTCGCCACTCATGAGCTAGCTTTCCTCTCCCCCTCCCTCTTCCCCTCTCTACCCCTCTCTACCCCTCTCCCCTCCCCCTCCCCCTCCCCTCCCCCTCTGTCTTTCATTCTTTCTTTCTAATTGAATGCTGTTCCTACTCTCTCCCTTCTGAGTACTGTCTGGGTTCAGGCCCTACTTGGCTCCCAAGATCAGGTAAGATTGGCACGTTTCCAATGGTTTGGCTGTAAATCTGTTTTTACTTTCTGAGGAGCCAACCAGGAGTTGGCAGGCACCAATATCTGGCAGATATTTTTTTTGAAAGTAAGTAAAGCTTGTCACTTCAAGAGAAACAACTGATAGTGTTTGTTGACAACAGAGAGTATTTTAAGTCCTACCCCCGACCAAGCTACACCGTTTTCTCATACACCATTCATCTTTCTGTCTTCCTGGGAAATGAAGGTTGTCAGTGTGCTCTGCCTTTGTCTGGGCACAAGCACTGCGGCGTAAGACAGCACTGAAGAGGTTTCTCTAGTGCCTGGCCCGTGTCAAGTGCTACGCTGAAGCAGGTTTCTATCAAGTGAGGTTGAATAGAAAGGATTGTAACATGTTATAACAGATTTAACCAAGTACATTCATGCTTATCTCTAAATAGATTCTTCTGAAAGGTGATTATTCAGTTCTTTTTTTATCAGGAAACAATGAAAGACGACGGGGTTATAATGAAATCATGATAATCATTTAACATCAAATTCTAGGAAAGCCTCTCATTTCTCTAATATACTAGCTAGGACCACGTGTAGTGGCTAAAATGCATGTAAGGACACGGACTTTTATCAGAATATCTCTAAAGCTCATGGCTTGGGTTGGCTGGTCTTTGCATCGCCATGACAATATGCCTGTGAAAAGCAGAAGATTGACTGTGGACCGTGACTTCCAAGAGTTCACCCCATCATGGTATAAGGGTAAGGTAGAGATGAACAGCTCACATCATAGCAACAAAAAAACAGAGAGAAGGAGGTACAAGAAGTGGTAGGACACGAGACAGCCCTCAAAGGAGGTCCCCATGATCTCCTTCCTCCAACAAGGTCCCACCTCCTACAATAATGCTACCTTATCATGACTCCATCAATGAACCCATAATCCCACTGATTAGGTCAGAGTCCTCAGGACCCCACACATATCTAGAGGTGTTTATTAACCCAATCAAGTCGACAATCAAGATGGCCACCACAATGCTTAGAAACAGCTCCCAAGCGCGCTGGTGCCAACATAAACAAGGCCATCTGTGCCCTGACACGCTGGAGCCACCAGCACTGAGTGATAGCCCCATCATTATGCCATTAGCTTCGCCTTTCACTCGATTAACCAGATGTGCTTTCCAAGTGCAAACGTCTCTCAACGCTTTGGGCAAATCAGTGTGAACTCAGACTATGTGATGTCTAAGGCAACACACAACAGTGAAAAGTGCACAAGGGAAGTGAAGCCCAACTCCACTGGGCAATCGAAAGACTGTGTTCAAGGGAAGGAGGGACCTGGGCAATAGAGGAAGGAAGGGGAAGTAGGAGAAGAGGCAATGAAAAAAGGCAAGCACCCCTGGTGGGACCTGGAGAAGCTCTCTGGAGCACATTCTCCAAATGCTTCTAATGCTTGCAGTGGCTGCGCTCATGCTGTGTGAGTGCAGCGTCTTGTGTGGGACCCCACAAAGCCTGTGGGGTAGCCACAAAGCCTTGTGAATGCTGGCTTGACCTTTAGAGATCAACTCTGTATCCTCGGACGGGCATATCTCTATATACAGGATTGCTCTCCTCAGGAACAGAGCAGTGATATTCATGGAGGAATCAGAAGACCGCTAAGCTCGTGCTTGCATCTGCCCCGGTGTTGAGGAGGGAACACTCTCCACGAACACTCCTCCTGTCGGGATGGTGGAGAGTGCTCTCACTTGTGCTGAGTCAGCCTAGGGTGCTGCTCTCAGTGAGAGAGCTGTGGGACATAGAGGAAGAGGCACCATACAGACTCATGATTAACCTGAGCGCTCTCCCTCGAGACACGGCAACTGCACCAGACACCGCCTGTCAGTTTCAGTTCAGCAATCCTGACTGCTGAACTCAGTTGTTATGGAAACGGAGCATACTACATCCTCAAGAACAATTATTCCAACAAGCTGATTTTTTCCCCCCACTTGCTATAGGCCATCCAAACGAGCGGTTCATACATAAGGGATGAGGGGTCCCAAGGAGCAAAGCTCATGATTAGCAAAGGCTTCTTCTCCAGGAATGGATTGTTAAGCCTGACTGAGTCAGTGGAGACCATCTGTCTCCAGGAAAAGACTAACAAGGAGGCCAGCTCAAGAGACTACAGGTGTAGACAGAGTTGGAGGCAAACACTGACCCAGGGGTGCGGCAGGAAGTAGGAAGGACACATCGGGGTCAGCCAGCAGATGGTAATGAGAATAGTCAACTGGGGCTTGTCCCATTCTACAGGAGCTGATGGTCCTTGAAGGCAGGCGAATGTGTTTGGAATCTTAACTTTGAAGCGTTGTAGCGAACAGGTAAAATCGGCCGAGGCCCCGTCAATTCTGCAGTTCTACTGTAGCTCTGGCTGGAGCTAAGACACTAATCGTGAACTACACAACCCAGGAATGCTCTCTTTCTTGCGGCAGGGTTCATGTTGCCCAGGAAGTCCACAAAGTCTTTTTGTAGCTAAGGGTGACTCTTGGCATTCTGTCTAGGCCCCGCCCCACAGTTACCTGGCAACAGCCAGGGGTGCCCCCTCCTCACTCCCTCTCTCTCTTCCTCTCGGTCCCATTCTCCCCATCTCCACATGCTCATGGCTGGCCTCTACTCCTCTTCTCTTCTCTTCTCTCTCTCTCTCTCTTCCTCTCTCTCTCTCTCTCTCTCTTCCTCTCTCTCTCTCTCTCTCTCTCTCTCTCTCTCTCTTCCTCTCTCTCTCTCTCTCTCTCTCTCTCTCTCCCTCTCTCTCTCTCTCTCTCTCTCTCTCTCTCTCTCTCTCTCTTCCTCTCTCTCTCTTTCTCTGCTATCTCCTCAATCCCCCTCCTTCCCCATGCCATGCCCTGAATAAACTCTATTCTATACAATATTGTATAGAATATTGTCCTATACAATATTGTCCCATGGCTGGCACCTCAGGGGGCAGGGGTGCCTCAGCGTAGGCCCGCAGAGGTGTCCCCTTCCCCCACACTATACCACCCCTCCACCAAACATACCCCCCTTTTCTTTCTTTTTTTTTATATAAAACACAACAGTGACCTTAGCTTCCTGGGCCTCAACATCTATCTATCTTCAGGGATCGAACCCAGGGACTGATGTATGCTAGGCCACCCGTCTACTGACTGAGTCAAATCTCCAGCCCTCTAACCGTCTATAGGCAGAACCAAGCTTGCACCATTGAAATCTCGTGGCTCTTGTTAAAATTTACCTACACAGCTATAGCCGTGCCTTTTTATTCTTAAGGGCTTCATGACCTCAAATTGACCTGTGATGAAATAGCCATCCTGCTGTTTGTCACAGTCAATTTTCACTGACACCCTAGAAAAGGAAAAGTCAATTCTCTGTATCACAGTGACTTTGTCCCTTCTATCTAAATAGTAAATTATTTTAATTTTTTTCCAAGCAGAGCAGTGGCTGATAAATAAGTTGAAAAAACAAGAAAGTTTGAGCCGCACCATGAAAATTCTTCTGTCCAGAGAAAGCTTGTCTGGGTGTGTTCTGTGGCCCTCTGAGGGCATCGTGCTTTGTCTAGCTGTCTACGACTACACACTCCACTCTTTGTGTCTCTAAAGGGCACAGGGCTTTGCAACAGGTGAGCTGAGGTCCTTGGCTATGCACGTACCACAGAGGCCACATTTGACAACGTATTTCCAAGTCATAAGCCGTGAGTCACAGCAACGGGAAAATCGGAAGTAATATCAGCAGGAGTGGGGAGGACAACCAAAGCCGTGCCATATTACTGTTAGAAGCTTCCGGGTATCGCATTACTAAAACCTTATGGTGACGAAGGGTCCCCAGTCTGACTTTCTAAATATCAACTCTAAAGGAGCTCTCCCTCCCTAATTTGGTCTCTAATATAAAATCTGAACAGAGACCAGAATATATACGTTCAAGGAAGGTTTCATGCCTAGAAAACAGATTATTAGGATTTAGTAAGTCATAAACAGGCCCGCTCAGTAAAGGCTACAAACAAACAAACAACAAACAAACAAACAAACAAACAAACGCACACTTTTACTTCCTGAGAAAAACACAAACTACATATGGGAAGAGATGTGTCCATGGCTAAGGGGCAAGAAATGCAGACCTAGCAAGACAGGAAGACTCAAGAATTCTCACGAACACATGCTGTTCTCAGAGGCCCATCCTCAGCTCCTGATTCTCTTCAACATGGCCTCCTCAGAGAGACTACCTAGCCGTTACTCTATGTGATTCCCCAAGGCTTAGCCCAGCCTGCTCTTTTTCTCTCTAATAACTCTTTAGTAACACTTCTCAGGAGATGGGATCTGTTAACTTCTCTCTTCCTTAGGATGGGGTAGCCTCGGCTCCTTCCCAGCACAGCCCACTGCAGTAGTTAATGTGTGAGGCCAGGAGTTCGGGGTGACAGCTCACATAGCTGCGTGCTGAGGGGTGAGAATCTGGCACGAGGACCCCCCAGCCAGAGACCTTTGTCTGCAGATGTCCACCAGGTAACTGAGTGGCTTTGAGCAGCCTTTCCACTTCTCTGGGCTTCATTTTCTTCACCTGATAATGAGGGAGATCTTTGCAAAAGTTCCCGGGGGGTGTCCTAATATCAGCACACACACACAGAAGTTGATCTGATTATATTTCTCTGGGAATGACGTCATTGTTTTCTCCTTTGTGAAGAGGTAGGGATCTTTCACTATTTCTGATTATAAATAGATACTTTTATGGACAGTGGACAAGGTGAGGGTATTTGGCAACAATATACTGGGAAGATAGAAGAAAAGCATCACTTTCAGGAGGCATTCTGACGACATGTTTTAGAGAGAGCCAAGACCTTCAACATCGTTGGCCAGAGCTCTTGCCAGTAAGCCACACCTCCAGTTCCTCCTTACAATTTAAACCACTGCATAACCAGTTCATTCCTGCCCACAAATAAAACTGATCTCTATGCCATGATCTTGGCTAAGTCCCTTAAATTTTCTTGAGTGTTGGGCTTTCTTGTCTGTCTAGGAGATGGAATAGGGCTGGCCCACTAAACTATGGCATTGTTTAAGGATTATCTGAGGCAACCTGGAACATGGCAGGTGCACAGAAGGCATTAATCTCAAGGCATTTTACCCCACAACTGGTTAGAAAAGATTATTTTACAATGACATTTAAAAATGTGTGTATGTGTGTGTGTGTGTGTGTGTGTGTGTGTGTGTGTGTGTGTCCGTGTGCGTGTTCACATGCACATGTTGTTGGGGATCAAATCCAAGGCTTCACAGATTCGAGGCAAATGTTCTAGTCTTGGTCTGCACACCCATCCCCAAACTAGACAGCTTTTCCTGTGAGTTGTGCAGAATGTAGGATGTGGTGAGGGAGGTATGTTTTCATATATAGTCACCGCACATTTAATTTAAGTAGGGGGTTGGCAATCAAATAGCAAAGATGAATGTTGGACATTAACGCACAGCGCCCCGTTGGCTTTGTAATGCACCCTACTACTGTGGAGCTAGCTCAAAAGCTGAGGTTCCTGCAGCCCTGCCTTTTCTCTGCAGAAAATCAACAAGGCAAAAAAAAAAATGTTAAATTGCATATTTATGCACGCAACCGTCTGGAAACCTCAGGGGTATTATTTTGATCAAAAAGAGGAACATGATTTCAAAGCAGGGCAGAATGAGAGATGAATGCAATTTTTCTGCTATTACAATATTATTAGCGACTATATTAGAAAAGTTGAGAGCTGTTACTCACCCATCAGGAAAATAATTTTACACTTCCTCAAATCCTCCACGAAGCCTTTAAAATAAGAATAACTTAAATTACTGGCAAGAAACACTGCACCAAAGTCCAGGTTCTACTCATGTTCTGAAAACCTACATCTTGACGCTTTGTTTAGTAAGGTAAGTTGAGTTCACAGGGGAAAAGCAGAGTGTGACAAAGCAGGTGGTAATGACCTCGTTGGCCTTTTCCCTAGACCGAGGCGGCGCAGTTTTATTTAACATTCACCATCAATCTTAAGTGTAAAACTGATACCATCAAACAGTGTGATTCACAAAGAAAGCCAACCATTTTGTTTTGTTTTGAGACAGGGTCTCACTGTGTCCCCAGCTGGCTTCAAATTCTCCCCCTTTCTGCCTCAGCTCCCTGAGTGCTGAGATTACAGTTCTCACCATACCTGACTAGAAGGCCAATCTTAAAATTTACACATACGTTTTCTTCCCCCTCCCCAATATTTTATTTTATTTGAAGAATTATTTACTTAAGCATATGAGTACACTGTAGCTGTCTTCAGACACACCAGAAGAGGACATCGGATCCCATTACAGATGGTTGTGAGCCACCATGGGGGTGCTGGGAATTGAACTCAGGACCTCTGGAAGAGCAGTCAATGCTCTTAACTGCTGAGCCATCTCTCCAGCCCCATAAGTTTTCTTAAACATGTTTGTTTTGTTCACTTTAAAAGTGTAGTGTTTCTATTTTTTTTAAGAATTTCAGATATACACACAATGTACACACATGTATGCACACAATGTATTTCATTGTATTCATTTGCACTCTTACCCCTGTGCCTCCTAGATCCACCTCACCCCGACCCAATTTTTGGCATTTGCAAACATCCTGTTTAATAAAGGAGAGTCTGGTACACAAGTAAGATGTCTAGAAGACAACAATAGTTTATAGCTGCAGCAGACAATGCCACTTTGTGTCTTAAGTTGTGATGTAAAGTTTCCATTAAAATTGCATTTATTTAATAATCATGAGTCTGTTTGTAGAATAAGACCAAATGAGCAATAAACAGAATCAGAGGTGTACGGCAATAATCATGACAGGAAAAAGGTCTGAACTTGGGGAACCACTGCTGTAAGGAGAAATGAGTCAGGGTAGGGAAAACATGAAACATCTGGAGTTACTGGGATCCATGAGGGTTTGGGGTTGCCAAGTGTTGAAATGGGGACCTCAGGGGCAAGGACATAAGTGCCATGTTTTCTAGTACCATAAAGCAACAGACTTGACAGAGGTGTGTGTGTGTGTGTGTGTGTGTGTGTGTGTGTGTGTGTGTGTGTGTGTGACAGCATGTGTGCACATGTGTGAGTGTGTGCCTCTGTGTGAGTATATGTGAGTATGAGGGTGTAAGTGTGTGTGCATGGGTGAGTGTGTGAGAGTGTGTATACATATGTGTGCATGTGTGAGTGTGTCTGAGAGTGTGCATATATGTGTGAGTGCGAGTGTGAATGTGTGAGAGTATGTGCATGTGTGTATGTGTGTGAGTATGTGTATGTGCATGTGTGAGTCTATGAGAAAGAAAGAGAGAAAGAAAGAAAGAGATTGAGATTGTGTGTTTTTATTGGGGTATAGAACTCAAGGTTTCACACAAGCTAAGCAACGGCTCAACCACTGAGCTGTACTCCCAGACCTTAAAATTTATTGTTATCATTTTTCCTTTATGTGTTTTCCCTGCTTGTAAGTTTTTACACCATATCTGTCCCTGGTGTCCACAGAGGCCAGAAATGGGTGTCAGATCTCTGGCAACTAGAGTTACTTATGGCTGAGTCCCCACAAGTATGCTGGGAGCTGAACTCAAGTCCTCTGGAAGAGCAGCCAGTGCTCATAACTTCAGAGCTGTCTCTCCAGCCTATCCCAGTTCTTTTGTTTTTACTTTTTAATTTGGGATGGGGTGTCACTGAGTGGTGTAGGTTAGCCTTGAACTTACTCTGTAGCCCAGGTTGGCATGGAATTCTAGATATTACCAACTTGCCCCCCGAACATCTGGGGTTACTGGCCTGTGCCATGGGTCCAGCTGGTGTGTGGCGTTTTCTGTTAAAGTCAGACACACAGTGTTCCTCACCTGTTCTGCAGCTTCTGAGGAGCTTTGAATATATTTGCAGCTCAGGAAGGAGGCCACATTCATTGTGCTTATTTTCTTCGTTTTCAGGAGAGGCAATATGGCTATGCCCAATTTCAGTTTAAGAAACAACAATTTTTTAGTTGCTAATCATATATTCATACAAAATAGTAATCACTAAGGTATATAATTTTTATGGCCTGGGAACATGTTTATATACCAATGTGTGAATGTGTGAAAAAGTGTGATGATCGCAAACACAGATTCCCAACTGGGTAAAAGCAGGATGAAGACAGCACACTGCAGTGAGGTGTGCTAGACTATTAGGCGTGGAAGGTACAGTGGCTGTAAAGTTTTAGATGGTTCTAGTTTTCTACCTTAAAATATGTCTAAGTGGGTGTATTGTTCTTATAAGTAGGAATAAATCCAGCAGCCAGCCATCCCAAATCCAGAGCTGGTTCTGGACAGGGGCCGAGTTATGACAGCTCGTGATTCTGTGCCTTCCCTGTGGATCCCCACAATTATTTGGTGACAGTTATTTTCACATCCTGCTGTTGTTCTCACAGAATAACAGTTTATCTAGCCCTTCATGGATCAATGGGGAATTAAGAGCTAGGGTTATTTAAAAAGCCAAATCAGCTGTGTGAGTTACAGCTAATACTATGAAACTTTTCCCCACAAACCATGTCAACGTCTTTTTTTAAACCAAGTAGACAGGACATAATTATTAATCTAGGCGGTTATAAGCTCATCTTTTATAAACACTATTAAATTCAGAGAATTTGATCTATTTTTAGTTCTATATATAGCTAGCATATAGTGGATATTTTAGTTTTTAAGTAACTGCTTTTAAGTCAGGGTTTCATTACCCCAGGCTAGCCTCAAACTTGCTGTGTAGCTCAGGATAATCCTGAACTTCTAATACTGTCACTACTTGTTGAGTGTTGGCTTACAGGTGTGTGCCATCACACCGAGGTCACGAGAGCCTAGATTCTGAACCCAAGGCTGCTAGGCACATGCTCTCTAGACCTATGAGAAACTCTGAACGGGATGAAAATGATAATGAAGGCTACATTTGGGGTTGGCTCCCCATGGGATGCTGTAGTTCAGCCACTGCTATTTGGGAAAAAGAATTATGTTTTCAGCTCAATTAACAATAATTGCACCTCAGATAAACCCCATGGACTCTGTTGCCACCACTGCAGAACTTTTATGTTCCAGTTAGGTTTGAAGACTACTGAGGTGAAGAGCATTACTCTTTCCTGTGGGGCCTTGGGACACTGTAACACATGCCAGCATTACTCCTTACTGTGGGGCCTCGGGACACTGTAACACATGCCAGCATTACTCTTTCCTGTGGGGCCTTGGGACACTGTAACACATGCCAGCATTACTCCTTACTGTGGGGCCTTGGGACACTGTAACACATGCCAGCATTACTCCTTACTGTGGGGCCTTGGGACACTGTAACACATGCCAGCATTACTCCTTACTGTGGGGCCTTGGGACACTGTAACACATGCCAGCATTACTCTTTCCTGTGGGGCCTTGGGACACTGTAACACATGCCAGCATTACTCCTTACTGTGGGGCCTTGGGACACTGTAACACATGCCAGCATTACTCTTTCCTGTGGGGCCTTGGGACACTGTAACACATGCCAGCATTACTCTTTACTGTGGGGCCTTGCTATACTGTAACATGTGCCTGCATTACTCTTTACTATGGGGCCTTGCTACAATGTAACACATAAAAAAATTACTCTTTACTATGGGGCCTTGGGACACTGTAACACATGCCAGCATTACTCTTTACTGTGGGGCCTTGCTACAATGTAACACATGTGACTTCCAGCCAGAATGGGACAATGGATACATCCCAAATATCTGGACCAGAGCATCCACTGAGCACCTTAGGAGTCACATTCTGTGAAATGTTAGAAAATACATCTCACAGTAATGAGTCTCTTGGTTCCTCCTCTGGACCAAGAAGGCAGTAAGCCACAGACTTGCAAGGTAACTCATATTTGCTGGCCAGGGGACCAACTCTATTATTGTTGTTTTTAATCTCCTTGGTTGGCATTAAATAAAGAAAGCACATTAGAAACCACGCGGTCTGATTAGCAAAGGAAACGTACCTCCCATGGTGTCTTCTCCAAATACATTTAGCTGATCATCATCCTGTTTTAAAAACAATTAAAGCATTAGATGATAACATTAAGAGATATGTTTAAGCTCCTTGCTGATATTAGATGCTTGACATTTGAAACAACTCCATTAAGGGGAAAACTTTCGAATATTTGTACAGGTGAGTAACAGACTTTCAGGAGTCACATTGTTGAAACCCACACAGCTGTTAAGGGACAAAGTTCAAAGGTAAACTTGAGACATCTGCCCTCAGAGTCTATGGCCTGTTGGCAACTGGTACAGAATCCAGTCTCTTTCTTTTGGTGCATGAATTATCTATGCACTATGGACAGAAAAGCCTGTTTCGCGAAGACAAAAATCCTTCAATGTTAGAAACTAATGAATGGGCATGGTCACAGCCATTTCATGAACACATTATAAAGCTGAGGTTAGCAAATGTTTCAGTAAAAGGCCAGATGGTGTTTGAGATGTAAGCCTCACTGTCCTTGGCCAAGGTTATGTTTTAGTTCTTAAGCATAAAATAAAGATCCAGCCATCTCCCCGCTCCCCATATTTATCTTCAAAACTCTTACTTTACCTTTAGCTAGGTGACCATTTTTAGCTCACTCTTTTGGGGGACATATTTATAGATTCATGTGTTGAGAACTCTAACCACCACCTACATGGTCATCTGCCTTATCTTCTTCCCTCCTTACCCACAGGTAACACACATGTATCCTAGTTTTAACTCTCAACTTGACACAGTCTAGTATCATCTCTGGAAGAGTCTTCATAGAATTTATCTAGATAGGGTTGGCCTGTGGACATGTCTGTGTGGAACTGTCTTGATTTTTAAATGACCAGAAGGTTTAGTCCACTGTGGGTGGCACCATTTCCTAGGCTGGACCCTGAACTACAGAAGAATTAAGAAGGATGGCTAAAAAGAAAGCCAGCAACCTTGTGGCATTTGTTTCTCTCAGCTCTTGATTGTGGATGTGATGTGACTGGACATTTGACTTCTCCTCAGTGGTAGTGTGGGATTGTAAGTTGAAGAAGCACTTTCCTCTTCAATGTTGCTTTAAGTCAGGTATCTTATCACAGCCACAGGAATGAAGCTAGAACACCAGAGTTGGAAATTCCTTTCCAGGTACATGAAAAAGTGACTTCCAGATATCCAAGAAAGGATATGCTGTGTGTGTGTGTGTGTGTGTGTGTGTGTGTGTGTGTGTCTGTGTGGGTATGATGCTCTTCTATTTTTGCACCTATCTGGAGAAATTTCTGTCAATACCAAATGTTCTCAGCACAGCGTTCTTGGTTGCACAGCATTCTTTTGTGTTATGGGTACCATAGTTACCTTTTCCCCGGCTCTTTGTTGATGAGTTGAGCTGTTTCACTCTTCCCTATTTTAAGGAAGGTGGCTCAGTGGAGCAAGTCATATAGATACCATGTCATGCATATATCCCTGCAGATAAATTCTAGGATGGCCACCTTGTGGTCACAGATGAAATGTATTTATACTTTTGATAGATTTTTGCCAAGCTGATCTCCATAGAGGTTACCTCGTTCTTCAAGGTCAACCTCCACGGCTGGCACTTTTCCTCGTCTTTGCCTCTAATGCTCTTGGATGCCAGAGTCTGTTAAATGAGGTCGGCTGGTTACATGGCCTCCCTGAGGCAACCTGCATGGAAAACACTTTGTGGAAGTGCAGAGCCTTGTCACCTTGTTAGAATGTGAGCCTCAGGGCATCTTTACTGCTTGTCTTCTTACATTTGCCCTTGTCTCTGGAGAAACTGCAGTAAGACAGGGTGCTCAGCACGGTGGTCATTCAGGGGTACATTCACATTAATTAATCTTCTCTGAAAGGAGACAGCCTCAGGGCTCATCAGGGACACTCTCCTGCTACATCCCTGAGTGAAACTGCCACTTTCTCAGTGTGGGGACTGAGCACGATTCTGTCCTTTCTTGCCACTTCTCTTTCCCATTTCTGAATACGAAGAAACCGAGAGGCCTCTGGAGATGCCACCATGCCCTTGGTGAAGGCAGCACTGGGATGACAGCCATGCCCTTCACCATCTTGAGCAGCCCCATCAGCAGAGCAACCATGGTGGGTGTTGGTGGCCTTCCATTGCCCTTTTGACCCCTAGCCCTTAGCGCTCAGGATCCAGCAGTCTGTGCCCATGAATGGGGTTAGACTCTACAGTACAGGCTGTGCTCTGGAGCTCCCCCTCAGGAGCTAGGGTGAAGCCAGGACCACAGTTCTGCTGAGCTTTGACCCCTGCACCGTCAGAAAGCAAACCCACACCCACTCACACCCTTGCGTAAGAACCCCTTACTCGGGTGCAGCGTCTGGGGAAGCCAGCTTATGCACCCATCTGGAGCAATGCATATGCTTGTCCAAAATGTACACAGGGTAAGAGGGTACTGACGCTGGATAGAGGGTGACTGCAAAGGAGACTCTGTTGTTGGCTACCTCTCGGTGATGCGGAGAAGAAACTGAGCTCACATTCTTGCTCGTCAGTATTGCTAGACTAGAGCATGAGACCTGACAGGCTAACATGGCCTCACCATTCCTGTCTACGGTAGTGTGTCTTGGGAGTTTGATCAGAGTTAATCTGAACTCCTAAAAATAAAATCCCATACAAACAAACAAACAAACAAACAAACAACAACAACAACAAAACCCAGGACACACTACAAAAGCCCTCCCCTCCACCCCAAATCTGGCTTCTGGAGTCCAGCCTGTTCTTATTCACGGCCATCTATCCCATTCACCCTAAGGCTTTGACTGGACCCCACTTTATTTCTATTAGCTCACTAGTAGTGAATACGTTTCTGGGGCATAGAAGGAACTGTCATTTGCTCTTAGGAATGCCTTGCACAGACAAAAGGAATATCTGGCTGAGGGTACTGCTCTCCAGTGACTCTCAGAATACCTCATACTTCTAGGCTAAATATATAAATCAAATTTGGTGGGGGACTTGCCTAGAACACTCATGGCTCTGAAGTTTTTCTCTGCCATAAAACCAACCGCTTACGTAGAGTTTATGAAGGCTCAATTCACAGCCAGCCAGCCAGCCAGCCAGCTAACCAACTGACCAACCAACCAAGAGCAAGGGCTGGGGTTGTAGCCCAGTGGTACTGTACTCTCCGGGTATGCAGACGGTCCTGAGTTTAGCATCTGAACATGGTAAAAATATTGTATATCTAGGTTGGGGATACAGTTCTATGGTAGAGTCTTTTCTAGTATGCTCAAGGCTCTGGGGTTTAGTTCCTAGTACTGGAAACAAACAAACAAAATGAAGGAAGGGAGAGAGGGAGGGAAGGAGGGAAAGGAAAAAGGAAGAAACCTGGTATCACACACACACACACACACACACACACACACACACACACACACACACACACATGTTGAATGGCAAGAACTTGCTTTAGTGAATAAAGAGCTAGGGCCCTGGAGGGACAGTCTTACCATGCTGCACATGTTCTACACGAGTGGGGCTAACATGGGCTATCTGCTAGACAGGAAGGGAAGGTGTAGTCTCCTTCTGGACCATCTGATATGTTGCTTTTGCTCAGTTGCACTGGGGTTCCATCTCCCCTGAGGGGAGACTCGAGATATTCCAATGCTCTAATCACCGAATTCTACCAAGTACTGGACACTTCCTTGTGTCATGGCTTTTTAGTGTAGATTCTATACAGCCTGACTTTTGTCACATTGAGTCTGCATTGAGGACCAGTGTTTATAGGTGCAATGAGGCCTAGGCGACTTTCCATAGCTTTAAACTTTTAAGGGGACGTGCTGTGGGATAGCCAATTTTCCAAACTGACCAAGACAGCACACAGATTCTATTTAAACGTCATTCATGATGCACAGATGTGGAGTCCAGAAGCTCCACGCAGTGATGCAGTCAATACCAGGAGAGGGTGTCTGTGGTGTCCTGTGCTGGGCTTGCAGAATCACCGACACTGCAGAGTTTTGGCTCTCGATATGGGGTGGTATGTTGATGACAGGTGGGAAAACATCCATGACTCAACTGACTCAACTGAAGGGCACAGCAGCACCTGAGGTAAATGCTTAGGTAGTCAGGTCTCCAGTCAACTGATAAGCTTCTTACTCTAGTTGCTTTGGGGTGGAATTATCTGTGGGGGGTGGGGGGAGCAGCTGACTGGTGTGCGTCGGCATCTTCCTCCATGTAATGAAGCCTGAGTTAGTTCTTCTCTCTCCAGGACCAGGTGCCTCACAGGAAAACTTCAGGGCCAAAGGAGACATCTCCGTCTGAGTGTATAGTTCATCACGCCGGGAAGGTGCGTCCGCCAGTGCGGCTCTCGTGCAGCAGAGTGAGAAAGTGAGGTTGCTCGTCCACAGGGCAGAGCAAAAAGCAGAGAAAGATGTGTTCACTGGGCTTTGTCCTTCTCCTCCTTTTATTCAACCACGCACTAGTGCAAACCATGCTCTGGGTGAGTCTCTCTTTAACACCTGTGGAAGCGCCTTCAAGGACTCCCCACCGGTGTTCGTATCCTAGGTGACTGGAATCCCATCAAACTCACTATCTCAGTGTCTATTGTCACCGGCTCAACAAAGGACCCAGAGAGGGCAAAGCTGAACACCACAGCGGCACAGATGGCTTCCTTGATGTAATCTTTGTCCCACTCTGATAACAGCATAGCCTGTGCTCGTGGCTCAAGGACCATTTTATACAGCGCTGTCACAAGAGGACCACTCTGTAGTAGGAAGCTGACGTCATCAAAGATCTCCACAATGCTGAGACGGCATTTGCTGTGGTCTCTCCCAAACGCTGCCGCTGTCCTCCGTATAAGCACAGAGTGACTGAAGTGGCGTGGAGCCCTGAGTGGGATGTGTTTGATATCCCAGTGTTTCAGGAGGGGGGGGCAAGGCACCGAATCCAACTCCCGGATGCCAGTCTCTGCCTCCTCAGTGTCACATTGTGACATACCCCTGTCCAACCTACTGGCTGGTTTAGTGTGTCAACTTGACACAAGCTGGAGTTACCACAGAGAAAGGAACCTCCCTTGAGGAAATGCCTCCATGTGACCCAACTGTAAGGCATTTTCTCCATTAGTGATCAAGGGGGTGGGGGGCATTGTGGGTGATGCCATCCCTGTGCTGGTGGTCCTGGGTTCTATAAGAAAGCAGGCTGAGCAAGCCAGGAGAAGCAAGCCAGTAAGAAACAACCCTCCATGGCCTCTGCATCAGCTCCTGCTTCCTGACCTGCTTGAGTTCCAGTCCTGACTTCCTTTGGTGATGAACAGCAATGTGGAAGTGAGCTGGATAAACCCTTTCCTCCCCAGCTTGCTTCTTGGTCCTGATGTTTGTGCAGGAATAGAGACCCTGACTAAGACACTCCCCCAAGCTACCAGGCTGACTCCAGACTCAGGGGAAGGCTGTTTTCCAGGAATAGATGAGAGACGGATAGAGCAGTACACCTGACATCCTCCTCCAGCCTCACACATGTGTGCAGACATCACACGCACTCTATACAATATGCACTCACACAAAATAAACATTCCTGGAGGCTTTCAGCATGTGTGGTCCTATTTGAGCTCAGCATCAGTAGGAGGCAGGCAAGCTTGGGGCTGTGACTGATGGGCAAGGAAGCACCGTCTTAGACAGGAAGTGTGACTCTGGTGTGGGGCAGTGGGTTGGAGTCAGTGTTCTGAGCACCAAGCTTGTGTGCTGCCTCTCTCCCACCATCCCACATGGAGGGAGGTGACACACAGGTTTGTGACGTACAAAAGACCCACTTTAGCCAGCACGTAGAGGTCACAGAAGCGTGGGTCATCGGAGGAGGGATGGGGATGGAGTCCCTTGTTAGTGGATGAACTGGAGGTGGATCTCCTTCACCAGGAGATTAAAAGAGATTAAAAGAGAGATTATTTATTTGTGTGTGTGTGCATGTGTGTGTGTATGTGTGTGTGTGCATGTGCATGTGTGTGTGTGCATGTGTGTGTGTGTGTGTGTGTGTGTTGCCAGCATACATGCCTATGCACCACATACATGCAGTGCCCATGGAGACCAGAAGACTTAACTTCTGGAACAGTAGTTTTGGTGGC